>NC_058086.1:95810284-96167784 GCF_014858855.1 Bufo gargarizans | reverse complement strand
TGCCAGCATAGTCAGTGTTATATCTGTTTGGTGCATTTTCTCTCTGTGTATTATATGATTGCTACATTCTGTGTAGTTTGTTCTTGTGGTGCATGTGGACCGCGCCGATATCCTCCATTGTATGCATATTTTGCTGGGGTTAGTCGATCATTGCGGTCCACATGCGGTCGGGCTGCTCCCCCAATTGAAGACACGCCACAGTGTCAGGGGTTTGGCAGCTCCTCCAGAATTGCCACTATATATTTTTTTAGTTTTTTTTGCTTCTGACTTGTTAGATTTGAGTGCGTTTGCCCTACTTGGCATTCTAACACTTTTTTGCACCTGGTAATCTCCATCACATGGTCTGGTGTGGGTGTGGCTCGCGTCCTGGTTCCATTCACATAGTACTACTCAGTATCCATGCTGGGCATTTGTGGGGGAGCTTGGCTGCGAGCTGAACTATATCACCTTTAGACCGTGTTCACACCATAGTTAGAGCAGCGGTTAGGACCCCTTGCCATGCTGAGAACCGTGACGTGATGCATGATGGGCTCCGATATCTCCATGACTGGAATATATTGGCAAAAGTCTCAACTTTTAATACCTTTACTTATGTCTTGCCAGCATAGTCAGTGTTATATCTGTTTGGTGCATTTTCTCTCTGTGTATTAGGTTTTAGGTATAGTTTAGGCCCCTTGGTTAGGTAGTTTAGGGATCAGTTAGCGCCCAGCCCACCGCACCGCAGTCCGTTAGTCGCTGATTAGCGTATCGCTAATCAGCATTTGTACTTTTATAGTATCTGGAAGTGATCAAAACTGATCACGGTCAGATCTATAATTGTATTAGTGTCACTTTAGTTCTCCCTCCACCCAAAACGCAGTGTTTGCCCGATCAGGCCTGATCGGTCGCCCACACGTGTGTTCGCCCACACCCGCCCCACCGCAGTGACAAAAAAAAAATAATTTTTTTTTTGATCGCTGCACAATCACTTTACACGCACTGCGGCGATAAAAAAAAATCAGTTTTGATTTTTTTTATCAACCGCAGCGGCCTCCGGTACTTTGCTAGCCTCCCATTTGTAAGACAGGCTTGCTTTTTTTTTCTTGGGTAGTCTCAGGGAATACCCCTAAATTTAGTTGCCCACATGTCAAACAGGGGGTATTCTTCTGAAGAGGCCTACAGGCTTCTGACCCAGTCGGATGAGGAGTGGGAACCCTCATCTGATGAATCTAGCGGGTCAGAATATGAACCTGTAGAAAGCAGTGGCTCTCTGACCCAAAGTTCGAACGAGGAGGCTGAGGTCCCTGATAGCACCAGGCGTACCCGGCCCTGTGTCGCTAGACCGCAGGTTGCGCAGGATCCGCTTCAAGAGCAGCAGAGTGGGGCTGGTGCTATCGGATTACGTGGTGAGGCATACACCAGCAGCCCAGCCCTTCCTGGACCTAGTACCAGCACTGCCGTAGAACATGGTGAAGTAGCGAGCACCAGAAGGGCAGTTGAAGCTGGTACGGTGGCACGTGCAGTAGTGACCCCATCGCAGCCACCGCAAAGACGTGCCCGTAGAGCCCCTAGAATCCCAGAGGTGCTGGCAAACCCTGATTGGCAGTCCCTAACTTCAGCCACACCTGTAGTTCCCCCTTTCACCGCCCAGTCTGGAGTTCGGGTTGAGACAGCTCAGATCGGTTCGGCCCTGGGATTTTTTGAGCTGTTCTTGACTGCGGAGCTCTTAGACTTAGTTGTGGCAGAGACAAACCGATATGCCACACAATTTATAACCGCTAACCCGGGAAGCTATGATGCCCAGCCTTTCCGGTGGAAACCAGTCCAAGTTTCCGAAATTAAAACTTTTTGGGGCCTCCTCCTCAACATGGGTCTAACTAAAAAGCATGAATTGCGGTCAAATTGGTCCACGAACCCAATTCATCACATGCCCATGTTCTCTGCTGCTATGTCCAGGACACTATTTGAGACCATCCTGCGTTTCCTGCACTTTAGTGATAACAGCACCTCCCTTCCCAGAGGCCACCCTGCTTTTGACCGGCTCCACAAAATTCGGCCCCTCATAGACCATTTCAACCTGAAATTTGCAGATATGTATACCCCAGAGCAAAACATCTGCGTAGACGAGTTCCTTATACATTTTACCGGGCGCCTTGGCTTCAAACAATACATCCCAAGCAAGCGCGCCCGGTATGGGGTCAAATTGTATAAGCTCTGTGAAAGGGCCACAGGCTATACACACAAATTTCGTGTCTATGAGGGAAAAGATCAGACCCTGGAGCCGGTCGGTTGCCCTGACTACCTGGGGAGCAGTGGGAAGATAGTCTGGGACTTGGTGTCACCCTTATTCGGCAAGGGGTACCATCTTTATGTGGACAATTTTTACACAAGTGTGGCCCTCTTTAGGCATTTGTTTCTAGAACGGATTGGCGCCTGTGGTACCGCGCGAACTAGTCGCGCGGGCTTCCTCCAACGGCTCGTTAGCACCCGTCTTGCAAGGGGGCAGAGGGCCGCACTGTGTAACGAAGAACTGCTTGCGGTGAAATGGAGAGACAAGCGTGACGTTTACATGCTCTCCTCCATTCACGCAGACACGACAATCCAAATTGAGCGAGCAACCCGTGTCATTGAAAAGCCCCTCTCAGTCTACGACTATAACCTTCACATGGGAGGGGTGGACTTCAATGACCAGATGTTGTCTCCGTATTTAGTTTCCCGCAGAACCAGACGCTGGTATAAGAAGGTGTATATTTAATTCAATTGGCTCTGTATAATAGTTTTGTTCTCTACAGTAAGGCTGGGAGAACTGGATCCTTCCTCAAATTTCAGGAAGAGATCATCGAGAACCTCCTGTACCCAGGAGGTTCCGTGGCCCCATCCACCAGTGTAGTTAGCCGTCTACACGAGCGACATTTCCCCAATGTGGTTGCTGGTACCTCAACCCACCCGTCACCCCGAAAAAGATGTCGTGTCTGTAGCAGGAGTGGAATAAGGCGTGACACCCGCTATTTCTGTCCTGACTGTCCTGACCACCCTGCCCTATGCTTAGGGGAGTGTTTCCGGAAGTACCACACACAGGTACACCTAGCATAGGGATCATCTCACCAGGACAGGCACACAGGGCTATTAGGGCCCATTCGCTCACTGCTGCTGCAAACGTCTCCTTTCACCTGGGACAAAGTGCATAACGCACTTCGCCACATCTTTGGGCGATTTGCGCTTTGCACATTGACCCATGGGGAAGGAGAGGTTTGTTCTATAAAGGTAAAAAAACAAACAAAAAAAAAAAACACCAAAACACCAGTAAGCAAACACGTTAATGTTTAGTTCAAAAAGTTAAAGTTTACATGTTCTGTTCCAAAGTTAATAAAATTATTGCGTTGCGGCCTGGTTTTTTCTTTTTTCTTTTTTTACCTTCCAGGTGGACCAACCGATCTACTAGCTGCAGCACTGATGTGCATTCTGACAGAAGCATTGCGCTGCTGTCAGATTACACGCAAGTCGGTGTATGCGGCGCTGCAAGACGAGATTTTCTCCTCTGCAGTAACAGATACGTTTGCCGAGGCATACGAGCTGAGGAGGAGGCGGCGTTCCTATGCTTTGGCAAACACTTTGTGTATATATATACAGGTATATATATATATATATATATATATATATATATAAAATAATCCCGGCAATGATTTAGTCATCCACATCGATTGATGTGAATGGAGAAATATGGTTTGCCAGGGTATACGAGCTAAGTGGGTATGGATGTTGGGCGGAGCTCCTATGTCCTGGCAGACGCCTTTCCCCTCCTTTTTTTTTTTTGGGCAGAGATTTTTTCATCCACATTGATCGATGCGAATGAAGAAATCTGTGCCTTTCATTTTTTTCTTTCAGCCCAGAGGCTGAACGGAAAAAAAAATCTCATTACCTGTATGCTTAATATAAGGAGAATAGCAGAAACTCCTAATGCTGGCCATACATGTAATGATTGCGGAGACCCTCAAATGCCAGGGCAGTACAAACACCCCACAACTGACCCCATTTTGGAAAGAAGACACCCCAAGGTATTTGCTGAGGGGCATATTGAGTCCATGAAAGATTTAAATGTTTGTCCTAAGTTAGCGGAAAGTGAGACTTTGTGAGAAAAATAAAAAATAATCTATTTCCGCTGACTTATGCGAAAAAAAAATATTCTATGAACTTGCCAGGCCCCTCATTGGATACCTTGGGGTGTCTTCTTTCCAAAGTGGGGTCACATGTGGGGTATTTATACTGCCCTGGCTTTTTAGGGGCCCTAAAGCGTGAGAAAAAGTCTGGGATCCAAATGTCTAAAAATGCCCTCCTAAAAGGAATTTGGGCACCTTTGCGCATCTAGGCTGCAAAAAAGTGTCACACATCTGGTATCGCCGTACTCCGGAGAAGTTGGGGAATGTGTTTTGGGGTGTCATTTTACATATACCCATGCTGGGTGAGATAAACATCTTGGTCAAATGCCAACTTTGTATAAAAAAATTGGAAAAGTTGTCTTTTGCCAGGATATTTCTCTCACCCAGCATGGGTATATGTAAAATGACACCCCAAAACACATTCCCCAACTTCTCCTGAGTACGGCGATACCAGATGTGTGACACTTTTTTGCAGCCAAGGTGGGCAAAGGGGCACATATTCCAAAGTGCACCTTTCGGATTTCGCAGGCCATTTTTTACACATTTTGATTGCAAAGTACTTCTCACACATTTGGGCCCCTAAATTGCCAGGGCAGTATAACTACGCCACAAGTGACCCCATTTTGGAAAGAAGACACCCCAAGGTATTCCGTGAGGGGCATGGCGAGTTCCTAGAATTTTTTATTTTTTGTCGCAAGTTAGTGGAATATGAGACTTTGTAAGAAAAAAATAAAAATGAAAAATCATCATCATTTTCCGCTAACTTGTGACAAAAAATAAAAAGTTCTATGAACTCACTATGCCCATCAGCGAATACCTTAGGGTGTCTACTTTCCGAAATGGGGTCATTTGTGGGGTTTTTCTACTGTTTGGGCATCGTAGAACCTCAGGAATCATGACAGGTGCTCAGAAAATCAGAGCTGTTTCAAAAAGCGGAAATTCACATTTTTGTACCATAGTGTGTAAACGCTATAACTTTTACCCAAACCCTTTTTTTTTTTTGCCCAAACATTTTTTTTTTTATCAAAGACATGTAGAACAATAAATTTGGCGAAAAATCTATATATGGATGTCGTTTTTTTTGCTAAATTTTACAGCTGAAAGTGAAAAATGTCATTTTTTTGCAAAAAATCGTTACATTTTGATTAATAACAAAAAAAGTTAAAATGTCAGCAGCAATAAAATACCACCAAATGAAAGCTCTATTAGTGAGAAGAAAAGGAGGTAAAATTCATTTGGGTGGTAAATTGCATGACCGAGCGATAAACGGTGAAAGGAGTGTAGTGCCGAAGTGTAAAAAGTGCTCTGGTCATGAAGGGGGTTTCAGCTAGCGGGGCTGAAGTGGTTAAAGATTTAGCTGCAACCTGTGACACAGTAAAAGGTCTGGTGTGGAGGGGAAGGTATTTTCCCCCCAGCATGTGCTGCTGGACTGATTGACAGCCAGGTGAGGTCAAGCATCGGACTGGGTCTCAGGTGCCAGTTCGGGCGTTGTAGACACCCAACTGTCTGCAACCTGTCTGGGGAGGACATGTCAACTAAATCCTGGACTTAAACTTTGGTGTGGACCTGTTTGCAAAGTGTAAACACGCCTGGACTTGGACTCTTTATGAAGGACCTACAGCATGGTGTGAATGAACACCAGGACTTTCAACTAAGATGAACTTGTTTGCTGAGCTGTTAAACTTGCTTGTGTGAATAAAACACTGGAGTCTGATTATGAACTGTTTTTCGTGCCTCTACTCTGCGACTGCCTACCAGAGGGAATCCCCACAATTGGTACACAGTGAAGCAGACGCAAAACCGGAATGTTTTGTTTTTAATTTTTTCAGTCATTGTTTTATGTCCTGTATTATGACCTGCTAAATTGCAACCAGTGTCACTGGACAAGATGGAGTCTGTAGTGAAGGCCCTCTTGGAGTCTAACCGGCAAAAGCAGGAGGCTAACCAGCGACAGCAAGAAATGAACAAGCACCAACAGGAGGCTAATCAGCGACAGCCAGAAATGAACCAGCTGCTGCTGCAACACGTGATGGCCATATGGAAGCCAGACAAATAGCGGGGCGTCCATGATGTCTGCAAAGCAGTTTGCACGGTGATACCAAAAATGGCTCCAATAGATGATGCAAGACCTACCTGGCAGTGTTCGAGAAGGTGGCCGAGAGGGCAGGTCTACACTGAGACTAGTAGGATGAGGTTATTGCTCCATTCCTGGCATCCGGACACGAACAGGTCTACTTTGATTTGTCGCCGAGCAACTGGCGGACTACAACAAGGTCAAGGGTGAGATCCTGGTGCGACTGGGGGTGAATGTGTTGGTTCGGGCCCAGCAGATGCATCAGTGGGCGTTTAACCCGGCCAAGCCGGGGAGGTTACAATATTGCTTGTTGGAGCACCTGTTGCAAAAATGGCTACAGCCTGATGTACTGAGTCCTATTGCCATGCTGGACCGTATTCTGGCTTACAAGTTCTGGAGGGCTTTGCCAGCCCCTCCAGCATTAAGTCGGCCAGGTGTCCCCTGCTAGTGCCTTTGAGATGGTGAACCAGGTAGAGCACTATGGGGCTACCAAGGAACTCCAGGGGGGTCTCTAGAGGGGGGAGCAATATAACCGAGAAAATCTCTGTCCCAGACCTGGCAGCCAGAGCCAAGAAAGACTGCTCGGGACGTACCCTCTGTGGATCCGGCCCCAATAATCTGCTGGTGGTGTCATGAGCCTGGCCATGTAAGGCCCAACTATCCCCACCTTGCTGAGCCCATGGCCACAAATTTGGATACCGACAGTTGCTGTATGCCAGAAAGGTGTGTACGTCAGGCACCCCAGAGACTCTTGATAACAAACATTGTGGAAGTAGGAGCAACCATAATCGCACCCCAGTGACTCTTGATAACAAACAGGTGGAAGTAGGAGCAACCATAATCGCACTACTGTAGAAAGTAATATAATAGGATATAATAATATATAACATTAATGTGGTCAGACTATAAGGAATATAAAATCATTATTAAATCATCAAGTTGATTTTATAAAATATTTGATAAAATATTTATGCACTCACTTCACTAGGGGGGTGGTCATCAGGATAAGCACATAACACTTGTGACCTAGACCCTCCCGGCCAGGATCACATGTAGAGTAGTGGTGACAGATGGCAGCACATCGAAGAGGCTTCAGGTCAATCGCTTTATTCAGCAAGGATTTGTGGCTCAACGCATTTCGGGGACAAAAGTTCCCCTTCCTCGGGAGCAAATGCAGAATATACAGTTGCAAGAAAAAGTATGTGAACCCTTTGGAATGATATGGATTTCTGCACAAATTGGTCATTGATCTGATCTTCATCTTAGTCACAACAATAGACAATCACAAACACACCATATAAACATTCACAGTGCAGGTGGAAAAAGTATGTGAACCCCTAGACTAATGACATCTCCAAGAGCTAATTGGAGTGAGGTGTCAGCCAACTGAAGTCCAATCAATGAGATGAGATTGGAGATGTTAGTTACAGCTGCCCTGCCCTATAAAAACACACACCAGTTCTGGGTTTGCTTTTCACAAGAAGCATTGCCTGATGTGAATGATGCCTCGCACAAAAGAGCTCTCAGAAGACCTACAATTAAGAAATGTTGACTTGCATAAAGCTGTAAAGGGTTATGAAAGTATGTTCAAAAGCCTTGCTGTCCATTAGTCCGCGGTAAGACAAATTGTCTATAAATGGAGAAAGTTCAGCACTGCTGCTACTCTCCCTAGGAGTGGCAGTCCTGTAAAGATGACTGCAAGAGCACAGCGCAGACTGCTCAATAAGGTGAAGAAGAATCCTAGAGTGTCAGCTAAAGACTTACAAAAGACTCTGGCATATACTAACATCCCTGTTAGCGAATCTACGATACGTAAAACACTAAACAAGAATGGATTTCATGGGAGGATACCACAGAGGAAGCCATTGCTGCACGTTTACAGTTTGCACAAGAGCACCTGGATGTTCCACAGCAGTATTGGCAAAATATGATGTGGACAGATGAAATCAAAATTGAGTTGTTTGGAAGAAACATACAACATTGTGTGTGGAGAAAAAGAGGCACAGCACACCAACATCAAAACCTCTGTGAATTATGGTGGTGGGGGCCTCATGGTTTGGGGCTGCTTTGCTGCATCAGGGCCTGGACGGATTGCTATCATCGAAGGAAAAATGAATTCCCAAGTTTATCAAGACATTTTGCAGGAGAACTTAAGGCCATCTGTCCACCAGCTGAAGCTCAACAGAAGATGGTACAAACGGATCTGTTATGGATGTTTGTCCGTTAGGACGGATCCGTTTGGCTCAGTTTCATCAGCCAGCCAGCCAGGTCAGCGGAAGCCTGAGCAGGTCTACCATGTCAATTTACTGAAGCCTTGGAAGGATAGGACCTGTACTAAGAACAGCCCGTGGCCTGATTGTCTAGGGCAGGGTTTCTCAACTCCAGTCCTCGGGACCCACCTACCAGTCACGATTTGAGAATATCCCACAGAATGAATTCCTTTGCATGGACACTAATTATATCACCTGCTCAAAACTAAGGAAATCCTGAAAACATGACTGTGCAGCGTCCCACTACCCTCGTGGGTACTGCAAAGTTGTATTATGCTTTTTATGCTTTATATAGCTTGTTTTTATGCTGCAATGCATTTTTATGCATAATCCCTGCTTACAAGTGTGTCTAACTGCAGTGAACTACTGAGCCTACCACTAAGGGGAGATAATACCTCTCAAATATAAGTCAAGCTCAGGCCTAGCCAGTTAGGACCAGTTCCAGTAGCAGTTGAGTGCAGTCTAGCAGTGTGCACCTTAACCGTGCCTGGAAGTGTGACTGTTTTTAGCATTGATATACTTTCACACTCGTGTTTTGTGCGGATCCATTCAGATAATACAACAGTCTGCATCCATTCAGAACAGATCAGTTTGTATTATCTTTAACATAGCCAAGACGGATCCGTCTTGAAAACCATTTAAAGTTAATAGAGGACGGATCCGTTTTCTATTGTGCCAGTGTTAGTGAAAACGGATCCGTCCCCATTGACTTACATTGTGTGCCAGGACGGATCTGTCAAGCAGCTTTTTGGTGTCCGTCTCCAAAACGGAATGGAGACTGAACTGATGCATTCTAAGCGGATCCTTTTTAGAATGCAAACATCTATTTTGGACCGCTTGTGAGAGCCCTGAACGGATCTCATAAATAGAAAGTTAAAATGCAAGTGTGAAAGTAGACTTAATACTAGGAGGAGACTTCCTGTTGTTCCCAGCCCTGGGGCCAGCAGTTAGACCTCCCGATCTCCAAGAGTCAGGGATGGCTCCAGTGGATTGGCCTTGCTCAGTCGGGGTACCAGAACACTGGGAACCCAAGGAAGAAGGGCCCGCAGTAGGACTGACCGTCACTCCGTTGGATGAGGGGGAGACAACCCCACTGAATGTGATGGTTGGAGAGGTGGATGACTTGCCGTTGGCAGACCTGAATGGAGGACTTGGCAGACTGGAATGTCTTAGGTGACAATTTTGGCACGGCATAACACAGAGATTAGACTCTATCCCAAGCCTGGGAGAATGTGTTAGTAGTTGATGAAAAACCACAACAACCCGCAGCCAAGTCATTTTTTCCGCATTTTGTGGTTCACCATGATTTGTTGTATCGGGTCACCCAACTAGAAGGTTAGAATGTTGAACAGTTGCTGGTGCCCCAGGCATATCACAAGCAGATATTAGATCTGGCCCACCAACATATTCTCGGTGGACACCTGGGGCTACAGAAAACCCAGGACCGTATACTGCAGCGGTTTTACTGGCCCAGTGTGTTCAGAGAGGTGGAATACTTTTGTAGGCATTTCCTGACCTGCCAGATAACTAGCCCCCAGCCACACTTCCATAGTCCCCTAGTCCCTCTTCCGATTATTGAGGATTCATTAGAGCGCATCGCTATGGATCTCATAGGCCCAGTACCGAAGTCCGCTAGAGGGCACCAACACATCTTGGTCATCCTCGACTACGCCACTCGGTACCCGGAGGCAGTGCCACTGCGTCATACATCAGCCAAACTGATAGCTAAGGAGTTAATGGAGATGTTTTCATGAGTGGGTCTGCCTAAAGAGGTTCTGACTGACCACGGGACCCCTTTTATATCCAAGGTCATGAGAGAACTCTGTAAGTTGCTCCACATAAGACAGTTGGGGACGCTTGTGTTGAAGTTAGCCAACCAACATGTTCTTGGGGGACACCTGGGCCAGCAGAAAACACAGGACCGGATTCTGCAGTGGTTCCACTGGCCCAGTGTGTTCAGAGAGGTGGAAGAGTATTGCAGGTTTTGCCCAACCTGCCAGATATCCAGCCCCCAGCCACATTTCTGTAGTCTCCTGGTCCCTCTCCCTATTATCGAGGTACCCTTCGAGAGAATCGCCATGGACCGGGTAGGACCAGTACCTAAGTTCGCTAGGGGTCATCAGCACATATAGTAGGAATACCTAAAGAGGTTCTGACAGACTAGGGGACACCTTTCACGATGAAGGTAATGAGGGAACTGTATAAATTGCTGCACATAAAACAGTTATGGACGTCCGTTACCATCTGCAAACTGACAGTCTAGTGGGGAGATTTAACCAAACGTTAAAAAATATGCTAAAAAGAGTGGTGTCCAAAGATGGGAAGAACTGGGACCTCCTTCTGCCTTATTTAATGTTCGCGTGCGAGACGTGCCCCAGGCCTCTACCGGGTTCTCGCCCTTCTTACTGCTATATGGCAGACATTCCCGGATGCATGGGAACAACAGCCCTCCACATAAGAGTGCAATTGAATATGTCACCAAAATGCAAGAGTGAATAGAGACAGTGTTGCCACTTGTTAGGGAGCATACTGAGGCGGCTCAGTGAGCCCAGAGTCGGGTCTATAATCGAGTGGCTCGGGTTCAGAACTTTAACCTGGAAGGTCAGGTCTTGGTTCTTGTACCGAACGTGGACATTAAGTTCCTCGCTAGGTGGCATGGGCCCTACGAGATACTAGAGAAAGTAAGCGGCGTAATTTACAAGATACGCCAGCCAGGTCAGCTGAAGCCTGAGCAGGTCTACCATGTCAATTTACTGAAGCCTTGGAAGGATAGGACCTGTACTAAGAACAGCCCGCGGCCTGTTTGACTAGGGCAGGGTTTCTCAACTCCAGTCCTCGGGACCCACCTACCAGTCACGATTTGAGAATATCCCACAGAATGAACTCCATTGCATGGACACTAATTATATAACCTGCTCAATACTAAGGAAATCCTGAAAACATGACTGTGCAGCGTCCCACTACCCTCACGGGTACTGCAAAGTTGTATTATGCTTTTTATGCTTTATACAGCTTGTTTTTATGCTGCAATGCATTTTTATGCATAATCCCTGCTTACAAGTGTGTCTAACTGCAGTTCACTAAGCCTACCACTAGGGGGAGATAACACCTCCCAAATATAAGTCAATCTCAGGCCTAGCCAGTTAGGACCAGTTCCAGTAGCAGTTGAGTGCAGTATAGCAGTGTGTGCTGTCTGCAATCTTGAGCTCTCAGCCAGTTTTCAGCCCAGAGCTGAAGTGCTCCAATTTACTCAGAAAATAATAAGGAAAGAGACCCCCAAAGGGTTATGGCCATGTCCTACTAGTGCCTAAGGACCTTTGGATTTCCAAGTGAAGGAGTCACCAGCCTCCAGCAACTTCGCAAGCCTGAACTGGGATCACCAGGACCAGCCCTGAAGTCCACTACCCGTAAGGCTACAATTTCATTACATTTAATAGTTAGAGAGGGTCATTTACACCTGTCAGCAGATGACCTGCAGCAGTGTTACCTCTGTATCAATAGACTGTTTTTAATATTTTGGATGTACTGTTATCTGTCACCACCAGTTCTGTGAGGTCTGGCAAACGTTCTTCTCTACCTCTTATATGATGTTCTTTGTTTTGGTTTCACTTTCTCATCTCCTTTCCTTCTGCCAGGTGTCACTTATTTAGACTAATCGTCTTCCTTTATGTTCCCTCCCATACTGCCTCACTTTGCGGTTTATACTACTTCCTGGATGAAGTGTTCACTGCTGGAGGCTGCTGCTGCTGTTTGTTCAGATAAGTCTTTTCCTTTATTGTGTTTCCTTGCTGGCTTGAATCTAGGTGACCCTGACTCCATCCGTATTAAGTGCAGGAAGTCTGTGGTCGTGTCCCCTCACTATTATAGGGTTTTCAGGTGTCACACAGTCTTAGGTACATGGGCATGCAATCGTCTACCATTGAGACGCTTGCATGTGCATAGCAGTCAGGGAGAGCTCTTAGGGTTTTATATGCTCCTTAGTTTGGGATCAAGCCAGTCGGTCGTTTATTTATATGTTCCAGCTATCTGCAACTTCATCCGTGACATTATCAGGAGTTATCTTCAGTAAAGTTCTACCCTGGATTTCATCCTTTCTGTCTCAGTCTCAAGTTCCTCATTTAACACTACAGTAAATGGTTGTACCTTCATACAAAAGGTACTGGCGTCACGACTACAAGGGACCTTGCCACTGACACATTAATAAATACAGACCATCAAGGGCACCTCAAACCACCATCTGGCCAGTGTCCCTTACACCAGAGTGTGCCCCAGAGAATCCTTGTGCCGTTCTCCTCTTCACTTATGCGAGCCTGCCCAGGGACGACATAACCGTGAGTAACCAGAACTGTATTTAACTCAGCCCACCTATTGCTCACACCGTGACCTCACGCATAATTCTCCTGTTAGGTCTGGCATACCGCAACTGGAAGGTGGGTCCCAAAGACTGGAGTTGAGAAACCCTGGTCTAGGGGAAGAGATTCCGGCACCTCTGTCTGTTGCGGGTATTGCTGACAGCCTTTGCTCTAAGTAAGCTCAAGAGGCCAGGGAGTTAGTTAGTTGGAACACTGATGTGTTCTCTGACTTCCCTGGACGTTCTTCCCTAAGCTACCATGATATTGTCACAGAGCCCCAGGCAAAAGTCCAGTTAAAGCCATACCCGGTGCCCGAGGCTCGGCGACAAGCCATCTCGGATGAAGCACAGCTGATGCAGCAACTAGATGTTATTGAGGAGTCTTAGAGTGAGTGGGCAAGCCCAATAGTCCTGATTCCAAAGTCAGATGAGACATTACTGTTCTGTAACGATTTCCGTAAACTGAATGAGGTCTTTACATTTTATGCATATCTCATGCCACGGGTGGATGAGTTACTCGAGTGAATAAGGCAGGCTTGGTATTTTTCTGTCTTGGACCTCACAAAAGAGTACTGGCAAAGTGGCAAGTACTCTTAACAGAGGCTGCCAAAGAGAAAATGGCCTTTATCATGCCCGAGGGGCTATATCAGTATAAGGTGTTACCCTTTGGCCTGCATGGCGCTCCCGCCACATTCCAGCGGTTAATGGACATTGTGCTTCGTCCATATCGTCAGTATGCCTTGCCTTACCTCAACTATATTGTCGTTTATAGTACCGACTGGGAGAGTCACCTGGCAAAAGTATAGGCCATAGTGGACTCCCTTCGAAGGGCTGTACTAACCCCAAAAAATGTGCTATAGGGTTGGAGACACGATACCTAGGGTATGTCATTGGCAGCGGCGTTATCAAACCCCACATGAGGCTATATGGAATTGGCCACGACTAGGGATGAGCGAACCCGAACTGTATAGTTCGGGTTCGTACCGAATTTTGGGGTGTCCGTGACACGGACCCGAACCCGGACATTTTCGTAAAAGTCCGGGTGTTCGTCGCTTTCTTGGCGCTTTTGTGACGCTTTCTTGGCGCTTTTTGGAATCAACAAGCGTCATACTACTTGCCCCAAGAGGCCGTCACAGCCATGCCTACTATTGGCATGGCTGTGATTGGCCAGAGCACCATGTGACCCAGCCTCTATTTAAGCTGGAGTCACATAGCGCCGCCCGTCATTTTTCTCTGATTAGCGTAGGGAGAGGTTGTGGCTGCGACAGTAGGGCGAGATTAGGCAGATTAACTCCTCCAAAGGAATTGATTAATCGATCGATTTGCAGCTGTGCATCATTGAGCTGCTGAAATTCAAATGCTCACTGTTTTTAGGCTGCCCAGACCGTTTGTCAGTCACTTTTTTCTGGGGTGATCGGCGGCCATTTTGTGTCTTGTGCGGTGCTGCGACCAAGTGCATCCAAGCTGCGACCAAGTGCATTTAACCCTCAATGGTGTGGTTGTTTTTTGGCTAAAGCCTACATCAGGGTGAAGCTGTCACACCAAGTGCATTTAACCAGCAATAGTCTGTTTATTTTTTGGCCATATACTACATCAGGGGCAAGCTGCGCCTGTCACCAAGTGCATTTAACCCTCAATGGTGTGGTTGTTTTTTTGGCTAAAGCCTACATCAGGGTGAAGCTGTCACACCAAGTGCATTTAACCAGCAATAGTCTGTTAATTTTTTGGCCATATACTAAATCAGGGGCAAGCTGCGCCCGTCACCAAGTGCATTTAACCAGCAATAGTGTGTTAATTTTTTGGCCATATACTACATCAGGGGCAAGCTGCGCCCGTCACCAAGTGCATTTAACCCTCAGTAGTGTGGTTGGTCAAGCTGTCACACCAAGTGCATTTAACCAGCAATAGTCTGTTCATTTTTTGGCCATATACTAAATCAGGGGCAAGCTGCGCCCGTCACCAAGTGCATTTAACCCTCAGTAGTGTGGTTGGTCAAGCTGTCACACCAAGTGCATTTAACCAGCAATAGTCTGTTCATTTTTTGGCCATATACTACATCAGGGGCAAGCTGCGCCCGTCACCAAGTGCATTTAACCCTCAATGGTGTGGTTGGTCAAGCTGTCACACCAAGTGCATTTAACCAGCAATAGTCTGTTCATTTTTTGGCCATATACTACAACAGGGGCAAGCTGCGCCCGTCACCAAGTGCATTTAACCCTCAGTAGTGTGGTTGGTCAAGCTGTCACACCAAGTGCATTTAACCAGCAATAGTCTGTTCATTTTTTGGCCATATACTACATCAGGGGCAAGCTGCGCCCGTCACCAAGTGCATTTAACCCTCAGTAGTGTGGTTGGTCAAGCTGTCACACCAAGTGCATTTAACCAGCAATAGTCTGTTCATTTTTTGGCCATATACTACATCAGGGGCAAGCTGTGCCCGTCACCAAGTGCATTTAACCCTCAGTAGTGTGGTTGGTCAAGCTGTCACACCAAGTGCATTTAACCAGCAATAGTGTGGTTATTTTTTGGCCATATCCCAGTCTAATTCTGTCACTAAATCCATACCGGTCACCCAGCGCCTAAATACTAGGCCTCAAATTTATATCCCGCTACATCTGTCGTTACCGCTGTACTGTTGTGGCTGGGCAAGTTATTTAGTGTCCGTTAAAGCACATTTTTTGTTCTGGGTTGAAATACAATTCCCAATTTAGCAATTTCATAATTTAGTGGTTTCTGCTATATCAGAGCTATTTGAAATCTATCCCTAAAAGGGTATATAATATTCAAGGTGCACATAGGGTCATTCAGAATAACTTCACACACACACGCTACTGTGCATTTCCAAGTCTAATTCTGTCAGTAAATCCATACCGGTCACCCAGCGCCTAAATACTAGGCCTCAAATTTATATCCCGCTGAATTTGAATACAATACATTGGGCCAAATAATATTTTTGTTGTTGTGGTGAACCATAACAATGAGGAAAACATCTAGTAAGGGACGCGGACGTGGACATGGTCGTGGTGGTGTTAGTGGACCCTCTGGTGCTGGGAGAGGACGTGGCCGTTCTGCCACATCCACACGTCCTAGTGTACCAACTACCTCAGGTCCCAGTAGCCGCCAGAATTTACAGCGATATATGGTGGGGCCCAATGCCGTTCTAAGGATGGTAAGGCCTGAGCAGGTACTGGCATTAGTCAATTGGGTGGCCGACAGTGGATCCAGCACGTTCACATTATCTCCCACCCAGTCTTCTGCAGAAAGCGCACAGATGGCGCCTGAAAACCAAACCCAACAGTCTGTCACATTACCCCCATGCATACCAGGGAAACTGTCTCAGCCTCAAGTTATGCAGCAGTCTCTTATGCTGTTTGAAGACTCCGCTGGCAGGGTTTCCCAAGGGCATCCACCTAGCCCTTCCCCAGCGGTGAAAGACATAGAATGCACTGACGCACAACCACTTATGTTTCCTGATGATGAGGACATGGGAATACCACCTCAGCATGTCTCTGATGATGACGAAACACAGGTGCCAACTGCTGCGTCTTTCTGCAGCGTGCAGACTGAACAGGAGGCCAGGGATCAAGACTGGGTGGAAGACGATGCAGGGGACGATGAGGTCCTAGACCCCACATGGAATGAAGCTCGTGCCACTGACTTTCACAGTTCGGAGGAAGAGGCAGTGGTGAGACCGAGCCAACAGCGTAGCAAAAGAGGGAGCAGTGGGCAAAAGCAGAACACCCGCCGCCAAGAGACTCCGCCTGCTACTGACCGCCGCCATCTGGGACCGAGCACCCCAAAGGCAGCTTCAAGGAGTTCCCTGGCAGGGCACTTCTTCAAACAATGTGCTGATGACAAGACCTGAGTGGTTTGCACGCTGTGCCATCAGAGCCTGAAGCGAGGCATTAAAGTTCTGAACCTGAGCACAACCTGCATGACCAGGCACCTGCATGCAAAGCATGAACTGCAGTGGAGTAAACACCTTAAAACCAAGGAAGTCACTCAGGCTCCCCCTGCTACCTCTTCTGCTGCTGCCGCCTCGGCCTCTTCCTCTGCCTCTGGAGGAACGTTGGCACCTGCCGCCCAGCAAACAGGGGATGCATCACCAACACCACCACCACCTCCATCACCAAGCGTCTCAACCATGTCACACGGCAGCGTTCAGCTCTCCATCTCACAAACATTTGAGAGAAAGCGTAAATTCCCACCTAGCCACCCTCGATCCCTGGCCCTGAATGCCAGCATTTCTAAACTACTGGCCTATGAAATGCTGTCATTTAGGCTGGTGGACACAGACAGCTTCAAACAGCTCATGTTGCTTGCTGTCCCACAGTATGTTGTTCCCAGCCGCCACTACTTCTCCAAGAGTATCCTGCACAACCAAGTATCCGATAAAATCAAGTGTGCACTGCGCAACGCCATCTGTAGCAAGGTCCACCTAACCACAGATACGTGGACCAGTAAGCACGGCCAGGGACGCTATATCTCCCTAACTGCACACTGGGTAAATGTAGTGGCAGCTGGGCCCCAGGTGGAGAGCTGTTTAGCGCACGTCCTTCCGCCGCCAAGGATCGCAGGGCAACATTCTTTGCCTCCTGTTGCCACCTCCTCCTTCTCGGCTTCCTCCTCCTCTTCTTCCACCTGCTCATCCAGTCAGCCACACACCTTCACCACCAACTTCAGCACAGCCCGGGGTAAGCGTCAGCAGGCCATTCTGAAACTCATATGTTTGGGGGACAGGCCCCACACTGCACAGGAGTTGTGGCGTGGTATAGAACAACAGACCGACGAGTGGTTGCTGCCGGTGAGCCTCAAGCCCTGCCTGGTGGTGTGTGATAATAAGCGAAATCTCGTTGCAGCTCTGGGACTAGCCAATTTGACGCACATCCCTTGCTTGGCGCATGTGCTGAATTTGGTGGTGCAGAAATTCATTCACAACTACCCCGACATGTCAGAGCTGCTGCATAAAGTGCGGGCCGTCTGTTCGCGCTTCCGGCGTTCACATCCTGCTGCTGCTCGCCTGTCTGCGCTACAGCGTAACTTAGGCCTTCCCGCTCACCGCCTCATATGCGACGTGCCCACCAGGTGGAACTCCACCTTGAACATGCTGGACAGACTGTGCGAGCAGCAGCAGGCCATAGTGGAGTTTCAGCTGCAGCACGCACGGGTCAGTCGCACTACAGAACAGCACCACTTCACCACCAATGATTGGGCCTCCATGCGAGACCTGTGTGCCCTGTTGCACTGTTTCGAGTACTCCACCAACATGGCCAGTGGCGATGACGCCGTTATCAGCGTTACAGTACCACTTCTATGTCTCCTTGAGAAAACACTTAGGGCGATGATGGAAGAGGAGGTGGCCCAGGAGGAGGAGGAAGAGGGGTCATTTTTAGCACTTTCAGGCCAGTCTCTTCGAAGTGACTCAGAGGGAGGTTTTTGGCAACAGCAGAGGCCAGGTACAAATGTGGCCAGCCAGGGCCCACTACTGGAGGACGAGGATGAGGAGGAGGTGGAGGAGGATGAGGATGAAGCATGGTCACAGCGGGGTGGCACCCAACGCAGCTCGGGTCCATCACTGGTGCGTGGCTGGGGGGAAAGGCAGGACAATGACGATACGCCTCCCACAGAGGACAGCTTGTCCTTACCCCTGGGCAGCCTGGCACACATGAGCGACTACATGCTGCAGTGCCTGCGCAACGAAAGCAGAGTTGCCCACATTTTAACCTGTGCGGACTACTGGGTTGCCACCCTGCTGGATCCACGCTACAAAGACAATGTGCCCACCTTACTTCCTGCACTGGAGCGTGATAGGAAGATGCGCGAGTACAAGCGCACATTGGTAGACGCGCTACTGAGAGCATTCCCAAATGTCACAGGGGAACAAGTGGAAGCCCAAGGCCAAGGCAGAGGAGGAGCAAGAGGTCGCCAAGGCAGCTGTGTCACGGCCAGCTCCTCTGAGGGCAGGGTTAGCATGGCAGAGATGTGGAAAACTTTTGTCAACACGCCACAGCTAACTGCACCACCACCTGATACGCAACGTGTTAGCAGGAGGCAACATTTCACTAACATGGTGGAACAGTACGTGTGCACACCCCTCCACGTACTGACTGATAGTTCGGCCCCATTCAACTTCTGAGTCTCTAAATTGTCCACGTGGCCAGAGCTAGCCTTTTATGCCTTGGAGGTGCTGGCCTGCCCGGCGGCCAGCGTTTTGTCTGAACGTGTATTCAGCCTGTCCGTCCCTTGTCCAGATTAGACATTAACTACCTCCCCATAACCATATATTATTGGACTCCAGGGCACTTCCTCATTCAATCCTATTTTTATTTTCATTTTACCATTATATTGCGAGGCTACCCAAAGTTGAATGAACCTCTCCTCTGTCTGGGTGCCGGGGCCTAAATATATGCCAATGGACTGTTCCAATGTTGGGTGACGTGAAGCCTGATTCTCTGCTATGACATGCAGACTAATTCTCTGCTGACATGAAGACAGATCCTCTGTTACGGGACCTTTCTCCTCTGCCTGGGTGCTGGGCCTAAATATCTGACAATGGAC
Organism: Bufo gargarizans; assembly: GCF_014858855.1. Classification (NCBI taxonomy): domain Eukaryota; kingdom Metazoa; phylum Chordata; class Amphibia; order Anura; family Bufonidae; genus Bufo; species Bufo gargarizans. The sequence continues at coordinate 96,148,395 of NC_058086.1, read as the reverse complement.
TGTTGCAGTGGTGGCTGACGTGAAGCCTGATTTTCTGCTATGACATGCAGACTGATTCTCTACTGACATGAAGCCAGATCCTCTGTTACGGGACCTCTCTCCTCTGCCTGTGTGCTGGGCCTAAATATATGCCAATGGACTGTTGCAGTGGTGGCTGACGTGAAGCCTCATTCTCTGCTATGACATGCAGACTAATTCTCTGCTGACATGAAGCCAGATTGTCTGTTACGGGACCTCTCTCCTCTGCCTGGGTGCTGGGCCTAAATTTATGAAAATGGACTGTTGCAGTGGTGGGTGACGTGAAGCCTGATTCTCTGCTATGACATGAAGACTGATTCTCTGCTGACATGAAGCCAGATTGTCTGTTACGGGACCTCTCTCCTCTGCCTGGGTGCTGGGCCTAAATTTATGAAAATGGACTCTTACAGTGGTGGGTGACGTGAAGCCTGATTCTCTGCTATGATATGAAGACTGATTCTCTGCTGACATAAAGCCAGATTGTCTGTTATGGGACCTCTCTCCTCTGCCTGGGTGCTGGGCCTAAATTTATGAAAATGGACTCTTACAGTGGTGGGTGACGTGAAGCCTGATTCTCTGCAATGACATGAAGACTGATTCTCTGCTGACATGAAGCCAGATTGTCTGTTACGGGACCTCTCTCCTCTGCCTGTGTGCTGGGCCTAAATATATGCCAATGGACTGTTGCAGTGGTGGCTGATGTGAAGCCTCATTCTCTGCTATGACATGCAGACTAATTCTCTGCTGACATGAAGCCAAATTGTCTGTTACGGGACCTCTCTCCTCTGCCTGGGTGCTGGGCCTAAATTTATGAAAATGGACTGTTGCAGTGGTGGGTGACGTGAAGCCTGCTTCTCTGCTATGACATGAAGACTGTTTCTCTGCTGACATGAAGCCAGATTGTCTGTTACGGGACCTCTCTCCTCTGCCTGTGTGCTGGGCCTAAATATATGCCAATGGACTGTTGCAGTGGTGGCTGATGTGAAGCCTCATTCTCTGCTATGACATGCAGACTAATTCTCTGCTGACATGAAGCCAGATTGTCTATTACGGGACCTCTCTCCTCTGCCTGGGTGCTGGGCCTAAATTTATGAAAATTGACTCTTACAGTGGTGGGTGACGTGAAGCCTGAATCTCTGCTATGATATGAAGACTGATTCTCTGCTGACATGAAGCCAGATTGTCTGTTACGGGACCTCTCTCCTCTGCCTGGGTGCTGGGCCTAAATTTATGAAAATGGACTCTTACAGTGGTGGGTGACGTGACGCCTGATTCTCTGCTATGACATGAAGACTGATTCTCTGCTGACATGAAGCCAGATTGTCTGTTACGGGACCTCTCTCCTCTGCCTGGGTGCTGGGCCTAAATATATGCCAATGGACTGTTGCAGTGGTGGCTGATGTGAAGCCTCATTCTCTGCTATGACATGCAGACTAATTCTCTGCTGACATGAAGCCAGATTGTCTGTTACGGGACCTCTCTCCTCTGCCTGTGTGCTGGGCCTAAATATATGCCAATGGACTGTTGCAGTGGTGGCTGACCTGAAGCCTCATTCTCTGCTATGACATGCAGACTAATTCTCTGCTGACATGAAGCCAGATTGTCTGTTACGGGACCTCTCTCCTCTGCCTGGGTGCTGGGCCTAAATTTATGAAAATGGACATGAAGACTGATTCTCTGCTGACATGAAGCCAGATCCTCTGTTACGGGACCTCTCTCCTCTGCCTGTGTGCTGGGCCTAAATATATGCAAATGGACTGTTGCAGTGGTGGCTGATGTGAAGCCTCATTCTCTGCTATGACATGCAGACTAATTCTCTGCTGACAGGAAGCCAGATTGTCTGTTATGGGACCTCTCTCCTCTGCCTGGGTGCTGGGCCTAAATTTATGAAAATGGACTGTTGCAGTGGTGGGTGACGTGAAGCCTGATTCTCTGCTATGACATGAAGACTGATTCTCTGCTGACATGAAGCCAGATTGTCTGTTACGGGACCTCTCTCCTCTGCCTGGGTGCTGGGCCTAAATTTATGAAAATGGACTGTTACAGTGGTGGGTGACGTGAAGCCTGATTCTCTGCTATGACATGAAGACTGATTCTCTGCTGACATGAAGCCAGATTGTCTGTTACGGGACCTCTCTCCTCTGCCTGGGTGCTGGGCCTAAATTTATGAAAATGGACTGTTACAGTGGTGGGTGACGTGAAGCCTGATTCTCTGCTATGACATGAAGACTGATTCTCTGCTGACATGAAGCCAGATTGTCTGTTACGGGACCTCTCTCCTCTGCCTGGGTGCTGGGCCTAAATTTATGAAAATGGACTCTTACAGTGGTGGGTGACGTGAAGCCTGATTCTCTGCTATGACATGAAGACTGATTCTCTGCTGACATGAAGCCAGATCCTCTGTTACGGGACCTCTCTCCTCTGCCTGGGTGCTGGGCCTAAATATCTGACAATGGACTGTTGCATTGGTGGCTGACGTGAAGCCTCATTCTCTGCTATGACATGCAGACTAATTCTCTGCTGACATGAAGCCAGATTGTCTGTTACGGGACCTCTCTCCTCTGCCTGGGTGCTGGGCCTAAATTTATGAAAATAGACTGTTGCAGTGGTGGGTGACGTGAAGACTGATTCTCTGCTGACATGAAGCCAGATTGTCTGTTACGGGACCTCTCTCCTCTGCCTGGGTGCCGGGGCCTAAATATCTGAGAATGGACTGTTTTAGTGGTGGGTGACGGGAAGCCAGATTCTCTGCTATGGGACCTCTCTCCAATTGATTTTGGTTAATTTTTATTTATTTAATTTTTATTTTTATTCATTTCCCTATCCACATTTGTTTGCAGGGGATTTACCTACATGTTGCTGCCTTTTGCAGCCCTCTAGCCCTTTCCTGGGCTTTTTTACAGCCGTTTTAGTGCCGAAAAGTTCGGGTCCCCATTGACTTCAATGGGGTTTGGGTTCGGGACGAAGTTCGGATCGGGTTCAGATCCCGAACCCGAACATTTTCGTGAAGTTCGGCCGAACTTCTCGAACCCGAACATCCAGGTGTTCGCTCAACTCTAATGAAGACTGATTCTCTGGTGACATGAAGCCAGATTCTGTGTTATGGGACCTCTCTCCTCTGCCTGGGTGCCGGGGTCTAAATTTATGACAATGGACTGTTACAGTGGTGGGTGACGTGAAGCCTGATTCTCTGCTATGATATGAAGACAGATTCTCTGCTGACATGAAGCCAGATTCTGTGTTATGGGACCTCTCTCCTCTGACTGGGTGCCGAGGCCTAAATTTATGATAATGGACTGTTCCAGTGGTGGGTGACGTGAAGCCTGATTCTATGCTATGACATGAAGACTGATTCTCTGGTGACATGAAACCAGATTCTGTGTTATGGGACCTCTCTTCTCTGCCTGGGTGCTGGGCCTAAATATCTGACAATGGACTGTTGCAGTGGTGGCTGACGTGAAGCCTGATTCTCTGCTATGACATGCAGACTGATTCTCTGCTGACATGAAGACAGATTCTGTGTTATGGGACCTCTCTCCTCTGCCTGGGTGCTGGGCCTAAATATCTGACAATGGTCTGTTGCAGTGGTGGCTGATGTGAAGCCTGATTCTCTGCTATGACATGCAGACTGATTCTCTGCTGACATGAAGCCAGATTCTGTGTTATGGGACCTCTCTCCTCTGCCTGGATGCCGGGCCTAAAGTTATGACAATGGACTGTTACAGTGGTGGGTGACGTGAAGCCTGATTCTCTGCTATGATATGAAGACTGATTATCTGCTGACATGAAGCCAGATTCTGTGTTATGGGACCTCTCTCCTCTGACTGGGTGCCAGGGCCTAAATTTATGACAATGGACTGTTACAGTGGTGGCTGACGTGAAGCCTGATTCTCTGCTATGACATGCAGACTGATTCTCTGCTGACATGAAGACAGATTCTCTGTTACGGGACCTCTCTCCTCTGCCTGGGTGCCGGGGCCTAAATATCTGAGAATGGACTGTTCCAGTGGTGGGTGACGTGAAGCCAGATTCTCTGCTATGGGACCTCTCTCCAATTGATATTGGTTAATTTTTATTTATTTTATTTTTAATTTAATTCATTTCCCTATCCACATTTGTTTGCAGGGGATTTACCTACATGTTGCTGCCTTTTGCAGCCCTCTAGCCCTTTCCTGGGCTGTTTTACAGCCTTTTTAGTGCCGAAAAGTTCGGGTCCCCATTGACTTCAATGGGGTTCGGGTTCGGGACGAAGTTCGGATCGGGTTCGGATCCCGAACCCGAACATTTCCGGGAAGTTCGGCCGAACTTCTCGAACCCGAACATCCAGGTGTCCGCTCAACTCTAGCCACGACCTGTCACCACCAGGGAAATAAAGTAATTCCTTGGGATGGTGGGGTATTACATGAGGTTTGTTCCCCACTTTGCTACTTTAGCAGTGCCACTGACAAGGCTCTTGAAGGGACGGAAGTCAGTGATGGTTCGCCGGGATGACCAGGAAAAAGAGTATTTTTCCGCTTTGAAGTTGGCCCTGTGAGGGTCACCGGTTTTGGTGACGCCCGACTTTAAGAGGGAGTTTGTGGTACAGAATGATGCCTGCAAAGTAGGCCTTGATGCTGTACTGTCTTAGGAAATCAACGGAGAGGAGCATCCTGTTTTCCTGAGCCGCAAGCTCACCCCAGCCGAAATCTGAAATAGCATAGTGAAAAGAGAGTGCCTGGCCATCAAATGGTTACTTGAGTCTCTCCGCTATTATCTGCTTGGGAGAAAGTCCCGCCGGTGGCCAACCACTCCCCTCTTAAGTGGATGAGCCAGGACAAAGAGTGAATGCCCAGGTCACCAGATGGTGTTTGTCATTGCAGAACTTCAAGTTCACAGTGGAGCACAGAGCAGGGTGGTTACAGGGAAACGTGGATGCCCTGTCCCGGGTGCACTGTTTGGCAAGTGTTCACCCCCTCAAGGTTAAACAAACGAGGAGGGGGGAATGTGACACAGTAAAAGGTCTGGTGTGGAGGGGAAGGTATTTCTCCCAGCATGTTCTGCTAGACTGATTGACAGCCAGGTGAGGTCAAGCACAGGATGGGATCTCAGGTGCTGGTTCGGACTTTGCCGATACTTAACTCCTTAACCCCTTAAGGACCGAGGACGTACCGGTACGCCCTATTTCCCGAGTCCTTAAGGACCGAGGACGTACCGGTACGTCCTGACTTAAAATCTGAATTCCGGCGCCGCGGGGGTTAATCGAAACGGGATTTCGGCTGAAATCATTCAGCCGGCATCCCGTAACAACGCAGGGGGGGGTCATTGGACCCCCCCGTATCGGCGATCGCAGAAAACCGCAGGTCAATTCAGACCTGCGGTTTTCTGCGTTTCCGGTCCATTCGGGTGTCCTGTGACCCGATGAACCGGAAAAAGACTGCGATCGGTGGCGTAATTTTACACCACCAATCGCAGTCCGAGGATTTGCAGAGGCGGAGCTGTCCCTGGTGCTGAACGCCGCTGTCCAGGGTGCTGATTGGTGCAGGGGAGAGAGGCGCGAGATTCAAACTTCCTGCGCTCCTCTCTCCCCTCCTCTTCCTGTCCAGCACCCTGACCGTGCAGCATCGTCCAGCACCAGCTCCTGTGTCCCCCTAAATCGGCATCCATCAACCTCCTGCACCCATCGCCACCCAGGTAGGTTAGGGTCAGTGAGGGAGAGGCACCTTTAGGCAGGGATAGAAGGGAAAAGTTAGAAAAAAAAAAAAAGCACATTTATTCCAAACTTTTTTTTTTCAACTTTCATACCCCAGACCCCCCCACTTGCCCCCCCCGCATCCCCCCCACCACCAGCCCCCCCACCACCACCAGCCCCCACCCCACCCACCAACCCCCCCCCCCCCCCCCACCCACCAACCCCCTCCCCCCACCACCAGACCCTTCCCCCACCACCACTTTTTTTTTTTTCTGCGTGCGCTGACTGGCCGGCACTTTTTAGCGTCCGTCCACTGTTAGCGCATCGCCCGCCCCACCACCCCACCGACCGCTGATCAGCGTTGAACCGCACTTGCCCATTTTTTTTGCCTGGACTTTTTAGTACGTGAACACCCGTGCCCCCACACACACGCACATAGAATAAAGGTTTACACGCACGCACATACACACGCACACACACACACCCATGGCCCGCCGGGTGTTCTCGGCCGAGGAGGCATATGCCCAGATTGCCTCCGACTCTGAGAGCCCCAGTGAGGATGAGGATGACCCCACGTTCCTTTTGTCATCCGCATCCTCCTCATCATCATCGGATTACGATGAGCCACCAAGGCAGCGGAGACGCCGCCAGGCGGAGCCAGGGGCCACACATGCTAGGGATCCTGTGGCCCACCCTAGTACGAGCCGCCCTGGGGTTCGTACTGGTTTCCCGGCCCACCAAATAAGTTCACCGGAGCCCCCTGCCGATGAACTTAGCTGGTGTCCCCCAGTGGACTTTGAGCCTGAGATTCCGGATTTCGCTGGCAATCCTGGAATCCAGATTCCCACAGTGGGGTTTACTGAAATAGACTTTTTTAGTTTTTTTTTCAGTAACCCACTGGTGAATTTGATGGTGGAGCAGACGAATCTGTACGCCCAACAGTTCGTCGCTCAAAACCCAGGCTTAGTTTTGGCTAGACCCGGTGGCTGGACGCCGGTCAGTGCAGCCGAGATGAGGACATTTTGGGGCCTCGTGCTGCATATGGGTCTAGTCCAAAAACCCAGTGTCAGGCAATACTGGAGTGGGGACGTCCTGTACCAGACCCCACTGTACAGTATGGTCATGACACGTCACCGGTTTGAGGCCATCCGGAAATCTCTGCATTATTCCGATAATGCAGCATGTCCACCCCGAGGTGATCCTGCCTATGACCGGCTGTACAAGATACGGCCGGTCATCGATCACTTTGGGGCCACATTTCAGCAGGCCTACGTACCTGGAAGGGAGGTCGCGGTTGATGAGTCTCTCGTTGCGTTCAAGGGGAGACTCAGTTTCCGCCAATACATTCCCACAAAGCGGGCGAGGTATGGCGTGAAGCTATACAAAATTTGTGAGAGTACCTCAGGGTACACTTACAAATTTCGTGTGTACGAGGGGCGAGATTCCCGGATTCAACCACCAGAATGTCCCCCCACTCTGGGTGTTACCGGGAAACTCGTGTGGGACCTTATGTACCCACTGCTGGATAAGGGTTACCACTTGTACGTGGACAACTTTTATACCAGCATTCCCTTGTTCAGGTCCCTTGCCGCCAGATCCACGTTCGCTTGTGGGACCGTGCGGAAAAATCAACGCGGCCTCCCTGCCTACCCCCTCCAGGTACCTATCCCCAGGGGTGAGACCCGTGCACTTACCAGTGGAAACCTGTTGCTGGTCAGGTATAAGGACAAGAGGGATGTCCTTATGCTGTCCACAATCCACGGTAACAGCACCACCCCAGTCCCTGTGCGAGGTACCGCGGCAACGGTCCTCAAGCCCGATTGTATCGTCGACTACAATCGGTATATGGGAGGAGTTGATCTCTCTGATCAAGTCCTCACGCCATATAACGCCATGCGCAAAACCCGGGCATGGTACAAAAAAGTTGCGGTCTACATGGTGCAGGTTGCCATGTACAACTCTTTTGTACTATCCCGAAGCGCTGGCAGCACAGGGACATTCCTCCAATTCTATGAGGCAGTCCTCAAAGACCTGATCTTTTCGGACCGGGAAAGAGCAGGCCGGAGTACCTCGGGAACTGGAGGCGCCCGGATCGTCCCTGGCCAACACTTTCCAGGTGTGGTCCCCCATACTGGAAAGAAGGGACGAACCCAAAAAAAGTGCAGAGTGTGTCACAAGAGGGGGATACGGAAGGACACCACAACTCAATGTGACACGTGCCCCGATCATCCGGGCCTCTGCATTATCGATTGCTTCAGGGAGTATCACACTTCCATGGAGTACTAAATTTTTATAATCCCCAACAGTTCACTAGAGAACATAAAACACTATGGCTCCCAGACTTTGGATACACTAAAACAATTTTTCTTTCCCCAAAAAATATTAATTTTAGTGCAGGCATCCTCAAACTGCGGCCCTCCAGATGTTGTAAAACTATAACTCCCAGCATGCCCAGACAACCTACAGCCATCATCAGGGCATGGTGGGAATTGTAGTTTTACAACATCTGGAGGGCCGCAGTTTTAGGATGCCTGCTTAGTGTCTCCAAAGTCTGAGAGCCATACATATTGGGCATCGTCGCTTGCGTAAAAGTCGTCGCTATAAAAATAACTTTTTACCAAACGCCTCGGATGAACGGTGTTAAAAATATAAAATAAAAACCGTGCCAAAAAATTTAAATTTAAATCCATTTTGCCGGTAATAAAGCAAGGGTTAACAGCCAAACAAAACTAAACATTTATTGCCCCAATTCTCTAGTTTGCAGAAACACCCCATATGTGGTCGTAAATGGCTATATAGCCGCACGGCAGGGCATAGAACGAAGGGAACTCCATACGGTTTCTGGAAGGCAGATTTTGATGGACAGTTTTTTTTTTTTACACCATGTCCCATTAGAAGCCCCCCCTGATGTAGCCTAGACTAGAAACTCCAAAAAAGTGACCCCATCTAAGAAACTACACCCCTCAAGGTATTCAAAAATTACTTTACAAACTATGTTAACCCTTTAGGTGTTCCACAAAACTAAATAGCGAATGTAGAAACAATTTTAGAATTAAATTTTTTTGTTACATTGCCTCAAAAAAGAGTAATATAGAGCAACCAAAAATCTAATTTACCCCAAAAATTGTCCCAAAACAACAACCACCTTATCCCGTAGTTTCCTAGATGGGGTCACTTTTATGGAGTTTCTACTCTAGGGGTGCATCAGGGGGCTTGAAAGGGTACATGGTGTAAATAAACCAGTCCAGCAAAATCTGCCTTCCAAAAACCGTATGGCGTTCCCCTTCTTCTATGTCCTGCCGTTTAGCCAAACAGTAGTTTACGACCACATATGGGGTGTTTCTGCAAACTACAGAATCAGGGCAACCCATTTTGAGTTTTGTTTGGCAGTTAACCCTTGTTTTACTCCTGGAAAAAACTGATTATATTGGAAAATTTTCCAAAAAATAGAAATTTCTAAATTGTTTCTCCATCTGCCATTAACTCTTGTGGAACACCTAAAGGGTTAACAAAGTTTGTAAACCCAGTTTTGAATACCTTGAGGGGTGTACTTTCTTAGATGGAGTCACTTTTTTGAAATTTCTATTCTAGGGGTGCAACAGGTGGCTTCAAATGGGACATGGTATAAACAAAACCAGTCCTGCAAAATCTGCCTTCCAAAACCCATATGGTGTTCCCCTCCTTCTATGTGCTACCGTTCGGCCAAACAGTAGTTTACGACCACATATGGGGTGTTTTTGCAAACTACAGAATCAGGGCAACCCATTTTGAGTGTTGTTTGGCAGTTAACCCTTGTTTTACTCCTGGAAAAAATAGATTATATTGGAAAATTTTCCAAAAAATAGAAATTTCAAAATTGTTTCTCCATCTGCCATCAACTCTTGTGGAAGACCTAAAGGGTTAATAAAGTTTGAAAAAACTGTTTTGAATACCTTGAGGGGTGTAGTTTCTAGAATGGGGTCATTTTTGGGAGGTTTCTATTATCTAAGCCTCACAATATGACTGCAAACCTGAACTGGTCCATAAAAAGTGGGATTTTGAAGATTTCTCAAAAATTTCAAAATTTGCTTCTAAACTTCTAAGCCTTGTAACATCCCCAAAAAATAAAATATCATTCCCAAAATGCTACAAACATGAAGTAGACATATGGGGAATGTAAAGTCATCACAATTTTTGGGGGTATTACTATGTATTACAGAAGTAGAGAAACTGAAACTTTGAAATTTGCTAATTTTTCAAAATTTTTGGTAAAAAATTTATTTTTTTATGCAAAAAAATTAACTTTTTTGACCCAATTTTAGCAGTGTCATGAAGTACAATATGTGACAAAAAAACAATCTCAGAACGGCCTGGGTAAGTCGAAGCGTTTTAAAGTTATGAGCACTTAAAGTGACACTGGTCAGGTTTGCAAAAAATGGCCTGGTCCTGAAGGTGAAAATGAGCCTGGTCCTTAAGGGGTTAAGGACCGGGCGCATTTTCACCTTAAGGACCAGGCCATTTTTTGCAAATCTGACCAGTGTCACTTTATGTGTGAATAACTTTAAACCGCTTTTACTTATCCAGGCCATTCGAAAAAAAATTGATTTTACAAACTTTGTTAACCCTTTAGGTGTTCCACAAGAGTTAATGGCAAATGGAGATAACATTTCTGAATTTAAATTTTTGGGCAAATTTTCCATTTTAATCAATTTTTTCCAGTAACAAAGCAAGGGTTAACAGCCAAACAAAACTCAATATTTATTGCCCTAATTCTGTAGTTTGCAGAAACACCCCATATGTGGTCGTAAACTGCTGTATGGGCACACGGCAGAGCACAGAAGGAAGAGAACGCCACAAGGTTTTTAGAAGGCAGATTTTGCTTGACTGGTTTATTTACACCATGTCCCATTTTAAGTCCCCCAAAGCACCCCTACAGTAGAAACTCCAAAAAAGTGACTCTATTTTGCAGGATGAGATGTCGGTTTGATTGGCCCTATCTTGGGGTGCATATTACATTTTGGTCGCTTACACTTTTTGTGATGTAAGGTGACAAAAATGTCTTTTGACACCGTATTTATATCTTTATTTTTTTATTTTTGCTGCATTCATCTGAGGGGTTAGGTCATGTGTTATTTTTATAGAGCAGGTTTTTACGAACGTGGCGATACCTAATATGTATACTTTTTATTTATTTAAGTTTAACACAATAATACCATTTTTGAAACTAAAAAAATCATGTTTTAATGTCTCCATAGTCTGAGAGCCATATATGTTTTTTGGGGGGGAAAGGCGATTGTCCTATGTAGGGCTCATTTTTTGTGGGATGAGATGGCGGTTTGATTGGTACTATTTTGGGAGGCATATATCTTTTTGATCGCTTGCTATTACACTTTTTGTGATGTGAGGTGACAAAAATAGCTTTTTTGACGCTGTTTTTATTTTATTTTTTACGGTAATTGCCTGAGGGGTGAGGTTATGTGATATTTTTATAGAGCGGGTTCTTATGGATGCGGCGATACCTAATATGTATCGTTTTTTATTTTTATTTTACTTTAACATAATAACATAATAATTTTGGAAAAAAACTAATCATGTTTTAGTGTCTCCATAGTCTGAGAGCCTTTTTTTTTTTTTCTTTTTACTTTTTGGGCGATTGTCTCATGTAGGGGCTAAAAGAGCCAGCTGGGCGGCAGTAGGGAGTCTTGTAGGAAGCTTATGCCTGGATGACTGCTCGCAACCTGCCTGGGGAAAGACAGGTCAACTAAATCCTGGACTTAAACTTTGTTGTGGACCTGTTTGCAAAGTGTCAACACACGCCTGGACTTGGACTCATGCGGGACTTGCAGTATGGTGTGAATGAACACCAGGGCTTTCAACTAAGGTGAAGTTGCTGAGCTGTTAAACCTGCTTGTGTGAATAAAACACTGGAGTCTGATTAAGAACTGTTTTTGGTGCCTCTGGTCTGCATCTGCTCAGCTGCTTAACAGACCCCACAAACCATACAGAGATTGCAATATTATAGGGCTCGTTTAACCCCTTAAGGACTTAGGATGTACCGGTATGCCCTATTTCCTGAGTCCTTAAGGACTCAGGACGTACCGGTACGTCCTAACTTTAAATCGTGACTGCGGCGGGGGTTAATCGCATCCTGTCACAACGCCGGGGGGGGGGGGGGGTTATGCGCCCCCCCCCGTATAGGCGATTGCAGAAAACCGCAGGTCAATTCAGACCTGCGGTTTGCTGCGTTTCCGGTCCATTCGGGTCTCCGGTGAATCGATGAAACGGCAAAAGACTGTGATCGGTGGTGTGATTACACACCACCAATCACAGTACGAACATTTGGGAGAGGCGGTGCTGGCCGTGGTGCTGAATGCCGCTGTCCATGGTGCTGATTGGTGCAGGGAGAGAGGCGCGAGATTCAAACTTCCAGCGCTCCTCTCTCCCCTTCTCTTCCTGTTCAGCACCTGCATCTTGCAGCACCGTCCTCACCAGGCTCCTGAAATCCCCCCATCGGCACCCATCACCCTCCAGGTAGGTGAGGGTCAGTGAGGGATAGGCACCGTTAGGCAGGGATAGAAGGGAAAAGTTAGTTAGGAAAAAATAAATAAAAAATGCACTTTATCTGAATTTATTTTCTAGCTTTCAGACCCTAGACCCGGTCATCGATCACTTCGGGGCCAAATTTGCGCAGGCCTACGTACCAGGAAGGGAGGTCGCAGTTGATGGGTCTCTTGTTGCATTCAAGGGGAGACTCAGTTTCCGCCAATACATTCCCACTAAGCGGGTGAGGTATGGCGTGAAAATGTACAAAATTTGTGAGAGTACCTCAGGGTACACTAACAAATTTAGTGTGTACGAGGGGCGAGATTCCCATATTGAACCCACAGAATGTCCCCCCCACTCTGGGTGTTAGCGGGAAACTCGTGTGGAACCTTATGTACCCACTGCTAGAAAAGGGTTACCACTTGTACGTGGATAACTTTTATACTAACATTCCCTTGTTCAGGCCCCTTGCCGCCAGATCCATGTTTGCTTGTGGGACCGTGCAGAAAAATCAATGCAGCGTCCCTACCTACCCCCTCCAGGTACCTATCCCCAGGGGTGAGACCCGTGCCCTTACCAGTGGAAACCTGTTTGCTGGTCAGGTATAAGGACAAGAGGGATGTCTTTATACTGTATTTTTTTTGTCACCTTACAACTCTTTTGTGCTGTCCCGGAGCGCTAGCAACACAGAGACATTCCTTCAGTTCTATGAGTCAGACCTCAAGGACCTAATCTTTTCTGACCGGGAAAGAGCAGGCCGGAGTACCTCGGGAACTGGAGGTGCCCGGATCGTCCCTGGCCAACATTTTCCAGGTGTGGTCCCCCATACTGGAAAGAAGGGACGAACCCCCAAAAAGTGCAGAGTGTGTCACAAGATGGGGATATGGAAGGACACCACCACTCAATGTGACACGTGCCCCGATCATCCGGGCCTCTGCGTCATCGATTGCTTCAGGGAGTATCACACTTCCATGGAGTACTACATTTTTATAATCCCCAACAGTCCCCTAGCAGTGTTTCCCAACCAGTGTGCCTCCAGCTGTTACAAAACTACAACTCCCAGCATGCCCGCACAGCCAAAGGCTGTCCAGGCATGCTGGGAGTTGTAGTTTTGCAACAGCTGGAGGCACACTGGTTGAGAAACAGTGCCCTAGAGAACATAAACTATGGCTCTGAGACTTTGGAGACTCTGAAACAATTTTTTTCCCCCAAAAAATATTAGTTATAGTGCAGGCATCCTCAAACTGCGGCCCTCCAGAAACTATAACTCCCAGCATGCCCAGACAACCTACAGCCATCAGCAGGGCATGGTGGAAATTGTAGTTTTACAACATCTGGAGGGCCGCAATTTGAGGATGCCTGCTGTAATGACCGGCGTCACGCAAAGGGAGGGAAAAGGGAAGGCCCTGCCCAAGGGAGAGGGAAAGGTGGTGACCCCTGACTCACCTTGCGGCTGGCACCTGACTGCCCTGACGTTCCTAGACGGGTTCCTCACCTGTACGCCGATCACTTGCCTAAACCCTGGCTTTCCCTAAGATGAGCCCTAGGTGGGATCACTAGTCCGCACCACTGACACTAAGAGGAAAACACCAAGGAGAGGACAGACAATACAGACAAACATATAATCGCAGGTGGGCGACAACAGCAGACCACAAAGGCCCAACAGGGATCCAGAGGGTAATGTTCTGGAACAACAACCAGGGAACGCAGCAACACAGCTCCAGTGGGTCAGTATAGAAGTCCAGGCAGGAAGCTCTATATCTGGCAACCAGAGAAGTGGGAGAGGGGACTATAAGGAGGTTGGGAGTGCTGGACAAGGAACAGCTGAGGAGAAGGAGCTACGGATCCCTGAGTGAGCCAAAAAGGGTTGCAAAGCAAACCCAGAAAGCTACCATAAAGAAACAGCCATATCTTTCTACATAGAGCGCGCAGCCAACCGCTGCGACTTCATGACCCCGGGTATAATGGAGTCAGGCGTGGTTCTTGACACCCTCGTGACACCTGCTTAGTGTCTCCAAAGTCTGAGAGCAATACACATTGGGCATCGCCGCATCCGTAAAAATCTTCTCTATAAAAATAACATTTAACCCAACCCCCCTAGATGAACAACGTAAAAAAAGAAGCTTTTTTTGGGTCACCTAACATCACAAAAAGTGTAATAGCGAGCGATCAAAATATCATATGCATCCCCAATTAGTGCTAATAAAACCACCATCTCATCCCGCAAACAATGAGCCCCTACATTAGATAGTCGTTCAACAAAATTAATAAAAAAAACTGTAGCTGCCAGGCTATGGAGATACTAAAATAATTATTTTGGGTTCCTAAAATGATAATATAGTGTAAAATCTAAATACATTTTAACTACCTCCCGACCGCCTAACGCACGGATGCGTCCGGAAGGCGGTCGATTCATTCCTCCTGGACACATCCGTGCGTCATCTCCTGCTCCTGCTGGTCCTTTTCGTCGGTTGGTTCCAGCAGAGGAGCAGGCATCACAGTGAGTAGCACCAAACACCACACATAGCCCCAGATCACCCCCCTGCACCCCAATTAACCCATTGATCACCCCTGTCAATCAATAGTGAAAGGGAAAAAAGTGATCAGTGTAAACTGTCACTTTTTTTTCCCACTGGTATTGACTGTTAGGTTTTAGGGATAGTTTTAGGCCCCTTGGTTAGGTAGTTCAGCGATCGTTTAGCGATCGTTTAGTGCCCAGGCCACCGCACCGCAGTCACTTATTCGCTGATTAGCATATCGCTAATCAGCATTTGTACTTTTATAGTATCTGTAAGTGATCAAAACTGATCACAGTCAGATCTATAATAGTATTAGTGTCACCTTAGTTCGCCCTCCACCCAAAACGCAGTGTTTGCCCGATCAGGCCTGATCGGTCGCCCACACTTGCGTTCACCCACGCCCGCCCCGCCGCAGTGACAAAAAATAATTTTTTTTGATCACTGCACAATCACTTTACAAGTGCTGCGGCTTCCGGTACTTCGCTAGCCTCCCATTTGTAAGACGGGCTTGCTTCTTTTCTTGGGTAGTCTCAGGAAATACCCCAAAATTTGTTAGCCCAAATGTCAAACAGGGGGTATTCTTCTGAAGAGGCCTACAGGCTTCTGACTCAGTCTGATGAGGAATGGGAACCCTCATCTGATGAATCTAGCGGGTCAGAATACGAACCTGTAGAAAGCAGTGGCACTCTGACCCAAAGTTCGGACGAGGAGGTTGAGGTCCCTGATAGCACCAGGCGTACCCGGCCCCATGTCGCTAGACCACAGGTTGTGCAGGATCCGCTTCAAGGGCAGCAGAGTGGGGCTGGCGCTGTCGGATTACGTGGTGAAGCATACACCAGCAGCGCAGCCCATCCTGGACCTAGTAACAGCACTGCCGTACAACATGGTGAAGTGGCGAGCACCAGAAGGGCAGTTGAAGCTGGTACGGTGGCACGTGCAGTCGTTACCCGTAGAGCCCCTAGAATCCCTGAGGTGCTGGCAAACCCTGATTGGCAGTCCCCAACTTAAGCCGCACCTGTAGTTCCCCCTTTCACCGCCCAGTCTGAAGTTCGGGTTGAGACAGCTCAGATCGGTTCGGCCCTGTTCTTGACTGCGGAGTTCTTGGACTTAGTTGTGGCAGAAACAAATCGGTATGCCACTCAATTTATATCCGCCAACCCGGGAAGCTTTTATGCCCAGCCTTTCCGGTGGAAACCAGTCCAAGTTTCTGAAATTAACATTTTTCTGGGCCTTCTCCTCAACATGGGTCTAACCAAAAAGCATGAATTGCAGTCATATTGGTCCACAAACTCAATTCATCACATGCCCATGTTCTCTGCTGCTATGTCCAGGACACGATTTGAGACCATCTTGCGTTTCCTGCAGTTTAGAGACAACACCACCTCCCGTCCCAGAGGCCACCCAGCTTTTGACCGGCTCCACAAAATTCGGCCCCTCATAGACCACTTCAACCAGAAATTTGAAGATTTGTATACCCCTGAGCAAAACATCTGCGTAGATGAGTCCCTAATACATTTTACCGGGCGCCTTGGCTTCAAACAATACATCCCAAGCAAGCGCGCCTGGTATGGGGTCAAATTGTATAAGCTCTGTGAAAGGGCCACAGGCTATACCCACAAATTTCGGATCTATGAGGGAAAAGATCAGACCCTGGAGCTGGTCGGTTGCCCTGACTACCTGGGGAGCAGTGGGAAGACAGTCTGGGACTTGGTGTCACCCTTATTTGGCAAGGGATACCATCTTTATGTGGACAATTTCTACACAAGTGTGGCCCTCTTCAGGCATTTGTTTCTAGAACAGACTGGCTGCTGTGGCACCGCACGAACTAGTCGCGTGGGCTTCCCCCAACTGCTTGTTACCACCCGTCTTGCAAGGGGGTAGAGGGCTGCCTTGTGTAACCAAGAACTGCTTGCGGTGAAATGGAGAGACAAGCGTGACGTTTACATGCTCTCCTTCATTCACGCAGACACGACAATCCAAAGTGAGCGAGCAACCAGTGTCATTGAAAAGCCCCTCTCCGTCCACGACTATAACCTTCACATGGGAGGGGTGGACTTCAATGGCCAGATGTTGGCTCCGTATTCAGTTTCCCGACGCACCAGACGCTGGTATAAGAAGGTGTCTGTATATTTAATTCAATTGGCTCTGTATAATAGTTTTGTTCTCTACAGTAAGGCTGGGAGAACAGGATCCTTCCTCAAATTTCAGGAAGAGATCATCGAGAACCTCCTGTATCCAGGAGGTTCCGTGGCCCCATTCACCAGTGTAGTTTAGCCATCTACACGACATTTCCCCAATATTGGTGCTGGTACCTCAACCCAACCGACACCCCGAAAAAGATGTCGTGTCTGTAGCAGGAGTGGAAAAAGGCGTGACACCCGCTATTTCTGTCCTGACTGCCCTGACCACCCTCCCCTATGCTTAGGGGAGTATTTCCGGAAGTACCACACACAGGTACACTTAGCATAGGGATCACATCTCACAGGACAGGCACACAGGGCTATTTGGGCCCATTCACACACAGCTGCTTCAAACCTCTCCTTTCACCTGGGACAAAGTGCATAATGCACTTCACCACATCTTTGGGCGATTTGCGCTTTGCACATTGTCCCATGGGGAAGGAGAGGTTTCTCCTATAAAGGTAAAAAAAACACCAGTAAGCAAAAAAGTTTATGTTCAGTTCCAAAAGTTAAATAAAGTTTATATGTTCTGTTCAAAGGTTATTATAAAGTTAATAAAATTTATTGCGTTGCGGCTTGGTTTTTTCTTTTTTTTTTACCTACTGATCGACTAGCTGCAGCACTGATGTGCATTCTGACAGAAGCATTGCGCTGCTGTCAGATTACACAAAAGTCGGTGTATGCGGCGCTGCAAGACGAGAATTCTCCTCTGCAGTAAAAGATATGTTTGCCGAGGCATATGAGCTGAGGAGGCGGCGGTGTTCATATGCTTTGGCAAACACTTTGTATATAAAAAATAAATAAAAAAATCCCGGCAATGATTTATTCATCCACATTGATTGATGTGAATGGAGAAATCGGGTTTGTCAGGGCATACGAGCTAAGTGGGTATGGATGTTGGGCGGAGCTCCTATGTCCTGGCAGACGCCTTTCCCCTCCCTTTTTTTTTTTGGCAGAGATTTTTTCATCCACATTGATCGATGCGAATGAAGAAATTTGTGCCGTTAATTTTTTTTATAAGGAGATGTCACGGACGGTGTACAGGAAACAAGGCAAAGCAACAAGCATAAATGACTCGCTGGATCCAAAAGCTAAGGAACAAAAGGGAGACCCCTGCAGAAGACCTGGCACTTTCCCTGGCTGCTCAGCCTATGCAAAGATCCGAATGGTGGAAGTTTGCATATCCACATACCTTGACTATATGATCCCTGAGCACCCTACAATAGTGAGGGGACACGACCACCGGCTCCCTACACAAGATACGGAGGGAGAAACAAATGAAAAGAGAGCTCATATTACCAAAAATATATAAATTTTATTGTCATATGTTAAAATAACAGAAAAAAGGAGAAAAATAGATAAATACATAAGATGCCGTTTCGGCGTGCCTTCGTCAGGGGGCACGCCGAAACGAAGGCACGCCGAAACGTGCGTTGGGGTAGCGCCACCCTGGGTCTTTTTGCACACGGTTCATTCAGGTGAGCTCTGGTCCCCCCTGCCCCCCGCTGGTTGTGTGGTCATTTGTGTCTACTTGCACTTTGCCCTTTATGCCACTTACTTCTACCTTACGCATTCGCAATTGTTTCCAGTGGGGATGCAGGAGCTGACCTTGCTCTACCTGATATTGCATTTTACCATCTATATATTCATTCCATGGGTTGGGCACTGTACCCAGGATTCTTCTTTCCCATGTTAGACATGACTGTACTTTGATTTCTTTATGTTTCTTTCCGTGTGTATTTTTCCTCCCAGGGTGGCGCTCTGTTTTTTCTCCGCCCTCATCACCTTGCTTTACGGCATCTTATGTATTTATCTATTTTTCTCCTTTTTTCTGTTATTTTAACATATGACAATAAAATTTATATATTTTTGGTAATATGAGCTCTCTTTTCATTTGTTTCTGCTATTTCACTCGGGAGCTTTTACCGAGTTATACTTTAGGTGTATCCCCTGTGGCTACCAGGGGTGGGCATTGTTCCTTACCCGCCCTGGGGATATCCTGGGTCATTTTTGTTTATCTAAGATACGGAGGGAGTCAGGGTCACCTGGGATCCAGCAAACAGAAAATAACAGATAAATGTTCAAACACTTAGCTTTGTAGCAGACAGGAGAACAAGATCAGCATGCACACACACTCCAGGAAGAAGTATAAGCCGCCCAGAAAAGCATTCTGGGGAGGAATTTAAAGGGAAGCAATTAGTCCAACACATGACAGCTGAGAGAGGCTAACGAGATGAGCAACTGAACAGCACAACAAGAGAACTCAAGGAGGAGGTTCTGAAAGGCCTCTGTCAGAGCTTCTCAGCTGTCTGGTTGTGACAGTACCCCTCCCTCTACGAGTGGACTCCGGACACTCAGAACCCACCTTTTCAGGATGGGACCTATGGAAAGCCCTGATGAGACGAGAGGCCTTAATGTCCATCACTGGGACCCACATCCTCTCCTCAGGACCATACCCCTCCCAATGAACAAGGTACTGAAGAGAACCGCGGACAAGACGAGCATCCACAATCCTAGAGACCTGAAATTCAAGATTCCCATCAACCATAATCGGAGGAGGAGGCAAAGGCGAGGGTACAATGGGTTGAACATAAGGTTTCAATAAGGACTTATGAAAAACATTATGGATCTTCCAAGTCTGAGGAAGATCAAGACGGTATGCAACAGGATTGATGACAGACAGGATTTTGTAAGGCCCGATAAACCTAGGACCCAACTTCCAGGAGGGAACCTTCAATTTGATATTCTTGGTAGACAACCACACCAGATCACCAACATTCAGGTCCGGACCAAGCACACGTCTCTTATCTGCCACACGCTTATATCTCTCACTCATGCTCTTTAGATTATCCTGAATCTTTTGCCAAATAGATGACAAAGACGAGGAGAATCTGTCCTCATCAGGTAAACCAGAAGACCCCTCTCCCGAGAAAGTCCCAAACTGCGGATGAAACCCATATGCACCAAAAAATGGTGACTTATCAGAGGACTCCTGACGACGGTTATTTAAAGCAAACTCAGCAAGGGACATAAAAGAACACCAATCCTCTTGATTCTCTGCCACAAAACAGCGCAGATATGTCTCCAGATTCTGATTGACGCGCTCTGTCTGGCCATTCGACTGCGGGTGGAAAGCAGAAGAGAATGACAACCGAACCCCCAAGCGAGAACAGAAAGCCTTCCAGAATCTGGAAACAAACTGCGTGCCCCTATCAGAGACTATGTCTGAAGGAATACCGTGCAATTTGACAATGTGATCAATAAATGCCTGCGCCAGCGTCTTAGCATTGGGCAAACCAGGAAAAGGGATGAAATGCACCATTTTGCTAAAACGGTCCACCAGAATCACAGTCTTCCCCGAGGAACGAGGCAGGTCCGTTATGAAGTCCATGGACAGATGTGTCCAAGGACGGGAAGGAATGGGTAAGGGAAGGAGAGGACCTGATGGCCGTGAATGAGGGACTTTGGCATGAGCGCAAGTCTCGCAGGCTGCCACAAAACCCTCAACCGACTTACGAAGCGCAGGCCACCAGAATCTCCGAGCGATGAGATCCAGTGTGGCTCTTACCCCCGGGTGCCCAGCAAGGACCGTATCGTGGTGTTCTTTAAAAATCTTGTGTCTTAAAGCGAGAGGCACAAACAACCTCCCAGGAGGACAAAGATCAGGAGCCTCTGACTGGGCTGCCTGCACCTCTGCCTCCAATTCAGGAAAAAGAGCAGAGACCACCACACCTTCAGCCAAAATGGGACCCGGGTCTTCAAAATTCCCGCCTCCCGGAAAACAACGTGACAGGGCATCTGCCTTCACATTCTTAACTCCAGGGCAGAACGTGACAACAAAATTAAACCTAGAAAAGAACAAAGACCATCTGGCCTGTCTTGGGTTCAGACGCTTGGCTGACTCCAAGTAGGCCAGATTTTTATGGTCAGTAAATACGGTAATAGGGTGTCTGGCTCCCTCTAGCCAATGGCGCCATTCCTTAAAAGCCAACTTGATGGCCAACAATTCCCTATCTCCCACATCGTAATTTCTCTCTGCGGAGGAGAGTTTTCTTGAGAAAAAGGCACACGGTCGCCAATTGGCAGGAGAGGAACCCTGAGACAAGACCGCCCCCACACCCACCTCAGAAGCATCAACCTCAACTATGAAGGGTAAAGAAACATCAGGTTGCACCAAGATGGGAGCGGAAGCAAAACTCTCCTTGATATCAGAAAAAGCCTTACGCGCCTCTACTGACCAAGAAGAAAAATCTACCCCCTTTCTGGTCATATCAGTGAGTGGTTTAACAATAGAAGAGTAATTCAAAATGAACTTCCTGTAATAATTGGCAAAGCCCGAAAAACGCATCAGCACCTTCTGATTCTCAGGAAGCTCCCACTCAAGCACAGCGCGGACCTTCTCGGGGGTCCATGCGAAAACCAGAAGCGGAGAGAAGAAACCCCAGAAATTGAATTTCTGGAACCGCAAACACACATTTTTCCAGTTTCGCATATAATTTATTCTCCCGCAGGATGAGCAAGACCTGACGTAAATGTTCCTTATGAGTTTTGAAATCGGGAGAAAAAATCAAAATGTCATCCAAATACACCAATACAAATTTTCCCATCAAATGATAAAAAATGCTGTTCACAAAATGCTGAAAAACGGCTGGGGCATTCATCAAACCAAAAGGCATAACCAAATTTTCAAAATGGCCCTCAGGGGTATTGAAGGCCGTCTTCCATTCGTCCCCTTCTCTGACCCTGACCAGGTTGTATGCCCCTCTTAGATCTAATTTGGAAAAGACTTTAGCCCCAACAACCTGGTTAAACAGGTCCGGGATCAGAGGAAGCGGATAAGGGTCACGAATTGTGATACTGTTCAGCTCCCTGAAATCCAGACAAGGTCCTAAAGAACCATCTTTTTTCTTAACAAAGAAAAACCCAGCGGCAACAGGTGACTTCGAGGGTCGTATGTGTCCTTTTCTCAGACTCTCAGAGATATAAGCACGCATAGCGATCCTCTCAGGTTGGGAAAGATTGCATAAACAAGATTTAGGCAGCTTGGCGTCGTACTCCCTGTGCGGGGGCAAATCCTGAACTCCACTCTCAGAGAAGACATCCGAAAATTCAGAGAGAAAAGATGGTACAGTCTTAGTAGCAACCTCAGAAACAGATGTCATGAGGCAATTCTCTCAGCAAAAGTCACTCCAACCATTTATTTGCCTCGCTTGCCAATCAATGGTGGGGTTATGCTTAGTGAGCCAGGGCAGCCCCAACACCAGAGGGGTAGGCAAACCACTAAGGACGAAACATGACACATCCTCAACATGAGCATCACTCACAATTAAACGGATATTGTGAACTATGCCCTTTAATGATTTCTGAGAAAGTGGAGCGGAATCGATAGCAAAAAAAGTGCGCACCTGGAAACCATGAGTTATCGCAAATTGATTATCAATGAGATTGACCGCTGCTCCACTATCTACAAAAATCTCACAAAAAATGTTCTTGCTCTCTAGCGCCACCCTAGCCGGCAGGACAAAACGGGAACTACAAGCAAACGGAAAACCTTCAATTTCCGCCTCAACTCTGCCAATAGTAACAGACGGAACATTTTTAAAAGATTTTTTCCTGTTTGTTTCTTTATTACTCCCAGAAAACTGCCTGAATCTCCTAGAGGGACAAATATTTGCCAGATGATTTATACCTCCAGAACAAAAACAAACCCTCCCATGCGAGCTGAATCTTCTATTGTCAGAAGCAATCAACCCCAGCTGCATGGGCTCCTGCTCAGAAGGGGCTGACGGCGACTGAGACCCCTGCGCACAGAATGGGACCGCTGCACTGTCCTGGGACTGAGTATGACAGGAAGGGGACATCTCTCCTCTCTCTCTAAGACGCCTGCCAATACGAACGGCCTGAGACATAGTCCAAAGAAATAGGCCTCTCATGAAAGGCAAATGCATCTTTCAATCCCTCTGAAAGACCATGGCAAAATTGACTTCGGAGTGCAGCATCATTCCAACCAGTATCAATTGCCCATCTCCGAAATTCTGAGCAGTACATTTCTGCGGATTGTTTACCCTGGCGTAATAGACGTAGTCTAGACTCGGCCAGAGCAATACGATCCGGATCATCATATATCTGACCCAGGGCTAAAATGAATTCATCCACTGAACGGAGAGGCCGTGCCCCCTCTGTGCTCCCTCCGGCAGCGAAAAGGCCCAGGACTGAGCGTTCCCTTTGAGCAGCGATATAATGATCCCCACCCTCCGTTCCTCATCACCAGAGGAATGGGGAAGAAGGCGAAAATGGAGTTTGCAAGCCTCTCTAAAACGCACAAAATTCTCACTACCCCCGGAGAACGTATCCGGGAGCGAGATCTTAGGCTCAGAACAAACTCCATGAACGCAAGCTGAACCGGTCACTTGAAGCTGAGAAAAAGTCTTATGGAGATCAGCTACCTCCAATGAAAGACCCTGGAAGCATTCAGCCAAAAGTGAAACCGGATCCATGCTTGAGACGGTTTTGGCGGCTTATAATGTCACGGACGGTGAACAGGAAACAAGGCAAAGCAACAAGCATAAATGACTCGCTGGATCCAAAAGCTAAGGAACAAAAGGGAGACCCCTGCAGAAGACCTGGCACTTTCCCTGGCTGCTCAGCCTATGCAAAGATCCGAATGGTGGAAGTTTGCATATCCACGTACCTTGACTATATGATCCCTGAGCACCCTACAATAGTGAGGGGACACGACCACCGGCTCCCTACACAAGATACAGAGGGAGTCAGGGTCACCTGGGATCATGCAAACAGAAAATAACAGATAAATGTTCAAACACTTAGCTTTGTAGCAGACAGGAGAACAAGACCAGCATGCACACACACTCCAGGAAGAAGTATAAGCCGCCCAGAAAAGCATTCTGGGGAGGAATTTAAAGGGAAGCAATTAGTCCAACACATGACAGCTGAGAGAGGCTAACGAGATGAGCAACTGAACAGCACAACAAGAGAACTCAAGGAGGAGGTTCTGAAAGGCCTCTGTCAGAGCTTCTCAGCTGTCTGGTTGTGACAGGAGAATAGCAGAAACTCCTAATGCTGGCCATACATGTAATGATTGCGGAGACCCTCAAATGCCAGGGCAGTACAAACACCCCAAAAATGACCCCATTTTGGAAAGAAGAAACCCCAAGGTATACGCTGAGGGGCATATTGAGTCCATGAAAGATTGAAATTTTTGTCCCAAGTTAGCAGAAAGTGAGACTTTGAGAAAAAACAAAAAAAATCAATTTCCGCTAACTTATGCCAAAAAAGAAAAATTATATGAACTCGCCAGGCCCCTCATTGAATACCGTGGGGTGTCTTCTTTCCAAAGTGGGGTCACATGTGGGGTATTTATAGTGCACTGGCTTTTTAGGGGCCCTAAAGCGTGAGAAGAAGTCTGGGATCTAAATGTCTAAAAATGCCCTCCTAAAAGGAATTTGGGCACCTTTGTGCATCTAGGCTGCAAAAAAGTGTCACACATGTGGTATCGCCGTCCTCAGGACAAGTTGGGGAATGTGTTTTGGGGTGTCATTTTACATATACCCATGCTGGGTGAGATAAATATCTTGGTCAAATGCCAACTTTGTATAAAAAAATGGAAAAAGTTGTCTTTTGCCGAGATATTTCTCTCACCCAGCATGGGTATATGTAAAATGACACCCCAAAACATATTCCCCAACTTCTCCTGAGTACGGCGATACCACATGTGTGACACTTTTTTGCAGCCTAGGTGGGCAAAGGGGCCCACATTCCAAAGAGCACCTTTCGGATTTCACAGGCCATTTTTTACAGATTTTGATTTCAAACTACTTTGCACGCATTTGGGCCCCTAAAATGCCATGGCAGTATAACTACCCCACAAGTGACCCCATTTTGGAAAGAAGACACCCCAAGGTATTTCGTGATGGGCATAATGAGTTCATGGAAGTTTTTATTTTTTGTCACAAGTTAGTGGAATATGAGACTTTGTAAGGAAAAAAAAAATCATCATTTTCCGCTAACTTGTGACAAAAAATAAAAAATTCTACGAACTCACCATGCCCCTCACAGTCTTCTTTCCAAAATGGGGGTCACTTGTGGGGTAGTTATACTGCCATGGCATTTTAGGGGCCCAAATGCGTGAAAAGTAGTTTGAAATCAAAATGTGTAAAAAATGCCCTGTGAAATCCGAAAGGTGCTCTTTGGAATGTGGGCCCATTTTCCCACCTAGGCTGCAAAAAAGTGTCACACATGTGGTATCGCCGCACTCAGGAGAAGTTGGGGAATGTGTTTTGGGATGTCTTTTTACATATACCCATACTGGGTGAGAGAAATATCTCGGCAAAAGACAACTTTTCCTATTTTTTTTTATACAAAGTTGGCATTTGACCAAGATATTTATCTCACCCAGCATGGGTATATGTAAAATGACACCCCAAAACACATTCCCCAACTTCTCCTGAGTACAGCGATACCACATGTGTGACACTTTTTTGCCGCCTAGATGCGCAAAGGGGCCCAAATTCCTTTTAGGAGGGCATTTTTAGTTCATAGAAATTATTTTTTTGGGCACAAGTTAGCGGAAATTATTTTTATTTTATTTATTTTTTTTCTCACAAAGTCTCCCTTTCCGCTAACTTGGGACAAAAATGTAAATCTTTCATGGACTCAATATGCCCCTCACGGAATACCTTGGAGTGTCTTATTTCCAAATTGGGGTCACATGTGGGGTATTTATACTGCCCTGGCATTTTAGGGGCCCTAAAGCGTGAGAAGAAATCTGGAATATAAATGTCTAAAATATTTTACGCATTTGGATTCCGTGAGGGGTATGGTGAGTACATGTGAGATTTTATTTTTTGACACAAGTTAGTGGAATATGAGACTCTGTAAGAAAAAAAAAAATCTATTTCTGCTAACTTGTGCCCAAAAAAAATTCTGAATGGAGCCTTACAGTGGGGTGATCAATGACAGGGGTTGATCAGGGAGTGTATATGGGGTGATCACCCCCTGTCATTGATCAACCCCTGTAAGGCTCCATTCAGACGTCCGTATGCGTTTTGCGGATCCGATCGATCCATGGATGCGTGGATCCGCAAAACACATACGGACCTCTGAATGGAGCCTTACAGGGGGGTGATCAATGACAGGGGGGTGATCAATGGCAGGGAAGTGATCAGGGAGTCTATATGGGCTGATCACCCGCCTGTCACTGATCACCCCCCTGTAAGGCTCCATTCAGATGTCCGTATGTGTTTTGCAGGATCCGATCCATGGATGCGTGGATCCGTAAAAAACACATACGGGCGTCTGAATGGAGCCTTACAGGGGGGTGATCATCCCATATAGACTCCCTGATCACCCCCCTGTAAGGCTCCATTCAGACGTCCGTATGTGTTTTGCAGATCCGATCCATGGATGCGTGGATCCGCAAAACACATACGGACCTCTGAATGGAGCCTTACAGGGGGGTGATCAATGACAGGGGTTGATCAGGGAGTGTATATGGGGTGATCACCCCTTTGTCATTGATCACCCCCCCTGTAAGGCTCCATTCAGACGTCCGTATGTGTTTTGCGGATCCGATCCATGGATGCGTGGATCCGCAAAACACATACGGACCTCTGAATGGAGCCTTACAGGGGGGTGATCAATGACAGGGGGGTGATCAATGGCAGGGAAGTGATCAGGGAATCTATATGGGCTGATCACCTGCCTGTCACTGATCACCCCCCTGTAAGGCTCCCTTCAGATGTCTGTATGTGTTTTGCGGATCCGATATATGGATGCGTGGATCCGTAAAACACATACGAACATCTGAATTGAGCCTGACAGGGGGGTGATCAATGACAGGGGGGTGATCAGGGAGTCTATATGGGGTGATCAGGGGTTCATAAGGGGTTACTAAGTGACAGGGGGGGTGTAGTGTAGTGTAGTGGTGGTTGGTGCTACTTTACAGAGCTACCTGTGTCCTCTGGTGGTCGATCCAAGCAAAAGGGACCACCAGAGGACCAGGTAGCAGGTGTATTAGATGCTGCTATCAAAACAGCGTCTAATATACCTGTTAGGGGTTAAAAAAAAAATCGCACCTACAGCCTGCCAGCGAACGATCGCCGCTGGCAGGCTGTAGATCCAGTCTCTTACCTTCCGTTCCTGTGAATGCGCTCCTGTGTGCGCGTGTTCACAGGAAATCTCGCCTCTTGCGAGATGATGCACGGATGCGTCCAGGAGGAATGAATCGACCGCCTCCAGGACGCATCCGTGCATTAGGCGGTCCTGGAGGGGTTAATGGTACACACTCAGATTGGGTCACTGTCACTAGTGGTGTACCTCAGGGGGTCAGTATTGGGCCCTATCCTCTTCAATACATTTATTTATGATCTTGTAGAAAGCTTGCACAGTAAAATATCAATTTTTGCAGATGACATTAAACTGTGTAAAGTAATTAACCTGGAAGAGGACAGTATACTGCCACAGATGGATCTGGATAGATTGGAGGCTTGAGCAGAGAAGTGGAAGATGAGGTTTAACACTGCCAAATGTAAGGTTATGCACATGGAATGGAATAATGCAATTCACCAGTACATACTAAATGGTAACACTGGGAAACACTGACCTGGAAAAGGACCTAGGAATTTTGCTGAACAGCAAACTGAGGTGTAAAAACCAGTGTCAGGCAGCAGCTGCCAAGGTCAATAAGATAAAAAGTTGCAACAAAAGGGGCATAGATGCCCGTGATGAGAACATATTGTTACCACTTTAGAAATCATTAGTCAGACCACACATGAAGTACTCTGTACAGTTCTGGGCTCCTATGAACAAGGCAGACATAGCGGATCTAAAGAGGGTAAAGAGGAGGGCAACTAAAGTTATAACTGGAATGGATGGACTACAGTACCCTGAAAGATTATCAATATTTGCGTTATTCACTTTAGAAAAAAGACGACTGAGGGGAGATCTAATAATTATGTATAACTATATCAGGGGGCAGTACAGAGATCTCTCCAATCCTCTATTTATCCCCAGGACTTCATTTACCCAGATATAGACTGGGAAACTGAAACTTGTATATCTCATAAAGGAAACAGGTTCTTGGCAATAACCAAAGACAATTACCTCGCCCAACTGGTTCAGGACCCGACTAGAGGGACGGCCATACTAAACTTAATATTAACCAATAGGCCTGACAGAACAACAGACGTGCAGGTTGGGGGACACATGGGAAATAGTGACCATAAAGTAATAGCCTTCCAATTATCATTCAAAGAGCGTTTCTACAGGGAGTAACAAAAATACTGAACTTCAAAAAAGCTACATTTTCTTCAATATATTTATTAATGATCTTGTAGAATGCTTGCATAGTAAAATATCAATTTTCGCAGATGACACTAAACTGTGTAAAGTAATTAACACTGAGGAGGACAGTATAATACTACAGAGGGATCTGGATAGATTGCAGGCTTGGGCAGATAAGTGGCAGATGAGGTTTAACACTGACAAATGTAAAGTTATGCACATGGAAAAAAATAATGCAAGTCACCCGTACATACTAAATGGTAAAACACTCGGTAACACTGACATGGAAAAGGATCTAGGAATTTTAATAAACAGCAAACTAAGCTGCAAAAAAAGGTGTCAGGCAGCAGCTGCCAAGGCCAATATGATAATGGGTTGCATCAAAAGGGGCATAGATGCCCGTGATGAGAACATAGTCCTACCCCTTTACAATTTACCAATTTCATTAGTCAGACCACACATGGAGTACTGTGTACAGTTCTGGGCTCCAGTGAACAAGGCAGACATAGCAGAGCTGGAGAGGGTCCAGAGGAGGGCAACTAAAGTAATAATTGGAATGGGGCAACTACAGTACCCTGAAAGATTATCAAAATTAGGGTTATCCACTTTAAAAAAAAGACGACTGAGGGGAGATCTAATTACTATGTATAAATATATCAGGGGTCAGTACAGAGATCTATCCCATCATCTGTTTATCCCCAGGACTGTGATGAGGGGATATCCTCTGCATCTAGAGGAAAGAAGGTTTGTACACAAACATAGAACAGGATTCTTTACGGTAAGAGCAGTGAGACTATGGACTCTCTGTCTGAGGAGGTGGTGATGGTGAGTACAATAAAGAAGGAATTCAAGAGGGGCCTGGATGTATTTCTGGAGTGTAAAATATTACAGGATATAGCTACTAGAGAGGGATCGTTGATCCAGGGAGTTATTCTGATTGCCTGATTGGAGTTGGGAAGACATTTTTTTATTCCCCTAAAGTGAGGAAAATTGGCTTCTACCTCACAGTTTTTTTTTGCCTTCCTCTGGATCAACTTGCAGGATGACAGGCCGAACTGGATGGACAAATGTCTTTTTTCGGCCTTATGTACTATGTTACTATGACTGTAACTGTGACGAGGGGACATTCTCTGCGTCTGGAGGAAAGAAGGTTTGTACAAAAACATAGAAGATGATTCTTTACAGTAAGAGCAGTGAGACTATGGAATGCTCTGCCTGAGGAGGTGGTGATGGTGAGCTTACTAAAAGAGTTCAAGAGGTGCCTGGATGTATTTCTGGAGTGTAATAATATTACAAGCTATAGCTACTAGAGATGAGTCATTGATCAAGGGAATTACTGTATTTTTCACCCTATAAGTGGGAGGAAAATGGCTGTGCGTATTATGGGGCAAATGCTGCTGTTTACACTAATACCCCGCCAACCGCATGCTGCACAGCGCGGCCGGCGGTGTATCAGTGGGAAGGGAGGAGGGGCTGGGGGCCGGCATCTAGTTTTGCAATGGCAGCGGGGCCCGGTGCAGTCACTGTATTCTATCGCTCACTGTACTAATCGTATCTATGGTAACTGCAGCCAATGTTTAACTATAGAATATTTTCAATCCAGCAGCTGTCATGGCTGGGGATGGGGAAAACCCTCAGCCATGCGGTGCCAGGTGATGGTAAGGTTGCTACTTGGCCAGAACCACAGAATTAGGGAGCAGGTCACCTCCTAGCGCTTCCCTAATCTGACCCTGACTCCTAGCTGCATGAGCTGTCCTTAAAGGTAGGAGGGCCCATACTCAGGAACCTCGGATCCCTACTGACCCTTCGTCGTTCCCTGAGCTAGGAGCTGGGTAGACAGCCCGTTCCTCCTGGACACGGAGAAACAGGAGTCTAAAGTGGCCAAGCTACAAGGGGAACAGAAACAACTTATGGCAGTGACAGGCAAATGCAACTAACACAACACTCACCTGCCACAGACAACAAAACCTGGAACCCATGTGCAAGTGCTGCTGTTCAGAACACAAACGAACACAGCACACCCCAGACATCACACAGGAACCCAGGACCATAAGTTGCAATAATAAGGAAACCCCACACACATCTTCATAACACCGTGTAACATAGTTTTATGACCAGAAGGGTGGCCCCCACTGGCAGTTGGTAAATAACCAGGAGGATGTCTCCAGCAAGCATGGCTGAAGCACCCTCTCTGACTACTGCCTTCCACTGAGGCTTTATAGGGCCAAGAAGCCACACCCA
The DNA here is from genome assembly GCF_014858855.1 of Bufo gargarizans. Taxonomy (NCBI): domain Eukaryota; kingdom Metazoa; phylum Chordata; class Amphibia; order Anura; family Bufonidae; genus Bufo; species Bufo gargarizans. The sequence goes on along the minus strand of NC_058086.1, from coordinate 96,117,946 downwards.
ACAATCAGACACACCCAGTGCACACACACACTAGGAAGGAAGTTAACCCTTCCAACACCAGGGAAGGGAAAACATCAACTTAAAGGGGAAGTGCACACAACACATATAACACCCCGTGCACACTGATAAAAGGCACACCTATAGGAGAGGTTGCCAGGTGCAACCGCATGCCTACTGCAGCAAGCTGCCTAGCACCGCTCAGGCTGCTCTGCTGCCACATACCCAATGTTGCCAGCGGCAACCACAGGTGAGGCAACATACTATAGCCCTCACCTGTGATTGACAACAACACCAAGACCGCAGGCAACTACATGCGGCCACAAGAGTCACGAACCTGACCAAGGGTCGTGACAGCAGCCTGGCAGAAGGCTGCGCGGGCAGGCGGGCACTGGCAGCGTAACTTCCTACGTCACGTGCCTGCTCCGCCCACTTTATGAATGAAGCAGGCGTCGCGGGCACATGACATAGTGAGTTATGCTGCCAGTGCCCACCCGCCCAGCCTCCTGCCGTCGTAAGTACATGCTGCTGGATCGAACATATTCTATAGTTAAACAATGCCTGCAGTTACTGTAGATACGATTAGTACAATGAGCGGGGCCCGGTGAAATAGAATACAATGACTGCACTGGGCCCCCGCTGCCATTAAAAAACTAGTGTAGGTGCCAGCCCCCACCCCCTGTACTGCGGGTCATTCACAGTGGCTGATACTGTTATGGGGGGGGGATCTGTGGATAACAAATAGCATAAGATGCTAGTTATCCGTCATCCACAGATCCCCCCCATAGCAGTGTCATGCCAAACACAGATGCCCCCATAACAGTGTAAGCCACAGACCCCCATACCAGTGTCAGCCACAGACCCCCATACCAGTGCCATCCACAGACCCCCATAAGAGTGCCATCCACAGACGCTCAAAACAGTGTCATCCACAGATCCCCATAACAGTGCGTCATCCACAAATCCCCCATAATAGTGTCATTCACAGGCTACCGTTAGTTCAAAGCACACCAATTCAATTTTTTCTCTCTTGTTTTCCTCCTCAAGGTGCTTCAATTCTGATTGGATTCGAAATGAAATTTTTTCCCTTAAGTGGGGATAATTAGCTTCTACCTCACAGCTTTTTTTTTTTTGTGCCTTCCTTTGGATCAACTTGCAAGATAACAGGCTGAACTGGATGGACCTTTTTTTGGCCTTCTAAACTATGTTACTAGTAACACCATTCAAATCACTTAGTTTGCTTTCTCAGAATTGCAGTTTGCTACTCTAATATACCATCCTTATTTGATCTAAGTTAGCCTATCAAGTATCCTCAATTTATAGCTACCACCCTTTCTATTACAGTTAGAATCAGAGGGACACCTGCAGGTCACCCCCCCCCCCCCTTGTTTGGCAACACCAATTTTTTTGGTATTTAAAAAGAACAGCATTTAAAAAGAACAACATGTTTTGCCACATATCTGGTGTCTTCAGGAATTAGGAGCTTGTAACGCGAGCGCTGGCTTCGTTAGATCTTTATGGAGGTGGAAAACCCTCCTCTATCAATGTCATTCATTCCCAGCGCTTGATATATAAAATTACATTATCATACACCTACTAGGATGGGCATGTGAAACTCTCTGGACCTATAGGATACGTACTATAACCTGACTACACAAAGGAATGAGCCAATGTCTCGCTAGGTGCGACGCTTGCGAGAGAGACTTTCTCTCTTTTCCTTCGCCGTACTTGCATCTCCAGAAAGGCCCGACGCTGGAGGTAGGCCTGCATGAGGGGTTTTGGGCTCCGGGGCCGAGGAGTGGTTAGGAAGGGTCAGTATAATGAGGGGGCGGAGTCGCGCGGGATGGGGGCGGGAGAAGAGGAGCGGGAGAGTGGACATCTCGGCATCCTGTCCTACTCCCAACTTACCATGTCGGGTGTTGAGGAAGTCCTGGAGAGGCTGCGGGCAGTGGCGGAGGTCCGGGGTCAAGGCTGGCTTGAAGACCAGGTAGCCGGCTTTTTACAGGGGGAGGCGGCGGGTGCAGTTTGCCCGCCGTCAGAGGAAAAACGGCTGCGGCGGGCTAGGCCGCCGGCACGCCTGATTGAGGAGGACACCCCCAAAGTCCAGCGCCGAGTTAGGAGCCCCTCTAGGGACCCTCCGGGCAGTGGGGGACACTCTCAACCCCTCCCTAAGTCCTCACGGCTCGGCAGGAATCCACATGCACGGCGGGACTCGGTGAAGGGAGGGGGCGGCCCCCTTCATCGCATGCGGCTGCAGACGGCGGGAATGCGGGACCAGGTACTGCATGCTCCCCTCCTAGGCCTGGGGGGAGGCCTGCTCGACGTGGGAGAGCAAGTGGAGCGAGGGTCTGCGGGGCTGTGCACCGGGAGGCGGAGCGGGTGCACAGGGCCCTTATGGATGACGGACAGCCGGCGGTTGGTCTTAATGAAGAGTCGAGTGAGCAGATGGCAGGGGCTGAACAAGACGCGGCCAGCCCAAAGAGTGCTGGGTCGCCGGGCTGCAGTGGACGGTTACCAGAAGCGGGGTCCAGGATGGTGCGATCGGAAGGGGAGTGGTGGGAATCCAGATCAACGGCTGTGGGGTTCACAGCACCCGGGCAGCCAGGTGAAGCAACGTTGGGGACACTGTTTACATTATTGCAAGGTGTGGGGTTGGGGGCGAGCAGGGGTGGTCAGGCTGATTTATTTGGTGGTTTGAGGTGGTTACTGTGCGGGTTGGATGGTTTAGGGCAAGGCGCGGCAAGGCCTTTGTAAGCTTGGGGATTGGGGAGGGGAAGCGAGGTTGAAGCGGTGGCTGGGGGATCTGGGCAGGTTTTGGGGGGAGGTGGGCCCCGGGGTGGGGGGAGGGGGGTTTCAGTGCAGACTCAGGTTGGCGGTGAGGAAGACAGGCCGAGGGTTGATGATGCGGCAAAGGGTGAGGTGTATGTGTGCTTTGAGGGCCCGTTGGGGGCGCATTTAAAGCAGGAAGTGAGGGAGCGAATTTGGAAAGGGGAATACGTGGATATTTTCTCGCTGCTCCCGTTGGAGCGCTTTAATTTTGATGTGGTTAGGAAGGATTTGGGGGAAGAAGGAGGAGGAAGAGAAGAGACGGTATAGGCTGATACCCCGTACGTTTAGCAATTGGCTTCAGGCGTTTGCTATTTTGGCAAGTGTGATCGGGGAGAAGGCGCAAGATAGTTGCTTGCCTCTGTTTTGTTACATGGATGCGATAGGGGAGGCTTATCGTGTTTATGGAGGATACGGGTGGTTGCGGTATGACGAACAGTTTCGTCAGATGAAGGCGGTCCACTCCAGTATGCGGTGGGACCATAAATACATAGGGCTGCTGATGAGGGTGATGGGGGCTGATAGACAGGGACAGCCTTTTCGTGCGGAGCAGGTAGACAGGGAGGGGGGGTGGGTAGTCGGGTTTTGCCGCTGCCTCTGCAAAGGGCTTGTGCTTTTTGTTCAATGAGGGGAGTTGCAAGTTCGGTCAGAAATGTAAGTTTAAGCACGAGTGTTCGGGGTGCGGGGGGAGTCACAGGCCCAGCCGGTGTTTCCGGGGGCATAGGCCGAGGGGGGGAGAGACGGTTGGAAAAGGGGCGGACTCCGGTCAGGGTGGACGCGATGGGGCCGTATTTAAGTAGGTACCCGGATAGGGTGGGGGCGGAGCTGTTGCGGAGGGGGTTTGAGGAGGGGGGTGGAAGAGGTAAGAATTTGAGGTCGGCTTTGATGCACCCGGAAGTGGTGTCTCAGAAGCTAGCTAAGGAGGTGAGTTTGGGGAGAATGTACGGGCCGTTTGTGGAGTTACCTTTGGGGAACTTGGTGGTTTCTCCGTTGGGGGTGGTTCCGAAGAAGGAGCCGAATGCTTTTCGGCTGATTCACCATTTATCTTTCCCAAAGAGGTCGTCGGTGAATGATGGGATTGATCCGGAATTGTGTTCGGTTGTTTACACCTAGTTTGATACGGCAGTTAGTTGGGTTTGGAAGTTGGGGCCGGGTGCGCTTTTGGCAAAGAGGCCGCGTTTCGCTTATTGCCGGTTCATCCGGATAGTTTGCGCTTGTTGGGATGTTTTTGGGAGGGGGGGTATTTTGTGGACGGGTGTTTGCCGATGGGGTGTTCGATCTCTTGCGCTTATTTTGAGAAGTTTAGCTCCTTCTTGGAATGGGTGGTGAAGGATGTGGCGGGGTGTCAGTCGCTCATTCATTATTTGGATGACTTCCTTTCCAGGGTGTGTGGGTTGCTGTTGGCCTTGTTGCAGTCGGTGTTTAGGGAGTTCGGGGTACCGTTGTCGGCAGAAAAGACGGTTGGCCCCACTACAGAGTTGTGTTTTTTAGGCATAGTGCTGGATACGGTTCGGATGGAGTGTAGGTTACCTGAGGACAAATTGGTTGATGTGAGGGCTGCAGTGCAGTCGGCGAGGGTGGGGCCGAAGAGTCGTTTGAAGGAGTTGCAATCCTTGTTAGGGAAGTTGAATTTTGCTTGTAGGATTATTCCGATGGGCAGAATATTTTGTAGGCGGCGGCGACGGCAGGTGTGGTGTCGGGTCACCATTTTATTCGGCTTGGGAAGGGATTGAGGAAGGACTTGGAGGTTTGGGACAGGTTTTTGGGACAATTTAATGGCAGGACGTTGGTCATGGGGGAGGTGGTGGAGAGTTTTGACTTGTTTTCAGATGCTGCTGGGGGGGTGGGTTTTGGTGTGTATTGTGAAGGAAAGTGGTGTGCGGGTGAATGGCCGGTGAGTTGGTTTGAGAGGGGTTGGGTTGGGTTAGTTGCTTAATTGTTCCCGATAGGGCTGGCGGTGGTGCTGTGGGGGGGCAAGTTCAAGGATAGGAAAGTGAGGTGGCATTGCGATAACTTGGGTGTTGTGCAGGCCGTTAATAGTCTGACTGCATCTTCGCCTCCTGTAGTTAGGTTTTTGCAGCACTTGGTGCTAATGTGTTTGCCGCTGAACACATGGGTTGTGGCGGTGCACGTGCCGGGTGTTCATAACGGGGTGGCTGACTCTCTTTCTCGTTTGCAGTGGGAGCGTTTTCGTCAGCTGGCTCCAGAGGTGGAGAAGGAGGGGCTGGAGTGCCCGGCGTGGCTCTGGGACTTTTTGGAGGTACTATAGCGGATTTGTTTAGGAGGTCTTTGAGTGAAGGGACTTGATCTGACTATGGTAAGGCATGGCGTTCTTGGGAGCAGTGGTGTGTGAGTATTGGGGTTGGTGTTGATGGGGGGAGATCCCATTGGTGTTGTTTTTGGGGCACGTGGTGGAGGAGGGTTGGTCAGTGGCAAGGGTTAACCGTTTTTTTGCTGGTTTAGTTTTTGGTTTTAGGTTGAGGGGCCTTCCGGATGTTACCAAATAATTTTTTTGAGTTGCTGTTGAAAGTGGGGGTTTGTGTGGAGTTGGTTTGTAGCTCGGAGAGTTAGGTCCGGTTATTTAGGCTTGCATTCGCGTTGGCCTTTTTCGGGGCTTTCTGGCTGGGTGAGTAAGAGTACGGTCTGTGGGGGCGGTTTGGCGAGTGATGATGTGGATTTGTACGAGGATATGGTGGTTGTACGGATTAGGGTATCTCAGACGGACAGGGAAGGAAGGGGTCGGAATGTGTGTCTGTATGCAGTGGCAGGGTGCTTGTTTTGTCCAGTAAATTGTTTGAGGGTATATAGGGCGGGGGGGTTGGGTGGGGGAGTCCGTTGTTGAGGCATCAGGATGGTTCTTTTTTGTCAAGGTTCCAATTTGTGGCGGTATTCAAGAAGTGTATGGCGGTGCTGGGAATGGACTCTAGTGGCTTTACGGGTCATTCCTTTCGTATTGGGGCGGCAATGGAGGCTGCCAGATTGGGGTTGGGGGATGAGGGGATTAAGAAGATTGGGCGGTGGGAGTCGGCCCGTTTTAAGTCGTATGTGCGTCTGGGGGGTTTGTGAGTTGGGGTTGGAGGGCGCAGTGGTTTTGCTTGTGTTTTCATTCTCGTTTTTCTTGTTGCAGGTCGTGAGGCAGCGTTAGTCTGGATCCTGGGACATTCGTTAGTTTTTTGGGGTGCCTTGCGGGCGGATGTGAGGCCCAACGGGCGGCAGTTGGGGATAGGGCGGGATGAGGCGGTGGTGAGATGGACTGGATGCAGGGGAATGTTGTGGGGGAATGTGATGGGTGAGGTTCATAGGCATGCGAGGTTGGATAGGGCCCCGGATATTCTGGTGCTGCATGTGGGTGGTAATGACTTGGGGGTGAGGTCTTGTCGGGATTTGATCAAGGATATCAAGTTTGCCTTGTTGTGCTTGTGGTCCTTGTTTCCTGGGATGATCACGGTTTGGTCGGATATGGTGTATAGGCAGTCATGGCGAGAGGCCAGGTCGTTTGAGAGGATGGATAAGACAAGGGTGAGGGTGAACAGGGCGGTGGATAAGTTTGCGGCCAGGAATGGGGCGGTGGTGATTCGGCATGTGGAGTTGGAGGCGGGTACAGTAGGATTTTGGAGGGCTGATGGTGTTCATTTGAACGCGGTGGGGATTGACTTGTGGTCTTTGGGCCTGCATGGAGGCATTGAGAGGGCGCTTTGCATGTGGAGGAACGCGCAGGCTTGAGGGAGGAGTCAAGCCGCGCGTTGTTGGCGGGGGAAGGTCATAGAAGCTGGTGGTCTTGAATGGTGTGGAAAATGGGAGGGCCCCCAGGAGGGGGGGGCTGGACTCTTATAGTTGGGGCATTTTTGGTTCGTTCAGAGAGGCGTCCATCAGTTGGTGTCTCCGAGCTGGAGTTTTGCGGCTGGAGGCAAGATAGAAGTGTCGGGTTGGCGTGTTTATACATATATGTGAGAAATTTGGGGCTTCTATAATCTCCCTCATCAGGGGGTATGGAAAAAGTTATTGTTATATATTTATATATATATATATATATATATATATTTATATATGTTATGTATTTATTAATAAATGGCTGCTGTGGCCGATTTAATCCAACTCGGTTTGTGTGTATTTATTTAAGGGGCATGAGAGGTTGGGGGGTAAAAAGGGGGAGTTTTTATGTGAGGTAAGTAGGCCTCGGGGAATGCACAATAACCCATTCAAGAAAGTCAGAACGCTGGAGGTAGGCCTGCATGAGGGGTTTTGGGGTCCGGGGCCGAGGAGTTGCTAGGAAGGGTCAGGATAGTGAGGGGGCGGAGTCGCGCTGGGTGGGCGGAGCTTCAAGAGGGGCGGAGCCAACAGACCGGCGCCATTTCGGGAGAAGAGGAGCAGGAGAGCGGACATCTCCCTCCCACCCGCCCTGTTTTTGGGTGTTCTGTGGGGAGGATGATGGTGGTGTACGGCATACATATTAGGACATCGTCAGACATCATCCACAACTCCATCCTCCGTCAGGCAAAACTCCATCAGCCCTCAGACATCAGACAAAACTCCGTCCTCCGTCAGGCAAAACTCCATCAGACATCAGACAAAACTCCGTCCTCCGTCAGACAAAACTCCGTCCTCCGTCACCCAAAACTCCATCAGACCTCAGACATCAGACAAAACTCCGTCCTCCATCAGGCAAAACTCCATCAGACCTCAGACATCAGACAAAACTCCGTCCTCCGTCACCCAAAACTCCATCAGACCTCAGACATCAGACAAAACTCTGTCCTCCGTCACCCAAAACTCCATCAGACCTCAGACATCAGACAAAACTCCGTCCTCCATCAGGCAAAACTCCATCAGACCTCAGACATCAGACAAAACTCTGTCCTCCGTCACCCAAAACTCCATCAGACCTCAGACATCAGACAAAACTCTGTCCTCCGTCACCCAAAACTCCATCAGACCTCAGACATCAGACAAAACTCTGTCCTCCGTCACCCAAAACTCCATCAGACCTCAGACATCAGACAAAACTCCGTCCTCCGTCACCCAAAACTCCATCAGACCTCAGACATCAGACAAAACTCTGTCCTCCGTCACCCAAAACTCCATCAGATCTCAGACATCAGCTAAAACTCCGTCAGACCTCAGACATCAGCCAAAACTCCGTCCTCCGTCAGGCAAAACTCCATCAGACCTCAGACATCAGCTAAAACTCCATCAGACCTCAGACATCAGCCAAAACTCCGTCCTCCGTCAGGCAAAACTCCATCAGACCTCAGACATCAGCTAAAACTCTGTCCTCCCTCAGACATCAGCCAAAACTCCGTCCTCCCTAACTCAAAATACGCCCTACTACACACACTCTTCACCTGACGGAGCTGCTAGCTGCTGGAGAGGCAAAGGACCTGTGATGACGTCATGACCATGTGACGAGTCACGTGTGTGGGAGGGGTCAGATGTGCACAGCAGCTGGTAGAGTGTACAGAACAGTAGCCATCAAATAGAGCTCTGTACTAGAGATGTGTGTGTAACCTGCATGTAGCAGAGCTGTGTACTGTGTTACAGAGATGTATGTGTAACCTGCATGTAGCAGAGCTGTGTACTCTGTTACAGAGATGTACGTGTCACCTGCAGGTAGCAGAACTGTGTACTGTGTAGCAGATCTGTATGTGTAACCTGCATGTAGCAGGGCTGTGTACTGTGTCGCAGAGCTGTATTTGTAACCTGCATGTAGCAGAGCTGTGAACTGTGTAGCAGATCTGTATGTGTAACCTGCATGTAGCAGAGCTGTGTACTGTGTTACAGGGATGTATGTGCAACCTGCAGGTAGCAGTGTTGTGTACTGTGTAGCAGAGATATGTACTGTGTTACAGAGATGTGTGTGTAGCCTGCATGTAGCAGAGCTGTGTACTGTGTATATAGAGCAGTGTGTGTAACAGCATGTAGCAGAGCTGTGTACTGTGTTACAGAGATGTGTGTGTAACCTGCATGTAGACGTGCTGTGTACTGTGTAGCAGAGCTGTATGTGTAACCTGCATGTAGCAGAGCTGTGTACTGTGTTACAATGATGTATGTGTAACCTGCATGTAGCAGAGCTGTGTACTGTGTTACAGAGATGTATGTGTAACCTGCATGTAGCAGGCTGTGTACTGTGTTACAGGGATGTATGTGCAACCTGCAGGTAGCAGAGCTGTGTACTGTGTATATAGAGCAGTTTGTCTAACCGCATGTAGCAGAGCTGTGTACTGTGTTACAGAGATGTGTGTGTAACCTGGGAACTATAAAAAAGTGTTTTAGATGCAGTAACATAACCTATCTGTCACGGGGGGCCGACAGCAGGCTCCCCCCATCCACTGCTGTCAGCGCTCTGTGGTTCATATGGAGCAAGGACGTGCAGTACGCCACAGCAACGAGGGACGGGTAGGATCTGGCCGCGTGTATTCCTTTGGCGCAGTCAGCGTCCTTCGCGTCCATGGCAACTGCGGTAAGCCTAAGCACCGAGCTAATCGCTCGGTGCTCGGCTGGATTCAGGAGAATGAGTCATGTGACGCTGGCCACGTCACATGACTCCTCTTCTCCACTATTTAACAGGCAGCCTGCTGGCCACAGGTTGCCTGTGAATTCAGTCTCTTCCTAAACTTGTTCAGCGTGACATGCGGCTAGATTCCCGGCTCCGTTCCCGACTTCGTCCCCGGTTGCTCCCTGCATTTATTGGCTCCTCCTGGTTTGACCTTTGGTGTGGACTTGACTTCTCTTTGATTATCCTTTTGTACTTTAGCGACATCCTGGTTCTGACTCGGCTTGCTGACATATCTGTTGTTTGTCTTGTATGTCCCTCCGCACTTACCCAGGCTAGGGAACGTCGTCCAGTTGTACCTCATTGCCAAGGACGAGTGGTGCAAGTAGGCAGGGGCAGGGGTGTGGGTGGAGCCACTGGTCACTACCCTCTACCCCTCTTTGTGACACTATCTGTGTGTAAAGATGCATGTAGAAGACACATGCCGGCACTCTTTTGCACGCACACTTCTACATATGCTGGCACTCTTTTACATGCACACTTCTACACATGCCGGCACTGTTTTACACGCATACTTCTACACATGCGGCACTCTTTTACACGCATACTTCTACATACATCGGCACTGTTTTACACACATACTGACACTCTTTTACATGCACACTTCTATACATGCCAGCACTCTTTTACATGTTTATTTCTAAACATACCGCCACTCTTTTACAAGCATACTACTGCTGGCACTCTTTTAGGCCTTCTGCACGCTACTGTATATGTTTTGTTGTGTGCACAATCTTTCACATGTTCTGTGGGTTGTAAGGGTTGTAAGTAGGCTAAAATCACATGTACAAGGTACAGCACATGATCCCAGAAGACCAAGGAGCGCTGGCCCAGTAAGCAATATTTAATAAGTGGCAATTAAAAAGTTGCTACTCTAATCAAGGTTGGAACATGAAATAAAAAAAATAAAAAAAATACAATTTTGGATAACCCGTTTAGGGCTGCATGCTGGTACATTGCAGTGAGTTAAAATGAAAGGCATCATATAGGTGCAACCTGTACATTTCTTACAATCACAAACCAAGTCACAAGAAATCCAAACGGTTGGATTTTGTGTGACTGTGCACAACCTCATTTACTTTTACTAGTTGTGATGTAGTATAGCATTGTTGCAGTCTTTGGCTGCACAATGTGTGTTGCAGCCACAGCCACCTTGTACACACACTTTTATACATGCATGTATTCTTACATACACATACATTCATACATACAGCACTCTTACATACACACACTTTCATACATGCATGTACTCATACATACACATACTGTCATACATACATGTACTCTAACATACACACACATTGTCATACATGCAGGCACTCTTTTAAACCAACTACAATACCTGTAGATTCCTTCCTCACCTCATGGCCCTCTGTATTGTAAGGGTACTTTCACACTAGCGTTTTTCTTTTCCGGCGCTGAGTTCCATCCTAGGGGCTCAAATCCGGAAAAGATCAGTTTTATCCCCATGCATTCTGAATGGAGAGTAATCCGTTCAGGATGCATCAGGATGTCTTCAGTTCAGTCTTTTTGACTGATCAGGCTTTTCAGAAAACCGTAGCATGTTGTATTTTTACCTCCGGCCAAAAATCCTGAACACTGTGACTGAAGGCCGGATCCGGTCTTTTTCCTATTGACTTGCATTAACGCCGGCGCCGTGTGTTCAGTCAAGCACTCTTTTAAACCCGAAAAATGTGAAAAAAAAAGTTAAAGTCCATAAATGGCGGATCCGTTTTTTTCAATGCATTTTTTCATTGTGATCAAAATCCTGATCAGGATTCAAATGTAATCCGTTTTCACACATTTTTCCGGATCCGGCGGGCAGTTCCGGTGTCGGAATTGAACGCCGGATTTAAACAACGCTAGTGTGAAAGTAGCATTAGTTGTGTCCCCAGGTCCTAAGCCAGACTCCTCCCCCTTGCAGCAGGGCTGGGCTCCAGACAGATCACACAGGCAGCAGTCCTTCTAACAGAGCTGACTCATTGGAGGAGAGACTGTCAGTGCTATTGGCTATTGGCTGACAGCTTCCTTGCTTAGTAGCTTACTGTGATAAGCCCGCCCTCCCTGTGCACTCATTCACAGTAGAATGCATGCTGCCTGTGATTCATCCTAAATGAGAAGGAAAGGCTCCATACCAGTGCTGATTCATGGTAACTGACAGGTTTTGTGTAATCAGCACTCCTGGTCACAGTAAGGGTACTTTCACACTTGCGTTTTTCTTTTCCGGCATAGAGTTCCGTCACAGGGGCTCTATACCGGAAAATAACTGATCAGGCATATCCCCATGCATTCTGAATGGAGAGTAATCCGTTCAGTTTGCATCAGGATGTCTTCAGTTCAGTCGTTTTGACTGATCAGGCAAAAGAGAAAACCGTAGCATGCTACGGTTTTATCTCCGGCGAAAAAAACTGAAGACTTGCCTGAATGCCGGATCCGGCATTTTTTTCCATAGGAATGTATTAGTGCCGGATCCGGCATTCAAAATACCGGAATGCCGGATCCGTCCTTCCGGTCTGCGCATGCGCAGACCTTCAAAAATGAAAAACAAAACAAAAACGGATCCGTTTTGCCTGATGACACCGGAAAAACGGATCCGGTATTGCAATGCATTTTTCTGACTGATCAGGCATTTTTCTGACTGATCAGGATCCTGATCAGTCAGAAAAATGCCTGATCAGTCAGAAAAAATGACATGCGTTTGCATACAGTTTGCCTGATAAGGCAGTCAGTTCAGGCAACGGAACTGCCTGCCGGAATCAAACAACGCAAGTGTGAAAGTACCCTAAGGCTGTTTCTGCATGATCTAATTTACATAAAATCGTGGCAAAATGCTGTGCTTTGTGCTGCGATTTTATGAAAATCAGATCATGTGGAAACAGCCTCACTGACCAGGAGTGCTGATTACACAAAACCCATGAATCAGCGCTGGTATGGAGCCTTTCCTTCTCATTTAGGATGAATCACAGGCAGCATGCATTCTACTGTGAATGAGTGCACAGGGAGGGCGGGGCTTATCACAGTAAGCTACTAAGCAAGGAAGCTAACTTGCTGGTTCGGGATTCGGGAGCCACTGAGGATTTCCCCGACTCCCCGGTGGGCCAGTCCGAGCCTGTATATATATATATATATATATATATATATATATGTATGTCCAGAAATGAATTGATGATAATTTTCAATATAATTATCAAATTAGAGGCATGATCTACAGCAGATTGATATTACAAAGGCTTGTGAATGATGTACATTAATGTACATAATTGATGTATATAAAGCACAATAATCATTATTAATATATAATAAATCATGATGGTGTTTATAAGTATCAAGAAGGCTCTTCAATTAATTATCTGCCATATCTTCTCTATAAATGCATCCATTGATATATTTTTCTCCATTGCTTTTTTTTTTTATACATTAGTCTAAAATCATGTGATATTCCATCTGTTTTATTTTCTTTTTTATATATTTATATATGTATATGTTTTATGCATTATTTATTTATACATGCTTATTGAATATAAATGTATTTATCCGCAATCTGCTGTTATGTATTTATTATCAATCATGTCTCTGTTCCATCATAATCATCATATTTTTCCTAGTAATGTGAATATCCTCATCCTATCTCTTTAATATAATCCATTATTTTATTTTGTAATAGGTGAACGGATATTTGTATATGGCTTTTTCATATAGTAAATATTTTTTGTTCTTAATTTCTCCATTTCCTATATTTTATTTCTTCTCTCCCTTATTTTTTATATGAAGGCTGAAAAAGAAAAACCTTCATTGAGACCTGTGGGTCAGTGTGTTGACTCTATAGATCCACCTCACCTCATTTTGTAGTCATTTTTTATTAAGATTTCCTCCCTTTGGGACCACTTTACCCTCTAAAATCTAACTTTTATTTCATAATTAAGAAAAAATATAAATAAACCCAACACAAATAATATGTAATTAAATAGACTGAACAAATTATCAGATGTCCACAAATAATGTCCGACTAAATGTGGTTAGAAAGAAACTGATAAAGAGGCCTTCCTATATGGTTGATTGCAATAGAATAAAGGTAATGTTAAATGCAAATAAATGTCCTGTGTTAACTCACGGTTACTTGATACCAGAATGTGTCCAAAGGGATGACATATCGATAAGTGGAGTCGGGAGGTAGATAAAATCCCATATCTGGCCCTGCGGCTACCCCTGCCTAAAAGGGGTGACCCCACTTATTGGTGTCTAAACCCTAGGATGGCACCTAGAAGGCCCTGCAATATCTTCAAGTTTGGCTCTAGACGGCCAGTCCCGACAAGTTTCCCCACTTGAAGATAGACAAATGGTTTATCAGGGGACTCATATTGAAGGATAAAGCAAAAGAAAAAAGACAATGACAACCTGGATAATAGAGGTGCACCAGCATGTTAGAAGGTGCCAATATTTATAGCTATATGGTCTGAACAGCTGCCGCGCATGGCTACACTTCTGGTTGATGACGCACTTCCAGTCTAAATGAACACAAGTTACAGTCCGAGGCATAAAGAAAGAACATATCTCCTCATATAAGTAAACAAATGCACATATCCCACAGAATGCTATTAGAAAGGCAACCATGTGCAAGATAAACAGAATAGACAAAGATACATAGACTCGGTGGAACGCAGGTTGCAGTCTGTCACACTGGAAGTGCGTCATACAGCCTTCCCATAGATGCGCATTCGTATTCAGCAAAGGGATGTTCCAGGCCGGTGGAACGCAAGATGTGGTCCATCGTACCGGAAGAGAGCTCCCCATACATCCCTTACAGCGCATGCCTGCATTTTAACTAGCGGCAGATAGAGAAGCACACTAGTAATGCTTTCCAGCTTAAAACGCAGGCTGTCATGCATGGGAATAAGGGGAACAAAAAAAGGATAATGCTAATGACATAACTGGTTAAAACAGACCATAAGTAAGCTGTTATGGTTCCAGAAATAAAGGAAGGGGGAGGGACATTTTTTTTTTTTATATAAACCATTAAGGTAAGGCCGCTGGACTAAAAGTACTGCATGTCAGGCTTTTTAGTCCGGCGGCTTTCGCCGTGCACCGCCATGCTGCGCCGGAGGTCCGCCCCCGTCCCCATTATAGTCAATAGCCGCAGGGCGGATCCGACATGGTGAACAGCCTGTCGGATCCGTCCTGCCTCAAGTGTGAAAGTACCCTTAGGGGTCCATAGGGGGATACATGTGTATATTATTAACCAATTATGGTTAGATACAAAGCAGGAATTCAACCTATACACTGGAAAGGATACCAATAGAAATAATAATCAGTACAGCAGCTTCTGTATTTAAACATAATTTTTCCAACAACTTTACACTAGTTTGATAAATGACCCCATATACAGTATGTCTCGTATGGGGGGTTAGCTCTTCTCCGGGGGTAATTCTCACAGGTTACTTCACCAGACATGGATATAATGTCCAAACTCCTGCTTTATTTTACACACTCGAGCCAATACAGGTCATCAGGAAGTCGTAGCTTCACCTAAACACATGTGACATCCACATAAAATAATAAACACTTGCCCGACTAGACTCTAACTAACACAGAGTTTCCTGACTCACCTAGGTCACAGTTCACACCCTGCGGCTTTGTCAGCCAATGTCCCACAGCCTCCTGGATGTACAGAGCACAGTACACCCACAGTGGGGGATTGGGGTTCAGTAGTCTGTCTGACTATGGCCCTGCAAACCTACCAGGCGTCGTTGCGTCCCTCACCTCCAGGCTATCTCCCAGCCTTGTGGTCCCTCAGCCTTGCCCAGCTGAGACTGCAATACGCCAGTCCTGCACGGTGAGCGAACGTGAGGTCACAGGGGACCATTAACAGACCGAGAGTTGCTATTGGTACTCACAGTTTTTAATATACCCTGGGCAGGCGTACAGCAGTGATGGAGAGGCTGGCACATAGATCCTCTGGGGCACTCTCTGGGTATAGCGACCAGGCCTGGTGGTAGGTGAGGTGCCCCGGGTATTGTAGGTTTAGTGTGCTGGTGGCAAGATCCCTTATAGTTTGTGATGCCAGGGCCGGTAACGGTGGCACACTGATTTATTGTAGGAATAATTGAGGTACACACAGTTAGTTAACCAGAACTCCTTTTTACTGAACAGTTCAACTATATACAGGTTTCAGTTAGTTCCATATGAGGGGTCTTGGTAACAGGCAGGCTTCACATAAATGGCAGGCAAAGTCCTTGCAAGATACTCAAAGGGAATAACACTCACAGATCAGGCTGTACTTTCTTCAGATCCTGTCTGGCTTTCTCCAAGGCCCGTATGCCCTATAGCTGGCTTTATCCTTGGGTAGGGAAACCTTCCTCTGGTATAAATCCTCTTGCTGTAAATATCCTTCTGCCCTTCAGCTTTCTACTTGGCTGGATAAAATTGGCTCTGCTCTGTACTTTACAAGGTGCTAGATATCTTTAGGAGGCAACTTCTTCTCCTGGACTAACTTCTGAGCTTCACTTGCTCAGCACTTCAGGCAGGCTAGACTGCACTATTTAGCCTCCTGGACTAGACTGGACTGGCTCTTTCATGTCTGGGCCTAACTATATATACTCAGGGGTTTCCTAGCTCCCTCTACAGCTTAGGAGGAGAAACTACACCCCTAGCAGGCCTGGTACACAGGAGATAACATGACAATATACATTATAATGCAATACAAAATACCCATCTCCCACAGGAGGTGGGGGCAACATGACCCTTAGTAGTGCCCATCTTTACATAGTGGGAAACTACATACCCCGCTGCTTTGAGGTTGCCCGACCTCGGCGCAACACAGGGGGACCGCCCAGCTGGAAACTGTGACCTGAAAGACAAAAATGCAAAGCAGGCATATACAACAATCACTATATTTGCAAGGAAATTATCAGGCAGCTCTTCTGGCAAAGGACAAGTGCAGTGAAAAGGGCCGTTGTTCTCTTCACAAGTTGGTACATGGAACGGGGGCGCTGACCTGGTACAGCGTATCAGGAATAACCAGGATAGTCCATAATGATGGAAATGCAACAATAACATAAGTTTCTGGAGGCTCACAAGAAAAACATGAGGCCGTACCCGTGTCTTGTAGACAGTTAAACAGGAGTTTCCCGGGGGGAGGTAATCTGGTCAACAACGTAGTCTCCGAATCTCACAGGTGGGTGCCCCCTAGTAGACCGCATGGAGCTCCTTAATGGCAGAGACTCTTCTTGCCTTGGCTCATGGGGGCCAGAGGGATCCACAGGTTCTGGAGCCCTTTAAGGTGTACCCTGGGACAGGTCATCCTGGGTTCGAGGACTAGCAGGAACTGGAGCCGGCACAACCAAGTTCAACCAGGGTGTGAGGAACCAATGAAGTGGCTCTTTGTCATGTAACAGGTTCTCAACAGCCTGCATAGGATCAACAGGTTGGGCTGACGACTCTGGCTCAGGAGACTCTGGCTCAATGCCCCCTGCTGTAATTTGTCCTTCTATGCAGGTCTCTAAACGATTCCTGTGTACGATCTGGGAGCCTTTACCTTCCCTGGAAATTTGGTAAACGTGGGTCTCAGCATTAGGAATAGCAGTTATGATGTAGGGAGTCCTCTCCCACTTGCTGTCCAGTTTACTGGTTCGGTGGTTATTCCTCAACCACACCACGTCTCCTATAGCAAGAGGTTCTGCATGAGCAGCCAGGTCATAGTCTCTCTGCTGCAGCTCTCGGGCACTCTCCATGCACTCCTGAACAATCTCTTTGGCATTAAGAAGACGTCATTGATGCTCCACCACCAATCAGTTTTTGGTAGTGGGTGGATGACGTTGGGTACTTGCACGTCCAGGGAGTGGTCGGCAGGCAGCCTCACTTGACGGCCGAACATCAAATAGAAAGGTGTGTACCCGGTGGAGCCATGAATTGTATTGTTATATGTGTACATAAGCTGTGGCAGCAAGGTAGGCCAATCACCCCTTGTCTCAGTGGGTACTGCTCTCAACATTTCAATGAGAGTTTGATTCATTTTTTCACAGAGTCAGTTACCTTGCGGATGATTGGCTGTGGTCCGGACCTTCTGGCAATTGTGTAGCAGGCACAACTCCTGGAACAACTGTAATTCAAACGCAGCCCCCTGGTCGGTGAGGATTCTCTCTGGGCAGCCGTAGGGCAGGAGGAAATGCTTCCAGAACGCTTCTGCTGCAGTCTTGGCTGTCAGGTCCTTCACGGGCACTGCTACAACAAACTTAGTGAAGTGATCAATAATGGTCATGGCATAAGTATAACCTGAGCGACTTGGCTCCAACTTGACATGATCAATGGCAACAAGCTCCAGGGGAGTTTTACTTACAATAGGGTGGAGAGGCGCTCTCTGGTCATGGCGCTCACTTCTCCCGACGTCACAGGCAGTACATTCCTGGCACCATTTTTCAATGTCTTCCCTCATCCCAATCCAATAGAACCTTCTGCGAATGGTGGCCTCAATTGTCGGCACGCTGAAGTGTCCTGACCGGTTATGATACATCTCTAATACAAGACCCGCGTCTAGACGTGGTATGAGGATCTGGTACACCCTATCACAGGATACTGGATCCAGGCTCCTTCTTAGCAACAGGCCTATTTGAAGGAAGAGTTGGTGGCGATGTCTCCACAATTTCAATGGTTCGGGGTCTGCACATTTCCTGCGGACTCTTTCAGGAGTTCTTCCACTAGTAAGGAAGTCGAGCAGTTTACCGAGGACTCTACTTTCTGACTGGAGCTTGATCCACCCTTCTTGTTCGCCCCTGGACTCAGGATTATTTGGTAGAGAGGGATCAGCAGCTGAATTATTTTAAGTGTGAACATTAGCATTCTCATTTGAGCGGCCTGCCGGGTATTTCACAGTAAAGTCATCTTTGCTCCAGAGCCCCTAACTTGGCTGCATTCAGATGCGCCAGGGGATTGTTGTCAGTAAGGCCCCATGCACACGGCCGTGTTTCACGGCCATGTGCGGGCCGTGGAACCGCGGCCTGGATCCCTCCTGAGAGCAGGAGCGCACAGCGTCACTGGTTGCTATGACGCCGTGCGCTCCCTGCTGCCGGCACAGTACAGTAATACACTGTTATAGATCATACCAGTGTATTACTGTATTGCAAGGTAGTCCTTGAATTTTTCAGTCACAGCCCACACTAAAGCAAGGAATTCCAGCTTGAAGGAACTATAATTCTGATAGTTTTTCTCAGCTCCCCTCAGGGATCTGCTGACGTAGGCAATCTCCCTCTCTTTGTTGTCTTGCACCTGAGCCAACACGGCTCCAAGACCTATTTTACTGGCATCCGTATAGAGGTGGAACGGCTTCTGATAATCCGGGTAACCCAGGACAGGGGGTTCGGTCAGCTTCTTCTTTAGGAGCTGGAAGGCAATCTCCCTGTTCTTTATTCCATTCAACAGGGATAGGAGTCTTTGGACTCTTTTTGGGATGCCCCCTTAGGAGTTCCTGGATCGGATCCGCAATCTGTGCAAAATGCGGGATGAAGCGTCTGTAATATCCTGCAAAGCTGAGGAAACTTCTCACCTCATTCACGGTTGTAGGAGTAGGCCAATTACGGACAGCAGCAAGATTATCAGGATCAGGCTGGACTCCTTCTGCACTAACAACATGTCCTAGGTACTTTACCGCTGGTTTCAGCAGATGGCACTTGGACGGCTTGATTTTAAGGCCATATTTAACCAGGACTTGAAACACTTCGGCCAGATATTTTAAATGATCCTCATATGTCTTGGAGTAGATAATGACATCATCCAAGTATAGCAATACAGTCTCAAAGCTCTTATGGCCTAAACAACGCTCCATCAACCGCTGGAACGTCCTTGGAGCATTACACAGTCCGAAAGGCATGTAGTTGAATTCAAAAAGGCCCATAGGCGTAGTGAAAGCAGTCTTTTCCCGGTCTTCCGGGGCCATAGGTACCTGCCAGTATCCACTGGTTAAGCCAAAAGTTGAGAAGTAGGCTGATGACCCCAGGGCAGTCAAAGACTCTTCAATGCGTGGCAACGGATAAGCGTCTTTGTGCGTGATTTGATTGATTTTTCGATAGTCCACACAGAACCTAATGCTGCCATCTTTTATACGAACAAGAACTAGGGGCGCTAGGGACTATGACTGTCCCGGATTATATTAGAGTCCTTCATTTCCTGTATCATATCTTTTACAGACTAGTAGGTAGTGGGTGCTATGGGTCTGTATCTCTTCTTGATAGGAGGATGAGAGCCAGTGGGTATGGTGTGCTGATTACACTGACCTCTCCATAGTCCGTGGAGTGCTTGCTAAAGGCCCGGTGGTGCTCTTTCACCAGATTCAGGACTCCCTCTATTTGCTCCTTCGGGGTGGATTCGTTCCCCACATGAAGTTCCTCCCACCAGGATACTGAAGAGGCGCTGGCAGAGGCGCTGCTGCTCTGCACAGTTTGAGACATCTCTGTGTCGGGCAAACGGATAACATCCTGGAAGGATACCTGGAAAAGCTGAGCAACAGGGCAGTGCTTAGAGAGAGCAACAGGGTGATCACTGAAATTAATCAAACGGACAGGCACTTTACCTTGAGATACAGTCACCAGGCTCTTGGCTGCTCGCACGAAGGGATGATTTTCAATTTGGACAGGGTCCACCAGGGCTTGATAGTCTTGGCCCTGGATCCCTAGTACAGCACGGCACCATAGAATGATCTGGGAATTTGGTGGCAGGATTACCGGACGTTATCCCGGATATTTTTGCTGAGCACACAGCACACTGATAGTCTTTTGAATGACTCTTTTAGAAGCAGGTGAAGCTGAAGGTATGGATTGGTTCAGTGCCTCAAGCACCTCGAAGTAACAATTTTTAAAGACATTAGTCCCTAAGATCACGGGGTGTCCCCCTTTAGCTTCGGCTTGAACCACAAATCACACCTTGCTAGGGTAAGGTGGCTTCTCCCACCTGAAGGGTAGGTTCCCAGTACCCATGAACTTTCACTGCTAGCAATGATATCCAGCCAGGATTCCAGTGGCTAGGTCAGGAGACTTGAATCCCAGAATTTGTCAAAGGTGGGTCGTTGGATGGTAGTGACCTGAGACCCAGTATCCAGCAGGGCTTCAAAAGGTATCCCGTATCTGGGCATCCAACATGGATCCTTTGGACCTACTGTTCTACCTCCCGAGGGGCGGTCCTCGGCCTCGGGGTTGGTCCGTTTAACTGCCAACACGTTGTCTCAGTATGGCCATATTTTTTAAAAAAAGGTGCACACAGGCTGCTTGCAATTCTTAGACCGGTAACTCGGTCGTCCATCGGGTTATTTTGGGTAGACCTCTTTATATGCAGACGGGAGGAGCCTTTGAGGTAGGGGGCTTTCGTCTTCCAATAATAATGGTCTTTCCCATTCCTCTATTTTCCTGCACACCTTTTCCAGGCTCTTAGTGAGATGGTTAACTTGCTCCATTAACGCTGCCACTACATCTGTTACTGGAGCCTGGGTAGGTTGACTGGCTCTGGACGGTTTCACATCAATAATTTTTGGCTGGCATGCCTGAGGTTCAAGGGAGGCCGCCGGCCCTGTGGGCGGGTTTTGACCCAGGATGCTGATGGCCAGCTCTTTAAAGTCCAAAAACGCACAAGTGGGGTGTTGGGCTGACAGCATCCTCAGCTGGACCTTAAGTGTTCAGCGTTTACACCCGCAATGAACTACTCTCTCAGAGTCCGGTCCTGGTCCTCAGCCTCCCGGGGGTCTACCTGGACCACAGCCCTCAAGGTCTCTTGCAGGGACAAAGCAAAATCACGGAGTTGCTTCCGGCTGAAAAATCGCATCTTAACTTCCGACACCGTCCTGGCTTCAAACGTGGTGCCGAGGCGATCAAAGATCTGTTCCATGTTATTTTTTTCCGTAGCTGGGCCATGACATGACCTCCCTGCGGGCGGCCCCTTCTAACTGTGCCAAGCGAATCTCCATCTGTTGCTCATCTGAGATAGGATAGAGCCGGAATAAGGCCAGGATCTGCTCTTTAAAGTCTTTTAATTTGTGGGCTTCACCGGAATATCGCGGGAACCAGGGGGCCCTGAAGTAATATGGCATGGTCAGCGGCATCAGACTGGATGCTGCCGCAGCGGCGGGCTTTTTTTCTCAGCTGCCTGCATTACAGAATGCTCGTTGGGGGCCACCTGCCCCGTTTCCTCAGATGCGGACATGGCCATGGCGTGGTCTATGGAGGCAAGTTCTGTAGGCAGACTCACGCTGGACTTTGCTCTCTAGGCCGTTGCTAAGGGTGACCACGGAGAGGGTATGGCCCTTTAAGGAGCGGCGGAGCAGGCCAAAATCCGAATTGGATGTGTTTTCCCCTGGATCAAGTCCTTTATTACTAACGAGGGACCTCCCCCCAGTCTCCCAGCAAGGATCGTAATCTTCCCGGTACTTGAATACAAAGGGGCCGGTTAATACCGAAAGTTTACTCACTCCGGTGATGCCCAGTCCAAGTCTCGTGAGGTACGTGATTACGTTGTGCGGAGATCCAACGCGCAGCGTCAGGAGATGGGCTCGGCCTCTCTGAGCTTCAGGATTCTAGGTAGGCGGTATCTTCTTTGCAGGCAGGGCAGTACCTTCCCTTTATCGCGCCAGACGGACACAACGATGGCGCAACGATTATCCAGTCAGCTTAGGTGGCCATCTTTAAGCATAATGCTGTCAATTCACTGACAGCAAGCGGTGGCTCAGAAATCAGCAAGCAGTCCACAATGCAGTTTCACACCGTAATTTTTCACAGTTCTTTGGCCCCAAAATTTTCAAATAAACAGATAGGGCATTTATCACTTAGTAGGCAATTATGGCACACAGTTCAGATTCCACTATGGCATAGAAATATTCGCATCCTATTTGTGATGCCAAAATATGCAATACGCCAGTCCTGCAGGGTGAGCGAACGTGAGGTCACGGGGTACCGTTAACAGACCAAGGGTTGTTATTGGTACTCACAGTTTACCCTGGGCAGGCGTACAGCAGTGATGGAGAGGCTGGCACATAGATCCTCTGGGGCACTCTCTGGGTATAGGGACCAGGCCTGGTGGTAGGTGAGGTGCCCTGGGTATTGTAGGTTTAGTGTGCCGGTGGCAAGATCCCTTAGGCCCCTTTCACACGGGCGAGTTTTCCGTGCGGGTGCGATGCGTGCGGTGAACGCATTGCACCCGCACTGAATCCTGACCCATTCATTTCTATGGGGCTGTGCACACGAGCGGTGATTTTCACGCATCACTTATGCGTTGCGTGAAAATCGCAGCATGCTCCTCTTTGTGCGTTTTTCACGTAATGCAGGCCCTATAGAAATGAATGGGGTTGCGTGAAAATCGCATGCATCCGCAAGCAAGTGCGGATGCGGTGCGATTTTCACGCATGGTTGCTAGGTGACAGTCTATTCACTGTATTATTTTCCCTTATAACATGGTTATAAGGGAAAATAATAGCATTCTGAATACATAGTGCTTAGTATAATAGTGCTGGAAGGGTTAAAAATAATAAAAAAGTTAACTCACCTTCTCCTCTTGTTCGCGTAGAGTCCGGTCTGTTCTTTAGCTGTGGCTGAAGGACCTTTGATGACGTCAGATCACATGCTCCATCACCACGGTGATGGACCATGTGATTGGAGCATGTGATCTGACGTCACCTCAGGTCATTCAGTCCACAGCTAAAGAACAGACCGGGATCTACGCTAACAAGAGGAGAAGGTGAGTTAACTTTTTTATTATTTTTAACCCTTCCAGCACTATTATACTAAGCACTATGTATTCAGAATGCTATTATTTTCCCTTATAACCATGTTATAAGGGAAAATAATACAATCTTCAGAACATCAATCCCAAGCCCGAACTTCTGTGAAGAAGTTCGGATTTGGGTACCAAACATGCGTGATTTTTCTCACTCGAGTGCAAAACGCATGACAATGTTTTGCACTCGCGCGGAAAAATCGTGCATTTTCCCGCAACGCACCCGCCTCTTACCCGGGCAAAAAACATGACGCCCGTGTGAAAGAGGCCTTATAGTTTGTGACGCCAGGGCCGGTAACGGTGGCACACCGATTTATTGTAGGAATAATTGAGGTACGCACAGTTGTAGTTAACCAGAACTCCTTTTTACTGAACAGTTCAACTATATACAGGTTTTAGTTAGTTCCATATGCATGGTCTTGGTAACAGGCAGGCTTTACATAAATGGCAGGCAAAGTCCTTGCAAGATATTCAGAGGGAATAACACTCACAGATCAGGCTGTACTTTCTTCAGATGCTGTCTGGCTTTCCTCAAGGCCCATATGCCCTATAGCTGGCTTTATCCTTGGGTAGGGAAACCTTCCTCTGGTATAAATCCTCTTGCTGTAAATATCCTTCTGCCCTTCAGCTTTCTACTTGGCTCTGCACTGTACTTTACAATGTGCTAGATATAAAGGTCCCTCTAAAATAATAAAGGTCAGGTTTATTTAAATCATGTAAAAGAACAATTTTCTCCATTATTAAATGGTCCATTTCCCCATTATGTTCCATACCGCTCTTTGAGTTATAAATGAAGGTTCGCATAGCAGTAGAGGAGATCGGCATGGTGCGCATGACAGTCCTACGGCCAGCAGGCTTCCCTCTGTCGCCAAGGAGATCCGACGTCGGTGACGTCAGTCAGTGCCGTGCGCGACACGTGACTGCCCTTGCCGGCCGGCGCTTGACTCAGGAGACGGGTGGAAGTATATTCACAAGCGGCTGGTAGTGATGAGTCATGCGCCCACGTAGCCCGTCATCACTCATCCTGCACATGTGACCATAAGCGCCTTCACACATTGGACAGCAAATACTGATAAATACCGGTCTCTTAGCCCCATTTAATTACTCCTCCTGAGGACGCAGCACGGCGAAACGTACGTCGGGGAGATCCAGCGCCTATTCTGACCCTCACTGGTAGGTTCATATTCTGTCCTTGGTTAGCTGTCTTTGATATTGGTTTTTTACCCTGAGCAGCTCATGTCATTTTTCCTGGAACGGTGATAGTCCCTTTATATTTTCACATGGGTGATTGCATTCAGGATAACACCTCATTGCACCCCAGTTTAATAGTATTACAGAGTCCACCTTCCCTTTGGCATTTACCATTGATGAATAGTCCCATATAAGTAATAGGTGCAGTAGTTATTAGATGCATTCACTATAATGGCTCATTATTATTGGTATAATTAAAATGTTATAGAGGTGGAATCATGTTCACAATTATGATTGTTCAATAAAGATTATATATATATTTTTTAATTTAATGGGACTTGTTGTACTCATTCAGTGAAGTGATTATTGATATTTTTGAGGCAACTTCTTCTCCTGGACTAACTTCTGAGCTTCACTTGCTCTTCACTTCAGGCAGACTAAACTGCACTACTTAGCCTCTTGGACTAGACTGGACTGGCTCTTTCCTGTCTGGGCCTAACTATATCTACTAGGGGGTTCCCTAGCTCCCTCTACAGCTTAGGAGGAGAAACTACACCCCTAGCAGGCCTGGTGCATTACAAAATACCCATCTCCCACAGGTGGTCTACATTCAGCTGGTCTCGACTGTGGTGGAATAGGGGCATGGACCGCACTATCCACCCCTTCCTTGCCTCCAACCTGCGTGAGGCCTGTCACTGTCTCACACTCAATAGTGAAAAAATAAAGTAAACCTTTGAAAAAAACATATTTTTTTTACATCACCATTTTTGACCCCCATAACTGTTGTATAATTATGTTTCATGAGCTGTGTGGGGGCTAATTTTTTTGTGGGATGAAATTTAATTTTTACTGATACCATTTTGGAGTGTGTGCGAGAAGTGATGAATAAATATCAAATAGACCATTTTCAGACTTTTTACACCATTTGTCATATTGGAAAAATATTTTTATATTCTAATAGTTGCAAGCGTTTTTTAGATGCGGTGATGCCTAATAATGTTAATTTTTTTTATTATTTATGTGTATTTTTTTATTCTCGTGCAGGGGTCAGCACAAGCTAAGAGCACCATCGCTGCCAAAGCACGATTTTACCTAAGTGCTTGGCAGTTAATCATGGCATATATAACAAGCTTCTCTCCTCTGTTTACACAGGTATGTCTGGATTACATTTGGACAATATTGCTTCACCCAGCTTTCCACAAGCCTAATAGTGCAGCTTTCATCTCCCCTGGTATGTCTGCACTGCATTTGGTCAATATTGCTTCCCCCAGCTTTCCACAAGCCTAATAGTGCAGCTTTTATCTCCCCCGGTATGTCTGAATTGCATTTGGACAATATTACTTCACCCAGCTTTCCACAAGCCTAAAAGTACAGCTTTTATCTCCCCTGGTATGTCTGCATTGCATTTGGACAATATTGCTTCACCCAGCTTTCCACAAGCCTAATAAATAGTGCAGCTTTTATCTCCCCTGGTATGTCTGAATTGCATTTGGACAATATTGTTTCACCCAGCTTTCCACAAGCCTAATAGTGCAGCTTTTATCTCCCCTGGTATGTCTGAATTGCATTTGGACAATATTGCTTCACTCAGCTTTCCACAAGCCTAAGGCCCCTTTCACACGGGCGAGTTTTCCGTGCGGGTGCGATGCGTGCGGTGAACGCACTGCACCCGCACTGAATCCTGACCCATTCATTTCTATGGGGCTGTGCACACGAGCGGTGATTTTCACGCATCACTTGTGCGTTGCGTGAAAATCGCAGCATGCTCCTCTTTGTGCGTTTTTCACGTAACGCAGGCCCCATAGAAATGAATGGGGTTGCGTGAAAATCGCATGCATCCGCAAGCAAGTGCGGATGCGGTGCGATTTTCACTCATGGGTTCTAGGTGACAGTCTATTCACTGTATTATTTTCCCTTATAACATTGTTATAAGGGAAAATAATAGCATTCTAAATACAGAATGCTTAGTATAATACAGGGAGTGCAGAATTATTAGGCAAGTTGTATTTTTGAGGATTAATTTTATTATTGAACAACAACCATGTTCTCAATGAACCCAAAAAACTCATTAATATCAAAGCTGAATATTTTTGGAAGTAGTTTTTAGTTTGTTTTTAGTTTTAGCTATTTTAGGGGGATATCTGTGTGTGCAGGTGACTATTACTGTACATAATTATTAGGCAACTTAACAAAAAACAAATATATACCCATTTCAATGATTTATTTTTACCAGTGAAACCAATATAACATCTCAACATTCACAAATATACATTTCTGACATTCAAAAACAAAACAAAAACAAATCAGTGACCAATATAGCCACCTTTCTTTGCAAGGACACTCAAAAGCCTGCCATCCATGGATTCTGTCAGTGTTTTGATCTGTTCACCATCAACATTGCGTGCAGCAGCAACCACAGCCCCCCAGACACTGTTCAGAGAGGTGTACTGTTTTCCCTCCTTGTAAATCTCACATTTGATGATGGACCACAGGTTCTCAATGGGGTTCAGATCAGGTGAACAAGGAGGCCATGTCATTAGATTTTCTTCTTTTATACCCTTTCTTGCCAGCCACGTTGTGGAGTACTTGGACGCGTGTGATGGAGCATTGTCCTGCATGAAATTCATGTTATTCTTACCTTGCAGACTTCTTCCTGTACCACTGCTTGAAGAAGGTGTCTTCCAGAAACTGGCAGTAGGACTGGGAGTTGAGCTTGACTCCATCCTCAACCCAAAAAGGCCCCACAAGCTCATCTTTGATGATACCAATCCAAACCAGTACTCCACCTCCACCTTGCTGGCGTCTGAGTCGGACTGGAGCTCTCTGCCCTTTACCAATCCAGCCATCTGGCCCATCAAGACTCACTCTCATTTCATCAGTCCATAAAACCTTAGAAAAATCAGTCTTGAGATATTTCTTGGCCCAGTCTTGATGTTTCAGCTTGTGTGTCTTGTTCAGTGGTGGTCGTCTTTCAGCCTTCCTTACCCTGGCCATGTCTCTGAGTATTGCACACCTTGGGGTTTTTGGCACTCCAGTGATGTTGCAGCTCTGAAATATGGCCAAACTGGTGGCAAGTGGCATCTTGGCAGCTGCACGCTTGACTTTTCTCAGTTCATGGGCAGTTATTTTGCGCCTTGGTTTTTCCACACGCTTCTTGCGACCCTGTTGACTATTTTGAATGAAACGCTTGATTGTTCGATGATCACGCTTCAGAAGCTTTGCAATTTTAAGAGTGCTGCATCCATCTGCAAGATATCTCACTATTTTTGACTTTTCTGAGCCTGTCAAGTCCTTCTTTTGACCCATTTTGCCAAAGGAAAGGAAGTTGCCCAATAATTATGCACACCTGATATAGGGTGTGCATACCTTCTCATTACAGAGATGCACATCACCTAATATGCTTAATTGGTAGTAGGCTTTCGAGCCTATACAGCTTGGAGTAAGACAACATGCATAAAGAGGATGATGTGGTCAAAATACTCATTTGCCTAATAATTCTGCACGTAGTGTAGTGCTGGAAGGGTTAAAAATAATAAAAAAGTTAACTCACCTTCTCCTCTTGTTTGCGTAGATCCCGGTCTGTTCTTTAGCTGTGGGCTAAAGGACCTGTGGTGATGTCAGATCACATGCTCCATCACCATGGTGATGGACCATGTGATTGGAGCATGTGATCTGACATCGCCACAGGTCATTCAGCCCACAGCTAAAGAACAGACCGGGATCTACGCGAACAAGAGGAGAAGGTGAGTTAACTTTTTTATTATTTTTAACCCCTCCAGCACTATTATACTATGCATTCTGTATTCAGAATGCTATTATTTTCCCTTATAACCATGTTATAAGGGAAAATAATACAGTGAATAGACTGTCACCTAGAACCCATGCGTGAAAATTTTGGGTACCAAACATGCGCGATTTTTCTCACGCGAGTGCAAAACACATGACAATGTTTTGCACTTGCGAGGAAAAATCGCTCATTTTCCCGCAACGCACCCGCCTCTTATCCGGGCAAAAAACATGACGCCCGTGTGAAAGAGGCCTAATAGTGTAGCTTTTATCTCCCCTGATATGTCTGCATTGCATTTGGACAATATTGCTTCACCCAGCTTTCCACAAGCCTAATAAATAGTGCAGCTTTTATCTCTCCTGGTATGTCTGCATTGCATTTGGACAATATTGCTTCACCCAGCTTTCCACAAGCCATGTTTACCTACATATAGCATCTATTTTCATGTTCCTTACTTCAGTGATTAGTTGATTAATGAGCTAAATTACCCCTAGTTCTGTGATCACACTTCCTATAAACATAGACCCAGTGTAAGGGGAAGCACTCGCAGGGGTCAGCACGAGCCAAAAGTACCATTTTGCCTAAGCACTTGGCAGTTAATCATTGCAGTTATTTAGGGCGGGAGACAGAGATGCCATGAGTACTTCTCAAACAAAGTTACACACAGCACAGGTATGCTACACTATTGTTTCACTCGGGCACTGGCTGCTCTTCTCATCACTATGGCTGTCTACCTTCAAATTCAACCACACCTTCCACCCCCTGTCCCTTCTCTCCACATCAGTCCCTCCCTCACCCTTGCTCAGTTCCCATACACTATATGCCCTCATACATTACACTGACCCTTCTTCCTCCATGGTGTAGCATATAAAACACCAATATAAATCTTTCAACCACTTGCTGTCTCTTTCAGCCCATAACAAACTACCCACAATCCACAATTTCTTCCTTTCATGCTCTCTGAACTTGCTAGCCCTTACAGAAACCTGGCTTCAACCCTCTGACACTGCTTCCCCTGCTGCCCTATCCTATGGTGGACTTCACTTCACCCATACACCCAGACCTGATGACAGGCACAGTGAGGAGTAGGCATACTACTTTCTCCACAGTGCACATTTAAGGTCATTCCCCCTGTAACCTCTCTCATATTCCCCTCTTTCGAGGTTAATACCATTAGACTATTCTATCCTGAGAGTTGCAGTTATCTATCGTCCCCTAGGCTCCCCCCACCAATTTCTGAATCATTTTGCAGCTTGGCTTCCTCACTTCCGAATCACCAACTTCCACCAATACCACTTATTATGGGTGATTTTAATATCCCCATTGATGATCCTATCTCCCCCTCTGCCACACATGAACAGGGCAATATACTTGATCAAGTCTTCTTCCGTCATTGCTCAGTCTCAAACTTTAGTAACTTATCCTTCCCACTTTCTGACCACAATCTTCTTTCATTTACCATAAAGACCTCTCAATTTTCTCATGGCAATCCTACTTTTCACACTTACGGAAACCTAAACACCATTAACTGCCAGGAACTTATTAAAACCCTACAATTAGCTCTTAAGCCAATCACTTCCCTCCACTGTCCAGAATTGGCTGCCAATCATTACAATCAGACCCTCAAAACCACCCTAGATGAAGTTGCTCCAATATCAATCCATTCCTCTTGACACAGAACACGGCAACCCTGGCACACACCTGAAACACGTTTTCTACAGCACTGCTCCAGACGCTTATGGAGAAAATCTCAAATATCAGCAGACCTCCTCCATTATAAATTTATGCTCAAAACCTATAATTCAGCTGTCAACATTGCCAAACAAAAGTACTTCACCTCTCTCATCTCCTCACTCTCAAATAACCTAAAACGACTCTTTGACACTTTTCATTCCCTTCTAAGCCCTAAAGTTCCAGAACCTGTCACTGACCTCTACACTGATGGCATGGCCACTTACTTTACAGACAAGATTGGCAGTATCTGTCAGAAAATAATCTCCCAGTCCCTAAATAATTTCAATCCTCCTCCCTCCAATTCCTCCACATGCTCTCTCTCCTCTTTTGACCCTATAACAGAGGAAGTAGTCTCCAGGCTTCTCTCTTCTTCTCGACCCACAACCTGTAGCAGTGATCCTATTCCATCACACCTCCTCCAGTCCCTCTCCCTGGCTGTTATCACTCACCGAACTACAATTTTTAACCTTTCTCTCTCTTCTGGTATCTTTCCCTCCTCTTTCAAACACTCTATTATCACCCTACTATTAAAGAAACCATCTCTTGACCCAACCTGTGCTGCTAACTAAAGACTTGTTTCTAACCTCCCCTTCATCTCTAAACTCCTTGAACGTCTTGTCTACTCTCGCTTAATAAGCTATATTACTGCAGACTTTCTTGTTGACCCCTTACAATCTGCCTTTCACCCTTTTCACTCTACAGAAACTACCCTTACTAAAGTGTCTAACGATCAGCAAAAAGTGTCTAACAGCAAAAAGAAATGGTGACTATTCGCTATTGATTCTGCTGGATCTCTCTACAGCGTTTGATACCGTAGACCATAAATTCCTCCTAACCATACTCCACTCAATTGACACTGCTCTCTCCTGGTTGTCTTCCTATCTCTCTGCTGCACATTTAGTGTATCATTGGCTGGCTTTTCCTCTTCTCCTCTTCCTCTTGATGTTGGCGTTCCTCAGGGCTCAGTACTAGGTCCCACATCGGACAGACTATCAGTAGATTTGGCTTTCGATACGATCTCTATGCGGACGACACCCAACTATACACTTCATGCCCTGACATCACCCCTTCTCTACTCCAAAACACCAGTAATTGTCTGGCAGCTGTCTCCTCTCTGTATCTAAAACTGAACCTCTCAAAAACTGAACTTCTTGTCTTTCCCCCAGCACTATCATAACTCTTGCGCAACATGCCCGCTGTCTTGGGGCCACATTTGGCTCTGATCTTTCCTTTGTTCCCCATATTCAATCACTTACATGCTCTTGTCGTCTGCACCTCAAGAATATCTCCAGAATCTGCAATTTTCTTACGGTGGAAATGGCAAAAACTCTTGTTATTGCCTTGACTCATTCTCGTCTTGACTACTGCAACACATTACTAATCGGTCTCCCTCTCGCTAAAGTCTTCCTCCTTCAGTCTGTCTAGAAATGCTGCAGCCAGGCTCATCTATCCATCCAAACGCTACACTGATGCTACTAGTCTGTGACAGTCACTTCACTGGTTGCCCATCCACCACAGAATACCGTTCAAACTTCTCACCCTCACCCATAAAGCTCTCCACAGTGCTGCACCTCCATCTCCTCCCTCATCTACTTCTACCATACTACTCGTGCTCTCCGTTCTGTTAGCAACCTTAAGATTAATAACCTCCATAATTCGTAGCTCTCACTCCCGTCTTCAAGACTTTTCTTGAGCTGCACCTACTCTCTGGAATATTCTGCCCCGGAATACTAGGTCAATTCACAACTTCTCCACCTTCAAATGTGTCTTAAAAACACATAATTTCAGGCAGGTTTATCAAGATACCTAAACTGACTATTCCCTGACTAAACCTCTCCCCCACCAACATCTCTGGCCTGAACTCGATCCTCTAGTAGTCCCAAACCCGACGCAGATCGGCTGGAACCACTCCTGTAAGTTCAATAATGGCTCAAATCCTACTTATCACAATCAACTTCCTTATGTGTCACCCCCAATTTCTCATAGATTGTAAGCTCTTGCGAGCAGGGCCTTGACTCCAAGTGCTTTAGTTGCAAATTAGCCAGTTAGTTTTGTTTCGTACATGAACCCAATGAATTTGTAAAGTGCTGCGGAATATAGTGGCGCTATATAAATAAATGCTATTATTATTATTCTAAGGAAAGGGGGGTGATTATTTATTTTTTATTGAATATTACCATACTGCAAAAAGCAAGTGTGTGTATTGCTGATTTCCTATGTTGGCCTGCCACTTGCTGGCCAACATAGGAATTGCAGCTCTAATACACTGGGTCTCTTCAGAGAGACCCAGCCAATTAGAATGAATCACTGGCATCCCCGGGAATGCCGGCATTACCCCGGAAGTGTGCTCTTCTGGGTTATTTAGCCGTTTGATGCCATGATCACACTTGATCATGCTGTCTAAAGGCTGTATTGCTGGTCACGGACATTAGCAGCGGGCATAAACAGCAGAGACCCACTCGGCCTCAGTGCCCGCTGCATGCGTAAGTGGACACCATGTTTAAACACCCCACCAGCGTCGTGCATGTACGGCACTGGTAGCGAAGGGATGTCACGACCTATTGCTGACCCTGTTGTGCCTGGGTTCAGAATGTCGCAGCGGTTGGCTACTCGCTCGGTTTTAAGAGATCACTCCATGACCTAGTGGTGGGAATGGATTCCGGTCCAGGTTTTTCTGCTTAGGTCTGCAATCCTTTTTGTCCCATTTAGGAATCGGTAGCTTTTCCTTTCAGCTGTTCTCTGTCAGCCACTCCCAGCTACTATATATTCTCCCTTCTGCTTCCCTTGTTGTCAGATATAGACCTTCTTTCCAGATCATCTATTCTGACCTCGTTGTGTAGCTGTTGGAACTGGTGCTGTCGGATCTCCAGTTCTCTCCTGTTTGTTGTCTCCCTTCGGGGATTCTTTGTGGTGTTTGTGTTGTTTGTGCTTTCCCTGTTGTTACCCTAGGTGTCACTGGGGAAGACTAGTACTTCCACTGCCCTACTCACTACCTAGGGCTTACAGTATTTCAGAGTAAACCAGGGACAAGGCACGTGATCAGTGTATGAGTTAGCAGCCCATCTAGATATGTCAGGCCAGCCAAGTGCCAGTGCTAGGTGAGTTAGGGGTCACCACTTATCCCTCTCCCTAGTGCAGCACGCCAGACCTGCAGGGTATTGCGATGGTGAGGTCACAGTTATGGGCAATTGAGGGTTACTCACTTTTTAGAGGAGAACCCTGGGAAGGCATGCGGCAGTGAAGGAGAGGTAGACACAAGTTCCTCTGGGGCACACTCTAGATGTAGGGACCAGACCTGATGGTGTATGAGGTGCCCTGGATGTTGCAGGTATTGTTGAGTGCTTGAGGCAAGGTCCCTTTAAGGATCGGGACGCCAGTGCCTGTAACGGTGGCACACTGATTTATAGCAGTAGTAATTGAGGTACACAGAGGGTATGGTGAACCAAACGTTGCTTTTACTTGGTAACAGTCCAACTTTGTACGTACAGATGTTTATGCAGTCCCTTGAACCATACAGTTCACAAGCAGGCTTACTTTCAATAAATGGCAGGTAATAATCTTGCAAGATATTTGAGGGATAAACAGTTAATGCTTCGCAGAACTAGGCTGCACTATCCCCACAGCTATTTTAGCTGGCCGGATCCCAAGGCCCGGATGCCTAAATGCTGGCTTTAATCCTTGGTAATAATTCTTCCTTCCTAGCTTCTATTTTGCAGTACCTCTGCCCATCAGCTTACTTATCTGAGCTGGTGGCATTGTTCTTGTTGTGAGGGAAGCTGCAGGTTTCTCCCAGGAGGTTTATCCCTACTACTGGGGTTGCTTCTTCTGTGGTTGATGGATTATTGGTCTCCAGGCAGGCTGTACTCCTTCACTAGCCTCCTGGTGGCAACCAGAAGCCTGGACTATCTAGCTGCATGTCAGGAGGAGGCCCTCAGCATATCTCTGGCTGGTGCCTTCTCACTTCTGTCTCCACAGACTCCTGACTATGACCCAACCCCTCCCTGTTTGGGCCTGGACATTTATACTAGGGGCTCCCTATCTCCCTCTAGTGTCTAGGATGTCTAACTACACCCCAATAGGCCTGCTATGCATGTAACAGGGAAACCAACAAATGTAAAAACACACAGAAAAATACATTGAATGCATAGATAAATATAATATCACTGTCCCTTGTGAGCAGAAGTAACACGTGACCCAATTGACCCTTGTGTAGTGCCCACCCCTACCTAGTGGGACACTACACTAGTAAAAGAGTTCTCCCCTTCCCTCCCCTCTGCGCCACACATCTGTTACCTGCCATATCAGACATCTTAATAGGTCATCAATATCAGATTGGCGGGATTACAACACCCGACACCCCCACCAATCAGCTGTTAGACAAGGAGGCGGTGCTCCATGCAAACGCTGCTTCCTGCTCATTACTCTGCACCTTGTCTCAGAAGTGCAGAAATGTACTCGCTCCATTCACTTAAATGCAGCGAGTACTTGTAATTAAACTCTGCCACTGCTCCAGCAGAGACAACGCATATTGTAAAGTCGAGGATGCAACGCTTGCATGGAGCACTGGACGCCCACTGACCAGATATTGATGATCTATCCTGAGGACAGGTCAACATTATAAATTTATGCACAACCTCTTTAAGCCCTTATTTCTAGTTTGTATCTGATACGCATTTTTTGCAGTTCGAATGCAGGCCCATTATTTTGGAAATCCATGTTTTGCCTGCATCCGGACAAGAGTAGGCATTTCTACTGCGGGATGCACGCAGACTGTATTTTGCAGATTCATGGTTTGTGGACAGCAGACTGGATATGGTTCTGCAGGAGGCCTAACAGTAGGGCTGGGAGGAGGGGTTGGATTGAGAACTTAGGGGGCACTGTTTAAATGTTTGCCTCAGGCAACAGAAAGGCTAGAATTGGCCCTGAGTGACATCATAGGGGCAGTCTTGCTTGACAGCTTTTAACGCATCTAAAACAGAAGCATGCAGTGTGACCACATGCAGACATTACTATAATGTATGGGGCAACAGACATTTAACTGTATAAGCCCCATACAGTATGTTGTCTCCCTGTGGCCCCCATACAGTATACTGTCTCCTTGCGGCCCCCATGCAGTATACGTCTAGTTGTGCCCCCCATGAAGTATACTGTCCCCTTGTGGCCCCAATGGATTATACTGTCTCCTTGTGGACCCCATGCAGTTTACTGTCTATTTGTGGCCCCTATGAAGTATACTGGCTCTTTATGGGCCCCCATGCAGTATACTGGCTCCTTGTGGCCCCCATGCCATATACTGGCTCCTTGTGGCCCCCAAGCATTTTTTTTTCTTTTAAATGGGTATTTATCTTTAAATATATTGTTGTTGCGATATATTTCTTATCATGGGAATATTTTTTATGTTGCACAATCTTCGGTGAATGCAGGGGAGTGATTTTTACATGGGACTGTATGATTGAGGGGCTGAAGGCAGGGCTATTTTTTATTATTATTTATTTATTATTTACATGGCACCTTATGTTGAAGAGGCTGAAGGGCAGGTTATTGATGTTTTTTGTTTGTTTGTTTTTTAACATG
This sequence comes from Bufo gargarizans, assembly GCF_014858855.1. Taxonomy (NCBI): domain Eukaryota; kingdom Metazoa; phylum Chordata; class Amphibia; order Anura; family Bufonidae; genus Bufo; species Bufo gargarizans. The sequence goes on along the minus strand of NC_058086.1, from coordinate 96,082,544 downwards.
GGACTGTATTTTGGAGGAGGCTAGAGGGAGGAGAGTGGTGTTATTTACATGGGACTGTACATTAGGGAGTATAAATGTTTTTCAGAATGAGACTGAATATTGGCATGGCCCATAAAGTGGAGCTCTATATCGGTATAAAGCTGTGTTCACAGGTCTCTGATGATTGTGACTAGAGAAGAACAAAATATTGCTTTGTGACAAATTACTTGTAATTATTTGTAAGTAGTGGGTGCAATTATTATGATTTCATATTAAAGCACCATTCATTCCATAGCACTGTACGTATGAAAAGGGGTATACATACATAATACAGACAATTGCACTAAGCATGAACAAGACAAGTTACAAACCGGTACAGAAGGAGAGAGTGCCCTACAATTGTATTTATTCATTTTATTTATTATATTCATTGGTGGCGCAGTGAGCCCAGCCCCACCCCTCACCAGTATTATATTTAGTGGTGGGCTTTAGTAGGCTCCCCTCTCCTCAGTATGTTCATTGGTGGCAGTGGCAGCTTCCGATTGGAGCCCCAGCAGTGAAATCGCGGGGCTCCGATTGGTTACCTTGGCAGCCAGGACGCTACTGAAGCCTGGCTGCCATGGTAAGTAGTGATGACCCGAACTATTCGCCGGCGAACAGTTCCCAGCAAACATAGCTTGTATGCGATGTTCGGTCCGCCCCCTATACATCATCATTGAGTAAACTTTGACCCTGTACCTCACAGTCAGCAGACACATTCCAGCCAATCAGCAGCAGACCCTCCCACCTCCTGGACAGCATCCATTTTAGATTCATTTGGAAGCTGCATTCTCAGTGAGAGGAGGGACAGTGCTGTTGCTGCTGATCTAATAGGGAAAGCGTTAGCTAGGGCAGTGTTCTGTGTCCACAGACTCATCTGCTGTAAGGACAGCGTCCTGACAGCACCCCAAAAAGCCCTTTTCAGGGCTGGTACATCAGTCTGCTTTCTTTTTATATATATATATATATATATATATTGCAGTTGCCTGCCCGTGTGTGAAAGGCTGCAGGCACAGTCACAGACAGTACTGTGTGCACACCATTCATACAGGGTGTGACAGAAAATACCTTGCAGATAAAAAAATTATATTTAATATTTTTCTGTGATATAATCCCAGTTGCAAGCCAGTGTGTGTCTGGCCCCAGACTGTACTGTGGCCACTGGCTAGGCCTCCACACACGTTACAGGGTGTCACTCACTCGCAAATACCTTGCAGATAAAAAAAAAGAAATTTAATATTTTTCTGTGATATAATCCCAGTTGCAAGCCAGTGTGTGTCAGGCCCACACAGACTGTACTGTGCCCACTGCCCACCACTTTATATAGGGTGGCACAGTACCTTGCACGCATAGTACCACTTATCTAAAAAAAAATGACAGGCAGGGGGGGCGGAGCTTGGAACCCATGCAGAGAAGAGGCAGCTAGTCACAGCTCCTAGTGTATACCTGCTTAAGCTACAAAATAAGGCAACTTATAATTTTCAGACAAGCACGGGTCGCCCAAGAAAACGTTCCGGATACCAGTGCTACACTCTGAATGAATTATATTCCGGAAAGAATCGGGTAAAAGAGCATACTACAACTTCTAAAGCAAAACCGTGGCACTAGGAGGGAGAACGCATCACAAAAGGGGTGGAGTCAGCACAGAAAGAGACGGGAGCGACATCTTGTGCGAACCACAAGGCACAGAGAATGTCATAATAAGAACACAGCGAATACAAGCTGCAAAGAGAGGGACACAGACTCCCCAAGCAAAACGAGAGGAGCACAACAAATGATCCTCGCGGCAGATAACAGCGCAGCAGCGGTCACGATTACTGCAAGTGGCCAAGGGTGGAAAGTAAAAGAAGAAGGGGTTACAGAACATTGAAGCTGCAGAAGAGGGGCCCAATCCTCCGGAACATGACTTGGCAGCAGTGTGACTGACAATAGAGAAAGACTACACAAAGATCTGTGTCAGCAGGAAAATGAAAGCAGACGCACAGTCCTGAAGACAGCAGTACCAGGAGTGGAATCGCATATATTAACCCATCAGCAGGGCCGGCCTTTGGGGTGTGCGGGCTGTGCGGCCGAACAGGGCGCCATAGCAACAGGGGCGTCGGGCGGCCGACAGCTCGCAGTGTAATATGCGGCAGGCGAGGCTGCACTTGTGTTCTCCCTTGGGGTGGGCCCCCAGCCCCCTCCCCTGTTTGACCTGATTCCCCCTCCCCTGTGTCAGTGGCGTATCCGGGGGGGGGGGGGGGGGCAACGGGGCAATTGCCCCCCCCCCCCCCCGAGCTGGCGGCGGCGGCTGGGCACAGGGAGATGAGCGCTTCCTCAGGACAGCGATACAGATGCCTGCCTGTGCTGCGGTAGGGGAGGGAGAGGCGTGTCCCTTTGCCTTCCTCTGATAGGCTGCCGGCCTAGTGCCTGCAGCCTATCAGAGGCCGGCGCAGGTGGCGGGATGACGTCATCGCGCCGCCTGAGCCATACAGCGTGACATGGAGGTAAGTATGTGTTTTTTTTATTATTTTTTATTATGTACAATACTTTTACTGGCGGGGGCTGTTATTACTGGCAAAGGGGGGGCTGTTTGTTATTACTGGCAAAGGGGGGGCTGTTATTACTGGCGGGGGCTGTTATTTCTGGCACAGAGGGGCTGTTATTGCTGGCACAGAGGGGCTGTTATTACTGGCACAGAGGGGCTGTTATTACTCAGGGCTGTTATTACTGGCACAGAGGGGCTGTTATTACTGGGGGCTGTTATTACTGACACAGATGGGCTCTTATTACTGGTGGCTGTTATTACTGGCACAGAGGGGCTGTTATTACTGGCACAGAGGGGCTCTTATTACTGGGGGCTGTTATTACTGACACAGAGGGGCTCTTGTTACTGGGGGCTGTTATTACTGGCACAGGGGGACTCTTATTACTGGGGCCTGTTATTACTGGCACAGAGGGGCTCTTATTACTGGGGACTGTTATTACTGACACAGAGGGGCTCTTATTACTGGGGCCTGTTATTACTGGCACAGAGGGGCTCTTATTACTGGGGGCTGTTATAACTGGCACAGGGGGGCTGTTATTACTGGGGGCTGCTATTACTGGCACAGGGGGGGCTGCTATTACTGGCATAGGGGGCTATTATTACTGGCACGGGGGGGCTGTTAATACTGGCACATGATTGGGGGCACTATAGGGGCATCTACTGAGGCCACAAAGAAGGGGTATTTTATATGGGCTCTCTGTACAGTACAATTTTATACTGGGACACATGGTGGGTACTATGTGGAAGGGGGGAGAGGAGTACTATGGGGTCATCTACAGGGGGCATTTTATACTTGCAAATTATGGGGGACACTGAGGGCATCTCATGTAGCATTTTATACTGGTACATAATGGAGGGCACTAGGAGGAAGGAGGGTGTGGAGCACTATGGGGTCATTTACTAGGGGCACTATATAGGGGTATTTTATACTGGCACATTATGGGGGCGCTATGAGGACATTAGCTCAAATGGGGGCATTACAAGGGGGTATTTTTTGCACTGTCACATTATAAGGAGAATTATTACTACTGGGGGGGGCATTATGGTGGGCTTTATTACTCGCCCATGGTATGACCCCCTAGTAGCAGCACCAGCCTCTCCCTGCTCTGCTATCCCTCTGCCCCTTCTCCAAATACTTATTATGAAATCTTTCTCATTAGGATAAAAACATTAGGATAAAACACCTCGCCGAGCGCCCGGCCAAAGTGTGGAAGTGGCGTCCGAGATCCCCAAGGGCCAAGCCAAGTAATTGTAAGTTTTTAACAAATTGCGGATCGCACATTGCCAATGTCAGTGTTTTGCGGATTCGCAAAACTCTTGCGGACATGTGAATGTGGCCTTAACAGTATATTCACCAAGATGGCCAAGCCTAGTGTCAATAGATCGCTTAGCTGAGGGAAGAAAAACAGAAGGATGGAAGACTGGCAGGACTAATCCTGAAAGCATTTACTTAATTAAGCCCAGACACACAAAGGCAATATATAAGGGTATGTTAATGTAGGAGAGAGGTCAAATACTAACCAGGACCTGAAATGATCAACCACCCTGATGCGCATTCGGTCTCTCTTCCTCTTGGGGGCATGTCTAACCTTCTAACCTGTGCCCTATATATAACCCCATATCCCTATCTCATATTAATTGTAATTAGTCCCAGGTGAAAGGGATGATCCTGGGAGTCGCTCTGTATCCGAGCTCAACAATCGTTGCGCTGCTCAGAAGATTACGTCACAATCATGTGACGGCAGAACAGAAAGACCCAGTAGCACCAACCTCCTAAATTATACAATGGAGGAAGGACCACAGAAGTTTGCCTGCTCCCTGATATACGGCTGATTAGTGCGCTAGAAGTTCCCAGCGCCATCTTGGTGAAGGGCAAGGATATAAAATAAAAACAAAATATATTGAGGGGAATCAAACAGGGGTTATGAGGATCTCTACTTCTCTAACGTTAAACTTGGTTTACAATACACCCCGATCAATCAGGGTTTGTACCCAAACGCCAGGCCCAGACGAATATTCGACGGACATTACTGAACATGCAGATGGGTGGGGAGGCTGCCCATTCCATCCTGTCTCTGGACGCTGAGAAAGCGTTTGACAGGGTGGAATGGGCATACCTCTGGAAGGTTATGTATGAGTTTAATCTGGGAGAAAAATTCATCAGATGGGTACAGATGGGTACAGATGGGTACAGATGGGTACAGCTTCTATATAATAATTCGAAAGTTAGGATAAAAATCAATGGAGTAATATCAGAATTGATACCTTTGCAGAGGGGAACCCGTCAGGGGTGCCCACTCTCCCCATTATTGTTCACCATATTTGTTGAGCCGTTGGCTTGTAAGGTCCGAGCAGATGATAAAATTAGGGGGTTTGGGGGAAATGGTGCACTGGATAAGATATGCCTTTACGCTGATGATATTTAGTTTTTTGTGGAAGGGGGGGTACCAATGGTATTGCGCCTGATGGAAATAGTAAACCAGTTTGGCCTTATTTCCGGTTTTAGGGTGAATTGGACAAAGTCGGTATTGCTCCCAATTGGCCAGGAAATTGGGCGGGAGGAAATTAATGTTAAAATTTTGAAACCCACGGAGTCGTTTGAATACCTGGGTAGTAAAGTTAGTTCGAGGATTCAGGAGTATCTAGAACTCAATATTGTGCCTCTTTTAAAAAGGGTTAGGGAAAAAACAAGTACCTGACAAAAATTGTTAATCCGACAAGTGGACCGAATCGCGATAATAAAGATGGTTCTTGTGGCGGAACCCGCCTCGCCACTGGGCATTGGAGAGGCCTGGCTGGCCGCCTCCTACCTGCTGACTATGGCCCCTGGTGATTTGGTACGTTTGAATGCAATATTTGGGCATGTGGTATTTTATATTGCTGCTACTGGCCCTTTAATGGCCATGTTATGACTTTTAGGAACAATGCCCCTTTAAGACTGTGTAGCAGATTGCATTCAGGCTGTCTTAAATACTATGCATGTTATTATGTGTTCGGTTGAATTGTATATGTGTATGCCAGGGTTCAAGTTAGTCCATTACGTTTGATAATTGTATTTTGTGGATTGCGTCTGAGACAATGCTTATTGTGTTGGTTAATTACGTCTCAGACAATGTTCATTGTGTTTTGTTTATTGCGTTAGATAGAGGGAAGGGGATTTTGTGTACAATTGCTGGGAAGGTTTAAATACTGTAGATACATATGATTGGCTGTTTTTGCAGAGCCTGTGGGTTGTACCTAGTTGGAAGATGTGTATAAATCAATGCTTGTGTTAAAATAAAGGGAGTTCCTGTTTTTACCCTCAAGGTGAAGTGTCGTCTCATTCTTGGGGGAGGATTTATGGTATGCTGTCCCAGTTTGACTGCTAGGAGTGTAAACCTATCCGTATGGTTTCCTATTCAACTGTCTACAGCATTCATATACTTGAAGAGGATTTATCTGCTTCTTCGGTTCGGTGATTGTGGTGTCTGCCAGAGTGCTTGGAGATCTCAGGAAATGCTAGGAGCATCCAGCAACGGAGGTACTCAGTCGGGGTGCCAGGTGATCCGTTACATTGGTGGCAAGCAGTGGTATGGCGTCCTGGTGTGAGAGGAACAACACCCTGGAGACACAGGAATTATTATGGAGCGGCATAGAACCAGCGAGTCCCTGGACGACGCTCGAGGTAGAAAAGGAATGTAACCGGAGGTTACAGAACCTCTTGGCACCACTGGTCAAGCCAATAGGAGAGGCAACCAGGTTGGACTGCAGAGAGAGCGCCCGACAAGAGATGTGGGAAGAAACCCTAGAAGGTGTCCAGCGTTGGCGAGGTGAGCGTCTTCCCAGCAAGGAGCAGCGGTTACAAGCCAGAGTGGCCCTACGGATACCTTTGCTGGGAGAACAGGCCCAGGAGGAATTGGTGAGGCGACTTAATTCACTGGCATGGAGGGAACTGGGTCTCGATGACGCATACCAAGCGCTACGTTGGTACGCGGTTCAGCGGGTTCCCGGAATGGCCAAATTTGACAAACCCGAGGGCAAGGATTATAATGGCCCTGGCTTATTATGGGGGGCCTTTGCAGAACAGGAATTTGGGAGTGCGGCAGAGTCACGGCTTCGGGACATTTTTGACTACAGAGAGGCCGTGCTGGATCTCCCTATGGCCGAAGACCTAAGGCCAGACCTGATTGAACTGGCTGTCCAGGAATGGGAACTGGAGCAGGATTACCAGCACCTGGTCTGCTCCAGTCAATCACCCTATACCCTGCAAGTACCACCAGAGCAGTGGGAGATCAAACAGAATTATGCAGACTTATATGATCAAGTGACACCGCCTGTCTCTAACCTGATGGGGCTTATGGACTGTACACCATTGGGAGCGTTGAGTTTCGTTCCCCCTCCCCAACAACTAAGTCCGTCATCAGGAGACCTGCATTCGGTGCCTCCTACTCCCCAACCAGCCCCAGAAATGAGGGACCTTATCGACTGGTCCTGGGAAGACCCACAGATGGCAGGTGGAGATGGGACTGCAGTCTCTCTACCGGCCCTACAGGGATACTGGGCAGCCGGCCCAGATCTCCAACTCCAGCAGCAGTACCAGGAGGAGGAGGTAAGCAACCCCTCCCCTCCACAGCCAACTCCAAACCAGGTACTGGGGTCAGTAGAGGAGTCGTTAGCCCCCTCTGGCCCCCTCCCAGCAGAAGAGCTGGCATCTGGGCAGAGCGCCGCTGGCCTCTGCCCTACTTGTCCCCTTACTACCCAGCAGGACTGTACTCCAGTCCCTCCAGCAGAAGAGCTGGCATCAGGGCAGAGAGCCGCTAGCCTCTGCTCCACCGACCCCCTTGTTACAGGGCTGGCTTGTACCCCCCTCGCCCCAGCAGAATTGCTGGCATCAGTGCAGAACACCGCTGGCTGCTGTTCCCCAAGTAGCCCCAGCGGTTTGCCTAGCACACCAAGGGGAGACAGCAAGCCCCACAACAGTGCAGATGGGACCGTAGTCTCTGTACCTGCACCACTGGAGATATGGACAGTCTGTCCTGGTCCACAACAACAGGACAATGTATTGGAAGGAGAGGCAGTCTGTTTTCCCCTACAACAAGGGAGGGTGTCGCAGAGAGAGGAGCCTGTTACCCCTTCCCCCCAGCAACAGCTTTATTCAACCAGGGGAGAGGGCACCCTGGTTACCTTCCCCCCAAGTCATGGATCTACAACTGGGCACAAGTGGCAGGGGGCCATAGGGACAACTACACCCTTGGAGAAAGGCCGGCTGACTATCAGAGCCCCAGACCGCCTGGAGGTCTGGAGTCTGGATAGTCTCAATGGGAAAGGGGAGAAATGTGGCGGAACCCGCCTCGCCACTGGGCATTGGAGAGGCCTGGCTGGCCGCCTCCTACCTGCTGACTATGGCCCCTGGTGATTTGGTATGTTTGAATGCAATATTTGGGCATGCGGTATTTTATATTGCTGCTACTGGCCCTTTAATGGCCATGTTATGACTTTTAGGAACAATGCCCCTTTAAGACTGTGTAGCAGATTGCATTCAGGCTGTCTTAAATACTATGCATGTTATTATGTGTTCGGTTGAATTGTATATGTGTATGCCAGGGTTCAAGTTAGTCCATTACGTTTGATAATTGTATTTTGTGGATTGCGTCTGAGACAATGCTTATTGTGTTGGTTAATTACGTCTCAGACAATGTTCATTGTGTTTTGTTTATTGCGTTACAGATAGAGGGAAGGGGATTTTGTGTACAATTGCTGGGAAGGTTTAAATACTGTAGATACATATGATTGGCTGTTTTTGCAGAGCCTGTGGGTGGTACCTTGTTGGAAGATGTGTATAAATCAATGCTTGTGTTAAAATAAAGGGAGTTCCTGTTTTTACCCTCAAGGTGAAGTGTCGTCTCATTCTTGGGGGAGGATTTATGGTATGCTGTCCCAGTTTGACTGCTAGGATTGTAAACCTATCCGTATGGTTTCCTATTCAACTGTCTACAGCATTCATATGCTTGAAGAGGATTTATCTGCTTCTTCGGTTCGGTGATTGTGGTGTCTGCCAGAGTGCTTGGAGATCTCAGGAAACGCTAGGAGCATCCAGCAACGGAGGTACTCAGTCGGGGTGCCAGGTGATCCGTTACAGTTCTGCTACCACAGATTTTGTATGTTATTTCCTCCTGCCCAGTTTGGATAGGGGACCACTTTTTCAATGCACTAGAAGGAGTGATAAATGACCTTATCTGGGGGAGAAAAAGGGTCAGGTTGAAACAAAAATATTTATGGCTAGATGAGGAAGATGGCGGCCTGTCCGTTCGATGTTTTCGGGGTTATTATTATGCATCCCAGCTTCAGTGGTTAATGATGGAGGATGACAGACTGCGTCGTTTTTTGGAAGGGGAATTAGGAGGTCTCCAATATAATATCATTAGCACTCTAGAAACTGGAGTTATAAAAATAAAGGGTAGACAGTGCCCAAACTTGGTTTACAATATAATAATGACATAAAATGATTAAAAATACATATCTATACACCAATCACATGTTTAAAAAGTCAGTGATGTGTCACAAAAAAAGATCGTTGAACATAATAGAAATAAATTGCTAGCATGAATGAATCTTATTGAAACCATACTCTTCATTTATATAATATTACAGCACTGCCCCAATGAGTACATTCATAAATACTTTTTCCTGTTATGGCACTTTATGTATTCGCTTCTTCATTTTAATATGATGGTAAATACTTTAACCAAATGGCAAGGTATTTTTCAAAGATCATATCCCTACAAAGACAAACAAAAAGGCACAACCTAGTGTCAATTTTTCCTATACAGTTGAAATGTTATTTATATATATTATATATTTTTTTATATAAATATATATTTAATAATTATCCTACAGAAGTGGGCCCGTGCTTACAGCCATGGACTTTTACATGTTGGGATTCATACAAATAATGGCATCGAGAGACAACATGAAATTCTAAAATACAATCACTTGGATGGATATAAAAACTGTTTACTGTCCTCCATTGCAGTTTCTTCCCCAACACATACCAAAAGTAAGATTCTATTTTTAACGTATTTTTGATAATTTTCGTCAATTTGTATCAAAACATTTTGTCGGTGCTTTAAGTGATCCAACGAGCTGTGTTTTCTCCCCTGAAATTAGCATGTGATACAGAGAAAGAAGCTGAGCTATGTGAGATATAGGAATATATGAAATGAAGTATGATTTTGGATTTTACATTAAAGTAAATCCTGACAGCAGTCCTTGGATTTAAATGTAGAGTCCCAATTACCATGCACTCACATAGTGATTCACACTCTTCTGTGTTTATACACTGATATTGGGCGAGTTTAAAATAACTCTGTGTGGCAGGGGTAAGCAGGACTCCTCCTAGTAGTTCTGTCAGGATTAACTCTTCTTCTTAATAAAAAATTCAAAACTTAGGCTACTTTCACACTGACGTTTCTGGGTCCGCCTTTGAGATCCGTTTCAGGGCTCTCACAAGCGGCTCACAACGGATCAGTTCAGCCCCAATGCATTCTGAATGGATAAGGATCCGTTCAGAATGCATCAGTTTGCCTCCGTTCAGCCTCCATTCCGCTCTGGAGGCAGACACCAAAACGCTGCTTGTAGCGTTTTGATGTCCGTCTGACGAAACTGAGCCAAATGGATCCGTCCTGACTTACAATGTAAGTCAATGGGGACGGATACGTTTTTACTGACACAATATGGTGCGATTGAAAACGGACCCGCCACCCATTGACTTTCAATGTAAGTCAAAACGGATCCGTTTGCATTATCAGGAACAAAAAAAAATATATATATTTTTATTTTATTTTATTTTTTGTTCATGGTAATGCAAACTGATCCGTTCTGAACAGATGCAAGCGTTTGCATTATAGGTGCGGAACCGTCTGTGCAGATACCAGACGGATCTGCACCTAAACGCAGGTGTGAAAGTAGCCTTAATCAAATATGCCCTATATATCAAAGTACTCTTTTATTCGTCTATCATATCTGGATTTAACATAGGATGACATAAATTGATAGATAGCTTCACTGCTAATAGGTACACATTGACAAATATGAATGTAGATTCACTTTCAGATTTTTTTTTGTTCATTCTAAATTAATACTCTTTAGGGCTCTTTCACATCTGCGTTCTTTTCTTCCGGCATAGAGTTCCGTCGTCGGGGCTCTATGCCGGAAGAATCCTGATCAGTTTTATCCTAATGCAGTCTGAATGGAGTGAAATCCGTTCAGGATGCATCAGGATGTCTTCAGTTCCGGAACGGAATGTTTTTTGGCCGGAGAAAATACTGCAGCATGCGCGGTTTGTAAGTATACCGCTCCCCCGCTCCCCGCTCCTACTATGGCAACCAGGACTTTATTAGCGTCTTGGCTGCCATAGTAACACTGAAAGCATTTTGAAGACGGATCCATCTTCAAATGCTTTCAGTACACTTGCGTTTTTCCGGATCCGGCGTGTAATTCCGGCAAGTGGAGTACACGCCGGATCCGGACAACGCAAGTGTGAAAGAGGCCTTACATAAATAAATTAATAAACAACTAAATATATATTTTTTTTATACATAGGTATGTGGAGAAGAATGTCAGAAGTTCCCAATATTACCAAAAATACAAAGAGGATATTCCCAGCTTTCTACAAAATAGGCCCAGGGAAATAATAGTTCACATAATGAACACCACACTTGATCAGACAGATATTTCCATAGTAGACATTGAACATTGACTTTTCAAGGTTAATAGTGAAACCAACAAGCAGACAAAAATACATTGTCAGTTTACGAGGTACTACTCCATTATGCACATGCAGTGATTGGAGAAATTTCTTGCTTCCCTGCAAACAACCTTTACCTTTAATACAATGACCAAAACGAAAAGCTGACATATCTAACATATTTGAGCCACTACCAAAACGTTTGTATGGAAGACCGAAGCTCCAGCCTCACAAAGAGTTGGCGCTAAAGCTGATTTTCTAAGACAAGATGTATGGAAGAACGAAGAGGAGGACTCATTCCGAAAGCACATTGGACTTTACCCACAAAGAGGAAAATGACACATGGGTGTCATTGCATGAATTTAGGCTTACAAATCGAGATAAGTCACTGTTAGAGAACAATGAATGGTTAGATGATAATCTAAATTATGTATGTCAGTTGCTTATTTCCCAAAAATGTCCTCATGTCATGACACACATTTTCTGCATCAATTACTTTCAAGTAAGCTACTGCACCTATAGCTGTGGTGGATGCGTCTGAGAAGATGCATAGTTCTTTCCTGCAAGCTGATGATAGAGATATAGGCACATAGCATCTGTCTATCTTTAGGTGCTCTGCGCTTGGGGATTCTGTCCATTGAACCCACTCACTTTGTCTCTCTTGTGGAAGCAATGCATCCCATTCACTTTTCCCAGATGACAGTTCACAAATTAAGTGGGAACTGCACTTTCTTATTAAAGGATTCAATGGTAAAGTCAGTAGCTCTTCTCCCTGTCGTTTCAATTATCCCCGCACATGTCCCTAGAGTGCATGGAACTGCACTTGCCTTAGGCCCCTTTCACACGGGTGAGTATTCCGCGCAGATGCGATGCGTGAGTTGAACGCATTGCACCCGCACTGAATCCCGACCTATTCATTTCAATGGGGCTGTTCACATGAGCGGTGATTTTCACGCATCACTTATGCGTTGCGTAAAAATCGCAGCATGCTCTATTTTGTGCGTTTTTCACGTGACGCAGGCCCCATAGAAATGAATGGGGTTGCGTGAAAATCGCAAGCATCCGCAAGCAGGAGACGATCGGGATGGAGACCCGATCATTATTATTTTCCCTTATAACATGGTTATAAGGGAAAATAATAGCATTCTGACTACAGAATGCATAGTAAAATAGCGCTGGAGGGGTTAAAAAAAAAAAAAAAAAATTAACTCACCTTAGTCCACTTGATCGCGAAGCCGGCATCTCCTTCTGTCTTCATCTTAGCTGTGTGGAGGAACAGGACCTGTGGTGACGTCACTCCGGTCATCACATGATCCATCACCATGGTAAAAGATGATGTGATGGATCATGTGATGACCGGAGTGACATCACCACAGGTCCTGTTCCTCCACACAGCTAAGATGAAGACAGAAGGAGATGCCGGCTTCGCGATCAAGTGGACTAAGGTGAGTTAAATTATTATTTATTTCTTTTTTAACCCCTCCAGTGCTATTTTACTATGCATTCTGTATTCAGAATGCTATTATTTTCCCTTATAACCATGTTATAAGGGAAAATAATACAATCTACAGAACACCGATCCCAAACCCAAACTTCTGTAAAGAAGTTTGGGTTTGGGTACCAAACATGCGTGATTTTTCTCACGCGAGTGCAAAACGCATTACAATGTTTTGCACTTGCAGGGAAAAATTGCGCATGTTCCCGCAACGCACCCGCACCTTTTCCCGCAATGCCCGTGTGAAAAGAGGCCTTAAGGTTAAAGATATCAAAGAAATCTGACTTTGCAAGGGATCTGTTGCTCTGTTAATCTAGCACTGCATACATTTTCAGTGCCCTTTCTCTCTTGCCATACTTCAGTGCAATTAGACATTACAGAGGAGAGTGGGGTCTCTTGTTGCTCCCTGCCCTGATCTTTCCTGGGTTCTACAGTCTCTAGTGGGGCAGAAGCAGGGCCAGGGTGCAAAGCTGCAATGTGTCTCTCATAGGGATGAGCGAACCCGAACTGAATTTTGGGGTGTTCATGACACAGACCCGAACATTTTGGGTTTGGTGTTCGGCGCTTTCTTGGCGCTTTTTGAAAGGCTACAAAGCAGCCAATCAACAAGCGTCATACTACTTGCCCCAAGAGGCCATCACAGTCATGCCTACTATTGGCATGGCTGATTGGCCAGTGCAGCATGTGACCCAGCCTCTATTTAAACTGGAGTCACGTAGCGCCGCACGTCACTCTGCTCTGATCAGTGTAGGGATAGGATGCAGCTGCTGCTGTTAGGGCGAGTTTAGGCAGGGATTTACTCTTCCAAAAACACTTAATGAAGTGATCGATCTACAACTGTGAATCATTCAACCTCTGCTATTTAAATGCTCAATGTTTTTAGGCTGCCCAGAGCGTTTTTCTGTCACTTTTTTCTGGGGTGATCGGCGGCCATTTTGTGTCTTGTGGTGCGCCAGCACAGGCTGCCACCAAGTACATTTAACCAATAGTGTGTTTTTTTTTTGCTATATCCTATATCAGGGGATTGGCTGTGCTTACTATTTTATTGAGGGGTGAAATACAATTGCCAAAATAGCAGTACCCTAAATCTGGTGTTTCAGCTGTGGCTAGCCAATTGTAATACTGTCTGCTGTCTGGCAAAGGATATATTTTTTTCTTTGTTGAAATACAATTCCAAAATTAGCAATTCCCTTAATCAGTGGTTTCCCGCTGTAGCAGGCCAAGTTTAAAACTATCCATAAAAGGGTATATTACATTGAAGGTGCTGATAGGGTCATCCTCAATAACTTCACACGCTACCGTGCATTTCCAAGTCTAATTCTGTCCATAAACATATACCTGTCATCCAGGGCCTAAATACTAGGCCTACAATTTATATTCAGCTAAATCTGTGGTTACTGCTGTGCCTGTATTAGTGTAATACGGTACCTAAATAGATAGCCAGATAGTGTTAGGTGTCTGTAAAAAAAGGCCTGAATTTGAATTCAATACATTGGGCCAAATAATTTTTTTCTTATTGGTGTGAACGGTAACAATGAGGAAAACATCTAGTAAGGGACGCGGACATGGTCGTGGTGGTATTAGTGGACCCTCTGGTTCTGGGAGAGGACATGGCCGTTCTGCCACAGCCACACGTCCTAGTGTACCAACTACCTCAGGTCCCAGTAGACGCCAGTATTTACAGCGATATTTGGTGGGGCCCAATGCCGTTCTAAGGATGGTAAGGCCTGAGCAGGTACAGGCATTAGTCAATTGGGTGGCCGACAGTGGATCCAGTACGTTCACATTATCTCCCACCCAGTCTTCTGCAGAAAGCTCACAGATGGCGCCTGAAAACCAATCCCATCAGTCTGTCACATCACCCCATGCATATCAGGGAAACTGTCTGAGCCTCAAGTTATGCTGTTTGAAATCTCTGCTGGCAGGGTTTCCCAAGGGCATCCACCTAGCCCTTCCCCAGCGGTGGAAGACATAGAATGCACTGACGCACAACCACTTCCTGATGATGAGGACATGGGAATACCACCTCAGCACGTCTCTGATGATGAAACACAGGTGCCCAACTGCTGCATCTTTCTGCAGTGTGCAGACTGAACAGGGAGGAAGACTGGGTGGAAGACGATGCAGGGGACGATGAGGTCCTAGACCCCACATGGAATGAAGGTCGTGCCACTGACTTTCAGAGTTCGGAGGAAGAGGCAGTGGTGAGACCGAGCCAACAGCGTAGCAAAAGAGGGAGCCGTGGGCAAAAGCAGAACACCCGCCGCCAAGAGACTCCGCCTGCTACTGACCGCCGCCATCTGGGACCGAGCACCCCAAAGGCAGCTTCAAGGAGTTCCCTGGCGTGGCAGTTCTTCAAACAATGTGCTGATGACAAGACCCGAGTGGTTTGCACGCTGTGCCATCAGAGCCTGAAGCGAGGCATTAACGTTCTGAACCTTAGCACAACCTGCATGACCAGGCACCTGCATGCAAAGCATGAACTGCAGTGGAGTAAACACCTTAAAAACAAGGAACTCACTCAGACTCCCCCTGCTACCTCTTCTGCTGCTGCCGCCTCGGCCTCTTCCTCCGCCTCTGGAGGAACGTTGGCACCTGCCGCCCAGCAAACAGAGGATGTACCACCAACACCACCACCTCCGTCTCCAAGCATCTCAACCATGTCACACGGCAGCGTTCAGCTCTCCATCTCACAAACATTTGAGAGAAAGCGTAAATTCCCACCTAGCCACCCTCGATCCCTGGCCCTGAATGCCAGCATTTCTAAACTACTGGGCTATGAAATGCTGTCATTCAGGCTGGTGGACATAAACAGCTTCAAGCAGCTCATGTCGCTTGCTGTCCCACAGTATGTTGCTCCCAGCCCGCCACTACTTCTCCAAGAGAGTCGTGCCTTCCCTGCACAACCAAGTATCCGATAAAATCAAGTGTGCACTGCGCAACGCCATCTGTGGCAAGGTCCACCTAACCACAGATACGTGGACCAGTAAGCACGGCCAGGGACGCTATATCTCCCTAACTGCACACTGGGTAAATGTAGTGGCGGCTGGGCCCCAGGCGGAGAGCTGTTTGGCTCATGTCCTTCCGCCGCCAAGGATCGCAGGGCAACATTCTTTGCCTCCTGTAGCCTCCTCATCCTACTCGGCTTCCTCCTCCTCTTCCACCTGCTCATCCAGTCAGCCACACACCTTCACCACCAACTTCAGCACAGCCCAGGGTAAACGTCAGCAGGCCATTCTTAAACTCATATGTTTGGGGGACAGGTCCCACACCGCACAGGAGTTGTGGCGGGGTATTGAACAACAGACCGACGAGTGGTTGCTGCCGGTGAGCCTCAAGCCCGGCCTGGTGGTGTGCGATAATGGGCGAAATCTCGTTGCAGCTCTGGGACTAGACGGTTTGACGCACATCCCTTGCCTGGCGCATGTGCTGAATTTGGTGGTGCAGAAGTTTATTCACAACTAATCCCGACATGTCAGAGCTGTTGCATAAAGCGCGGCCGTCTGTGCGTGCTTCCGGCGTTCACAGCCTGCCGCTGCTCGCCTGTCTGTGCTACAGCGTAACTTCGGCCTTCCCGCTCACCGCCTCATATGCGACGTGCCCACCAGGTGGAACCCCACCTTGCACATGCTGGACAGACTGTGCGAGCAGCAGCAGGCCATAGTGGAATTTCAGCTGCAGCACGCACGGGTCAGTCGCACTGCGGATCAGCACCACTTCACAACCAATGACTGGGCCTCCATGCGAGACCTGTGTGCCCTGTTGCGCTGTTTCGAGTACTCCACCAACATGGCCAGTGGCGATGACGCCGTTATCAGCGTTACAGTACCACTTCTATGTCTCCTTGAGAAAACACTTAAGGTGATGATGGAAGAGGAGGTGGCCCAGGAGGAGGAGGAAGAGGGGTCATTTTTAGCACTTTCAGGCTAGTCTCTTAGAAGTGACTCAGAGGGAGGTTTTTTGCAACAGCAGAGGCCAGGTACAAATGTGGCCAGCCAGGGCCCACTACTGGAGGACGAGGATGAGGAGGAGGTGGAGGAGAAGGAGGATGAGGATGAAGCATGTTCACAGCGGGGTGGCACCCAACGCAGCTCGGGCCCATCACTGGTGCGTGGCTGGGGGGAAACGCAGGACGATGACAACACGCCTCCCACAGAGGACAGCTTGTCTTTACCTCTGGGCAGCCTGGCACACATGAGCGACTACATGCTGCAGTGCCTGCGCAACGACAGCAGAGTTGCCCACATTTTAACGTGTGCGGACTACTGGGTTGCCACCCTGCTGGATCCCCGGTACAAAGACAATGTGCCCACCTTACTTCCTGCACTGGAGCGTGATAGGAAGATGCGCGAGTACAAGCGCACGTTGGAAGACGCGCTACGGAGAGCATTCACAAATGTCACAGGGGAACAAGTGGAAGCCCAAGGCGAAGGCAGAGGAGGAGCAAGAGGTCGCCAACGCAGCTGTGTCACGGCCAGCTTCTCTGAGGGCAGGGTTAGCATGGCAGAGATGTGGAAAAGTTTTGTCACCACGCAACAGCTAACTGCACCACCACCTGATACGGAACGTGTTAGCAGGAGGCAACATTTCACTAACATGGTGGAACAGTACATGTGCACACCCCTCCACGTACTGACTGATGGTTCGGCCCCATTTAATTTCTGGGTCTCCAAATTGTCTACGTGGCCAGATCTAGCCTTTTATGCCTTGGAGGTGCTGGCCTGCCCGGCGGCCAGCGTTTTGTCTGAACGTGTATTCAGCACGGCAGGGGGCGTCATTACAGACAAACGCAGCCGCCTGTCTACAGCCAATGTGGACAAGCTGACATTCATAAAAATGAACCAAGCATAGATCCCACAGGACCTGTCCATCCCTTGTGCAGATTAGACATTTATAACTACCTCCCCTTAACCATATATTATTGTACTCCAGGGCACTTCCTCATTCAATCCTTTTTTTATTTTCATTTTACCATTATATTGCGGGGCAACCCAAAGTTGAATGAACCTCCCCTCTGTCTGGGTGCCGGGGCCTAAAAATATCTGACAGTGGCCTGTTCCAGTGTTGGGTGACATGAAGCCTGATTCTCTGCTATGACATGAAGCCTGAATCTCTGCTATGGGACCTCTCTCCTCTGTCTGGGTGACAGGGGCCTAAAAATATCTGACAGTGGCCTGTTCCAGTGTTGGGTGACATGAAGCATGATTCTCTGCTATGACATGAAGCCTGATTCTCTGCTATGGGAACTCTCTCCTCTGTCTGGGTGCCGGGGCCTAAAAATATCTGACAATGGCCTGTTCCAGTGTTGTTTGACATGAAGCCTGATTCTCTGCTATGGGACCTCTCTCCTCTGTCTGGGTGCCGGGGCCTAAAAATATCGGACAATGGCCTGTTCCAGTGGTGGGTGACATGAAGCCTGATTCTCTGCTATGACATGAAGCCTGATTCTCTGCTATGGGACCTCTCTCCTCTGTCTGAGTGCCGGGGCCTATATATCTGACAATGGCCTGTTCCAGTGTTGGGTGACGTGAAGCCTGATTCTCTGATATGACATGAAGCCTGATTCTCTGCTATGGGACCTCTCTCCTCTGTCTGGGTACCGGGGCCTATATATCTGACAATGGCCTGTTCCAGTGTTGGGTGACGTGAAGCCTGATTCTCTGCTATGACATGAAGCCTGATTCTCTGCTGTGGGACCTCTCTCCTCTGTCTGGGTACCGGGGCCTAAATATCTGACAATGGCCTGTTCCAGTGGTGGGTGGCGTGAAGCCTGATTCTCTGCTATGACATGAAGCCTGATTCTCTGCTATGACATGAAGCCTGAATCTCTGCTATGGGAACTCTCTCCTCTGTCTGGGTGACGGGGCCTAAAAATATCAGACAGTGGCCTGTTCCAGTGGTGGGTAACGTGAAGCCTGATTCTCTGCTATGACATGAAGCCTGATTCTCTGCTATGGGACCTCTCTCCTCTGTCTGAGTTCCGGGGCCTATATATCTGACAATGGCCTGTTCCAGTGTTGGGTGACGTGAAGCCTGATTCTCTGATATGACATGAAGCCTGATTCTCTGCTATGGGACCTCTCTCCTCTGTCTGGGTACCGGGGCCTATATAACTGACAATGGCCTGTTCCAGTGGTGGGTGGCGTGAAGCCTGATTCTCTGCTATGACATGAAGCCTGATTCTCTGCTATGACATGAAGCCTGAATCTCTGCTATGGGAACTCTCTCCTCTGTCTGGGTGACGGGGCCTAAAAATATCAGACAGTGGCCTGTTCCAGTGGTGGGTAACGTGAAGCCTGATTCTCTGCTATGACATGAAGCCTGATTCTCTGCAATGGGACCTCTCTCCTCTGTCTGAGTGCCGGGGCCTAAAAATATCTGACAATGGCCTGTTCCAGTGGTGGGTGACATGAAGCCTGATTCTCTGCTATGGGACCTATCTCCTGAATATAGCCTGAATCTCTGCTATGGGAACTCTCTCCTCTGTCTGGGTGACGGGGCCTAAAAATATCAGACAGTGGCCTGTTCCAGTGGTGGGTAACGTGAAGCCTGATTCTCTGCTATGACATGAAGCCTGATTCTCTGCAATGGGACCTCTCTCCTCTGTCTGAGTGCCGGGGCCTAAAAATATCTGACAATGGCCTGTTCCAGTGGTGGGTGACATGAAGCATGATTCTCTGCTATGACATGAAGCCTGATTCTCTGCTATGGGAACTCTCTCCTCTGTCTGGGTGACGGGGCCTAAAAATATCAGACAGTGGCCTGTTCCAGTGGTGGGTAACGTGAAGCCTGATTCTCTGCTATGACATAAAGCCTGATTCTCTGCAATGGGACCTATCTCCTCTGTCTGGGTGCCAGGGCCTAAATATCTGACAGTGGCCTGTTCCAGTGGTGGGTGACAGAAAGCCTGATTCTCTGCCATGAGACCTCTCTCCAATTGATATTGGCTAATTTTAATTTATTTTATTTTAATTCATTTCCCTATCCACATTTGTTTTCAGGGGATTTACCTACATTTTGCAGCCCTCTAGCCCTTCCTGGGCTATTTTACAGCCTTTTTAATGGCGAAAAGTTCAGGTCCCTATTGACTTCAATGGGGTTCAGGTTCGGGGCGAAGTTCGGGTCGAGTTCGGATCCCAAACCCGAACATTTCCGGGAAGTTCGGCCGAACTTCTCGAACCCGAACATCCAGGTGTTCGCTCAACTCTAGTCTCTCACTGCCACATTCTGTACATTCTACTGGTATTTTGCAGTCTTTGGCAATGTGATAAGTAGATCTGCAGCACTTGAAACAGATGCCGTTTTGTTTAAGGAAGGACATCAGCTCTGCAATGGGTTTGCTTCTAAAGCCTTTGCATTTCTTTAGTGGATGTGTTTTTTTGTGTATTGGACAATGTCTATCAGGGTTTTCTATGGTGTGTACCTTGTAGGTGCTTTGGTAGTCTGTGACTACTGAAGGTACAGCTGTTTTGTGTGTGGATACATAGGTCCTAGCGTGAGGTCTGTAAGGTCTCTCAGGTCTGTGTGATTGATTGCCGCTGGTGGTGAAGGTGAAACTGGGATCACTTCAGATTTTCGCTTGCTATCGGACAAACCTAGAAAACACAGAGAAAGGGGGAAAAGCGACTCTATAATCTTCTGTGAATTTCCCTCTCACAGACATCTACTTGTCTTGCAGATTTGAGGGTAGTTTCTCTACTATGGGATTAGTGCCTCTAGCTGTATCTAGATACGAAAGTCCTTGCATGTAGCCATCCTCTTTGGCATATTCTATCTCTAGTAGAAGATCACTTAGTTCTTGTAGCCGCACGTTGTCTCTGTAGCCCACCTTGGGAAACACTTCAAGTTTTTTCAACAGTGCTCCTTCTATTACCTCTGGGGATCCATACGTTTCTTCTAGTCTTCTCCAGGTCATGTTGAGTCCTGCTGCAGGGTTGAACAGGTTTGCTCTTATCATCCTCTTAGCATGCTCTGCTGACTCGGTACCAAGCCATTTTATCATTAAATTAAGCATTTTTGCTATTGATAAGTTCAGACCTTCAGTGGCATTCAGAAAGGAAGATTTTCATGCCTAATAGTTTTCAGGACAGTCATCAAATTGGAGAAAGCCTGAGCTAACCATTTCTTTGCGGATGAGATATTTGGCGACATCCACTGCACTTTGTTGTTCGTGCATGTAATCTATAAGTTGAGGTAATGGGAACACTTGTTTTGTTCTTAGGGGTTTCTGGTGCTTCATTCTTGGTTTGCTGGCAGCCGCTTACCTCATGTGGTTGATTGGGCCTGCTCAGGGGGTATGTTGATCTAAGCCTGAACTCCTTTGCTTAAGGTTTAAGAGACTGTTCCTTTGTATGCGCATCAGTAAGTTTCTGGACGTACTCACTACGATCTGCAGAGAATAGAGGTTTTTCTGGAACCTCTGAGTCTCTATATGATTTTTCACTTGCTGACCAACTTGTTCCCATGTAGGCAGCGGCCTCTGCTTCAGCAGCTGCAGCTGCAGTCTGTTGCTGTAGGATGAGCAATTTTGATTCTAAAACCGCTTCTTCTTGTGCTATGGCAGCTTCCCTAGCTGCTTCCTTAGCTCTCTCTTGTGCTAGGGCAGCTTCCCTAGCTGCTCTCTCTTGTGCTATGGCAGCTTACCTAGCTGCTCTCTCTTGTGCTATGGCAGCTTTCTTTGCTGCTAACTCCTGCATCATCATGGCTTCTTTTTCTGCGCACTGTAGCTGGACGCGGGCAGCTTCTGCCTTGGCACGAGCTCTAACTGCTGAGGAACTTGCTCAGGACATCTTGCTAGCCCGTGAAGTTCTGGACACATGCGACTTTGCATCATCTTGCTGGACACTAGGAATGTTCTCCCTGCCTTGCTGTGTCGGTGGTAGCGTGGCATCAGCCTGGTACTTTGTTCCTGATCTTAGACTCATGCTGCAGTAATGGCGTCTCAGTTTATTCCAGACTGCCACGTGGGTTGTCGTTTTACTGTTCTGCTTCACGTTATTGAACTGTTGTATAACACTAGTCAGACAGCTTAACAATAATTCAGAAGTCAAGAAACGTGAGACATCAGATCTGTATGTATTCTTTTTTCTGAATAACTATGTAAAACTACAATATAAACATAAACAAAACATATGTGTCAATACATTAAACATAATACAGCAGCCTCACTCCATCAGTGAGAGTACTCACAGACAATTCCATCATAAGTCCAGGAATAGATCAAGAGCTCCTCTGCTTCAGTCTGCTAGATTCAGGAGCAGTCATGAAATGGAGGAAATACAGTTCCAGGTTAAAGGTTACTGCTTCTGACTCTGAGAAAAATACACCTCCTGTAAAGTTCTGGCAAAGTAGAAACTAACTTTGACCACTAGATGGCAGCAACATCAAACATAACATGTCAGTATAATCTTTACTGTCAGAAACAGGCGTCGTTCAACTATAGAACAAAAAAGAAGAATGGCGCACCATAGGGTAATAACGTAGAGATTATAGATAAAAAGGTATCTCCACTGGGGAGGCTGACCTGATGGAGTTGTGCTACTTTAGGCACAACTCTAATGTGGACGTGTATCAAATTGCCATGAACTCCTCACAACGGATGGTGTGCAGCCCGGGATGGATACTTCTGTTCAGGGATGCCTGGAATCCTGCAGAAAGCCAGTGGTTCAGATAAAAGAAAAGGTGTCCCGCGGCGCAAAAACCACCCAAGAGTTGGAGTGATATAGGTTGATCATTTATTTGAGCAAGTGGTACAACGCATTTCGGGGTTTAACTTGACAAGGGGAGGGGGGGGTTTAGTTGGGGCTGGGGTATTTTCATGAACTGGACGCGATATGGTGGATTTTATAGGTTGATTTCAAAAGCCTCGTTCAGGCCATATGGGTTGAGGCAGTTTAATTTGTAGATCCAGAACATTTCGCGTTTCCTTAGTGTCTGAAAAATATTGTATCCGTTGGATCTGACTTGCTCAATCGGGGTAACCGTGAATCCCAAAAAAGAGCCTTGGTGGTGGACGGTAGCATGTCTGGAGATACTGTGCTGAAGGAATTTTTTCTTCACATTGGATCTGTGTTTATTAAGTCGGTTGCGTAAGGTCTGTATGGTGCGCCCTACATAACGGAGATTGCAGGGACACGTAATGAGATAGATGATGTTGGATGATCCACAGTTTAGTTCGTCCTTGATTTTAAAAAATTCGTCATTTCGGCCCGTGAAAGAAGTGGTATTATTCATTGATCTGCAGCAGAGACATCTTGATTGGTTGCATTTATAGCTCCCCGGGGTCTTAATATCTTCAATTTACTAGGGGCTAGCATATTTTTTAATGTTTTTGCTCGTCTAAATACTAGAGACGGTTGTTTCGTTATTTCAGAGTTCAGGAAGGGATCTTTTCTTAGGATATACCAATGTCTAGACAGAATTTTACGGATGTCTATGTGGTTGCTGTTATAGGTGGTTAAAAAGTTGGTATTGTGGTGTTTGGTATCTTTTTGTTTCTTGTTTCCTGCCAGACATTCGGCTTGTGTGAGTGTTTTTGCCTTATTAAAAGCTGTATCTATGACATCTGTCGGATAGCCTTTTTGTATTAATCTGGACCGAATTACGTTACTTTGTGTGGCGAAATCTTCGTCCCTAGAGCAATTACGCCTAATTCGCTTGAATTGACTATACGGAATATTCTTCTTCCACTTCTTGAAATGTTCACTTGAATAGTCCAAATAGCTGTTGCAGTCCACTTCTTTAAAAAATGTTCGTGTGTTAACTGATCCATCATTTATATGAAGCTCTAGGTCAAGATATTCAGCTTTGGATTTGTCACTTGAGCCTGAGAAGGTGAGACCCCAGTTGGTGGAATTTAGGTCCTTAATAAAATCATTTATTGTTAAAATGTCGCCTTCCCAGATTAAAATCAGATCGTCGATGTAATGATGATAAAAAATTATATTTTGTGTCCAATATTTTGATTTATAAATAAAAGTGTCCTCAAAAACCCCCATAAAAAGATTGGCGAAACTGGGCGCGAAACGCGTACCCATCGCGGTTCCTTTGGTCTGTAAATATAGATTCTCTTCAAACTTAAAAATATTATGAGTCAGAATAAAATCAATACTTCTTAGGATAAAATCATTTTGTTCAGCCGGTAATTGGTCGTCGGTATCTAAAAAACTTTTTACACATTTGATACCCAATTTATGCTCGATATTCGAGTAGAGTGATGTAACGTCTAGGGTCAGCCAATGGTATGTTTCCTTCCATTTGATATTCCGTAAAAGTTGTATTAGGGTAGTAGAATCTCTCAGATAAGATGGTAATTGTACTACATGTTTTTGTAGGAGGATATTGACGTAGTGGGATAGATTGCACGTGAGTGATGAAATTCCTGAGATAATAGGACGGCCCGGGGGATTTGAGATACTCTTGTGGATTTTGGGTAAATGGTAAAAGGTAGCAATAACTGGGTCTGACTCTGAGAAAAATACACCTCCTGTAAAGTTCTGGCAAAGTAGAAACTAACTTTGACCACTAGATGGCAGCAACATCAAACATAACATGTCAGTATAATCTTTACAGCACATTACATACTTTTATTATGCACAAAATTGGCAGAACAAAAGGGTTACAGATTTTAAAAGACCCAGCACATGATCTATATAATGAAGAATTCCAAACAGAATGGAATATTCTTCTATATACACAATCATGGGCACTAATTCAGCTGATAATAAAATGCCGGACACAAATTTTAGAACAAATATTGATAGAAATCACATCTCTTAGAGAATTAATAGACACATTAACATGGGATGAGGAATACACAAAATGGCAGGAATGGATATGTGAGAGTTTGGATAATCTAGAACGGGATATAATATATAAGAAAAAAAAAACTAAAACGACAAATAGTCAAAGACTCGCCAAAAGAAATAACGAGTAATGAAATCCCAACACGTATAAATAAGGATCAAATGGAAAGGGAGGAAGAATTAAATTACCAGAAATATACAGAATACAATATTCCAATCACTAATCGTTATGAAACACTTTCAAATCAAAATGTTTTTTGATTAAAGCCCACCACACCACAGAATAAAAACCAGAGACAACTTCCAGGAACTCCAGGGAAGAGACAAATGGAAATACCACAATCACACGAGTACAACTTGCGACACAGACACCAGGATCAGCGAGACTATATAGAAAGGAGAAGACATGCAAATCACAACCACAATCATGAAACACACAAATATTCTCACACAACAGTAAATCGAAAAAAAACACAAAAGGGGGGGAGACGACATAAGACGACCACGAGTATAGTGGAGAATTCAATAGTTAATCTGAGTCAAGTGACTCTAACTGAGGCCCAAATCAGCCTCCTCAACAAGGGATTCTATTTTTTCACCTACGATCACATTAGATAAGTTTAACATGTACAAACCGGATTCCAAAAAAGTTGGGACACTAAACAAATTGTGAATAAAAACTGAATGCAATGATGTGGAGATGGCAAATGTCCATATTTTATTTGTAATAGAGCATAGATGACAGATCAAACGTTTAATCTGAGTAAATGTATTATTTTAAAGGAAAAATAAGTTGATTAAAATTTTCACAGTGTCAACAAATCCCCAAAAAGTTGGAACAAGTAGCAATAAGAGGCTGGAAAAAGTAAATTTGAGCATAACGAAGAGCTGGAAGACCAATTAACACTAATTAGGTCAATTGGCAACATGATTGGGTATAAAAAGAGCTTCTCAGAGTGGCAGTGTCTCTCAGAAGCCAAGATGGGTAGAGGATCACCAATTCCCACAATGTTGCGCAGAAAGATAGTGGAGCAATATCAGAAAAGTCTTTGCATCTATCATCATAAACTTGGCATAATATCATCCAAAGATTCAGAGAATCTGGAACAATCTCTGTGCGTAAGGGTCAAGGCCATAAAACCATACTGGATGCCCGTGATCTCTGTGCCTTTAAACGACACTGCACCACAAACAGGAATGCTACTGTAAAGGAAATCACAGAATGGGCTCAGGAATACTTCCAGAAACCATTGTCAGTGAACACAATCCACTGTGCCATCCGCCGTTGCCAGCTGAAAATCTACAGTGCAAAGAAGAAGCCATTTCTAAGCAAGATCCACAAGCTCAGGCATTTTCACTCGGCCAGGGATCATTTAAAATGGAGTGTGGCAAAATGGAAGACTGTTCTGTGGTCAGACAAGTCACGATTCAAAGTTCTTTTTGGAAATCTGGGACGCCATGTCATCCGGACCAAAGAGGACAAGGACAACCCAAGTTGTTATCAACACTCAGTTCAGAAGCCTGCATCTCTGATGGTATGGGGTTGCATGAGTGCGTGTGGCATGGGCAGCTTGCATGTCTGGAAAGGCACCATCAATGCAGAAAAATATATTCAGGTTCTAGAACAACATATGCTCCCATCCAGAAGTCATCTCTTTCAGGGAAGACCCTTCATTTTTCAACAAGATAATGCCAGACCACATTCTGCATCAATCACAACATCATGGCTGCGTAGGAGAAGGATCCGGGTACTGAAATAGCCAGTCTGCAGTCCAGATCTTTCACTTATAGAGAACATTTGGCGCATCATAAAGAGGAAGCTGCAACAAAGAAGGCCCAAGACGATTGAAAAGTTAGAAGCCTGTATTAGACAAGAATGGGAGAGCATTCCTATTTCTAAACTTGAAAAGCTGGTCTCCTCGGTCCCCAGACATCTGTGTTGTAAGAAGAAGGGGAGATGCCACACAGTGGTGAAAATGGCATTGTCCCAACTTTTTTGGGATTTGTTGACACCATGAAATTCTGATTCAACATATTTTTCCCTTAAAATCGTACATTTTCTCAGTTTAAACTTTTGTCCTGTGATTTATGTTCTATTCTGAATAGAACATTCAGTTTTTATTCACGATTTGTATAGTGTCCCAACTTTTTTGGAATCCAGTTTGTATATAGGCATAGAGAAATTTGTTACGAAAATGTGCCTCAAAAATTATTTTATAAAAAATCGCATAACATCAATGTATGATACCACAAGCAACAAGTATAGACATACAGAACTTAAAGAGAGATCCAGACGGTATCCGAAACAAGAAATTAATTATGAAATAGCTACTTTTAGGAAAAACATAGAAGGAGAAATTAGGAAATTAAAGGGTAGATCGGCCCCTAATAATTTGACAAAAAGTGAGATCAATGCCATTAAACAATTATAAACTCAACAGAATATAACCATTAGACCAGCGGATAAGGGGGGAGCAATGGTAATTTAAGATACAGAACAGTATAAAAAGGAATGCTTGAGAAAATAATCTGACACTACAACATATAAAAAGCTGAGCAATGACCCAACTCACAAATTTTACGGCAAATTGGTTAAATATTGTCATAAAGGAAAGGAAGTAGGAATTCTATTGGAACAAGAATATAAATATATAATAAGCACCACAAAACGAATACCCATATTTTATTGCATTCCGAAAATCCACAAGAATTACAATGAACCACCGGGACGTCCGATAATATCAGGAATAGGGTCAATAATTTCAAACCTATCACAATATATTGATAGGTTACTTCAACCGGTAGTAAAACAGATCCCGTCATATATTAAGGACACTACGGACATTATATCAACGCTAGAAAGATTGTTTTTTGATGATCAATGGATATTGGGGACTATGGATGTGAATTCTCTATATACCATTATAGACCACAATCAGGGAATAGCAGCCCTATATGCACAACTACAAAATAGAGGTCAATTACAACAGGAACAGATTGTCTTAATAAAAGAGGTGGTTAGATTTATCCTGTCACACAATTATTTTTGGTATGAATCAGATTTTTATGTACAGGAAAGAGGTACCGCCATGGGTACCAGGTTCGCCCCCAGTTATGCCAATCTATTTATGGTGCAGTGGGAAATGGACATTATCCACCCCCACCTTGGGACGAGCCTGGTACTCTGGCAGAGGTACATTGATGATATCATCTTTATTTGGAAAAATGCAGAAGAAAATGTATAATCTTTTCTGGAGGATATAAATAACAATGATAGAAACCTTAGTTTTTCTACAAACACGAGTAGGTCCCATATTGAGTTTTTAGACTTAAATATTACAATTACGGATGAGAAATTAATATGCAATACCTACCATAAACCGGTGATGAAGAATATATTGTTATATTGTATTCAAGCTGTCATCTTCCAAGATAGTTGATCAATATCCCGACCAGTCAGTTCAGAAGAGTGAAAACAAATTGTACGGATAATGAGCAATTTGAGATGGAAGACACACAGTTAGCAGAGCAATTTATGATTAAAGAATATCCAGAGAATTTAATCACTCCAAAAAGTGAGGGGTTTGGATAGACCGTCTCTATACGACCATAAACCGTCCATATACAAATCGTTCCTATTTATGTATGAATTGTACCAATTTCCTTCTAACAAAACTTTTTATGTACTTTTTACATATATATTTTTTCTATATAAATATATATATATATATATATATATATATTATTTTTTATATCTTTTTATATCTTTTTTATATATATTTTTCACCTATTTAGTATGTTATGAAACTAACACCACCACCACTCTATGAATTTTCCAAATATTTTTTAATAATGTTTTATGGATTTTTAAGTATTTTTTATGAATCCCAAGCCATTATTTTCTCTTCATCCAGCATTCTCACGGGTTTTACAACATTACTCAGCCAGGAACAGTGAGACTTACTTAATGATTCATATGAGGGATGTAATATTGTTCCTGCAGTCAACACTGTAATAGACATGACACAATTATAATTATTTGATTTCAATGTGTAATATATTCTTCAATACCAGTAAATTAGTTTTTTTGTATATACATGTATGTATTGAAAGAGTCTCATAATGCACAGAGAAGTTTTATGCATGCAATTCATATATTTATATGCGTTTGCCATTGTACATTTGGATTAAATTCTGGATGTAATACACATAATATTATTGTTATTTTATTATTTTCTTTTTGATTATCTTCTGCATATAAATTGTTTTTTAGATGCATATATTTAAAAATAAAATAAAAATTGTGTTTAAACTTCTGGATGCAATATATGAACTAAATAGAATATGTAGCCATAATCTAAATACTAAATAAAACATATGGCCATCCCTATATATTTATCTATATGGAATTGATAGTGCATTATGATCGCATGAAGGACGCACAGCCTCTATGAAATGAGTCTGGAGCTCAACTATCGGTAGTTTTTTTGGGAATCCATTCCACCTATTATATCTCTCTAAGGCCTCTTTCACACTTGCGTTGTCCGGATCCGGCGTGTACTCCACTTGCCGGAATTACACGCCGGATCCGGAAAAATGCAAGTGTACTGAAAGCATTTGAAGCATTCAAAATGCTTTCAGTGTTACTATGGCAGCCAGGACGCTATTAAAGTCCTGGTTGCCATAGTAGGAGCGGGGAGCGGGGGAGCGGTATACTTACCATCCGTGCGGCTCCTGGGGCGCTGCAGAATGACATCAGAGCGCCCCATGAGCATGGATGACGTGCTATGTGATCACGTCATCCATGTGCCTGGGGCGCCCTGACGTCACTCTGGAGCGCCCCGGGAGCCGCACGGATGGTAAGTATGCTGCTCCCCGCTACACTTTACCATGGCTGCCAGGACTTTAGCGTCCCGGCAGCCATGGTAACCATTGTAAAAAAGCTAAACGTCGTATCTGGCAATGCGCCGAAACGACGTTTAGCTTAAGGCCGGATCCGGATCAATGCCTTTGAATGGGCATTCATTCCGGATCCGGCCTTGCGGCAAGTCTTCAGTTTTTTGGGCCGGAGCAAAAAGCGCAGCATGCTGCGGTATTTTCTCCGGCCAAAAAACGTTCCGTTTTCTCCGGCCAAAAAAGACAGTATACAAATTTAAGCCAGTATACATTAGATGGACTGATTGCTAATCCAAAATACTTGAATACATCAAGGTAGCTACCTAATTAGATTTCAGGACGAGTATCTCTGAATTAGAGAAAGCGTTGCAGAAAATAGAACGGGGATCCTAACACACGCGGGACACCACGAGGGACACCGAATGGAGCGCTCACCATCGCAAGCATCGCTGACCATCGCAAGCATCACAGGATATATATGCAAGCTGGCAACATTCTACCAAGTCCACAGGAGGGTAACGTAGCCCTTGTGGCAAACATATATAGTTGCAAGAAAAAGTATGTGAACCCTTTGGAATGATATGGATTTCTGCACAAATTGGTCATAAAATGTGATCTGATCTTCATCAAAGTCACAACAATAAACAATCACAGTCTGCTTAAACTAATAACACACAAAGAATTAAATGTTACCATGTTTTTTTTTTGTTTTTTTTTTAACTGTTTTTATTAAGTTTTCAAATATTTAAAGAATAAACATACAAACAAAGGCAGTGTCGCACTGCTACCATTGGTATCCATTCTTACAAGTGCAAAGTAATTTACCAGTTGTAGTGTCCATGAACATACAGAGGCTGACAAAAACCCAACTAAGCTGTCAGTATTAGCCGTCCGCCTCCGTGGGATACAATAGCCGCCATCCCCGAGAGAGCCTTAATATTATAGACTGATATGATCCCCAGTGGGCTCCCGGGGTAGATGCCCTGATATTGTCTCATTCCTATTGTACCCTGTAGTAGTGAATTAGAGAACGACACAGACAAATAAAGAAAAGACTAGAACAAAAACGGAGATGCACGGGACTGTTTGGGCTCAATGATCCCCCCCCCCACCCCCCAATCAGGATAGTAGAACCGGTTCTTCGCCAGCTGTCATCTGTTGCAGAAACCATGTGGTCCCCCCGAAAAGCATTCGTGTATGGCCTTACGGATATGTAACGGCAGTGTATTAATAAAGCTTTCCCACACCTGAAAGAAATGTTCTACTTTTTTGTCTTTTTGGTGTGACGCCTCCACCCAGTCCATGCGCATGATATAAGATAGTTTCTCCAAGAATAATTTAAAAGGGGGAATTGTGGGCTGAAGCCAGACTTGCAAAATTGCCTTGGTGCCCGCTGCTGCCACAAAGTGTAGCAGTTTCCTACATCCCGGGGTGCAGTTGTATTTGTCCTTATCCAAATAACCGAACAGCGCCCAAAGTGGGTCGCGTGGGGTAAAATTGGTCAAGTGTGCGTTAGTGAAGGTGATGACTCTGTCCCAGAACTTTCTTATCATTGGACAGTCCCATAGACAATGGTAAAGTCCAGCGTCCAAAGTCCCGCATTTAAAGCAATTGGTGGTGTCATATATACCCATTCTAAACCCCCTTCTCGGAGTCAGATATGATCTATGACAGATTTGTAGGATCATCTCTGTGTATCTTGCTACAGGTAAATGTTTGTATGAGAATTCCAGTGCCCGGAGTATCACTGATGGGGTGGCTTGTGGTACCTCTGTCTGCCATCTAGTCATGGGAACTGTGGATGTGGAATAGTCAATTGCTACATGGAGGAATTTGTAATTTGTTGAAATTTGTTTCTTCCCCTCATTGGGATTCGAGAACCATTTTTTAAAGTATGGACTCCACTCACGTTCCGTCAAGGCGGAAATCACTTCATTGATATAGCTTTTTGCTTGTAAGTATGGGAAAAAGGGAAAAACTATGTGTGGGTATTCCTTCTGCAAGTCCTGGAGTGGTTTAACCATTCGTGTTTGCGTGCTTATAAGTTTGTCAATGTTGGTGATGCCTTGCGATTGCCAGCATTTGAACGTTGAGTGGGAAGATCCGTTCTGAAATGAGGGGTTCCTTACTAGTGTCAGATGCACCGAAAATGATGCATGTAATTTACACAGAACTCTTGCCCTGCACCATGCCCGCCATGTTGTCATGAGGAGAGGATTTGTTTTTACTATTTGAGGGAGATTTCCGAATGAGATATGCAGTAGGTTCGGTAGTGCTATATGTGGAATAAAGGCTTGGTCCAGCGTAACCAGAGTGTATTTCGACGTAGAGTGTAGCCAGTCTCGTACCACTCTCATCAGAGCCGCAATATTGTATAATCTAATATTAGGAAAGTTTAGGCCCCCATTTAATTTTGGTTGTTGTAGTATGTGCCAAGCTATTCTAGGGCGCCTCCCATTCCAGACAAACATCCTATATAGATAGTTTATCCTTTTTTCGTCTTTAGGCCTAAGGCAGATGGGCAGCATTTGGAGGATATACAATAGCCTGGGAAACTCTGACATTTTAAGAAGGTTTGTCCTCCCCACATATGAGAGTGTGAAATGTTTCCAGGTCGCCAGGGTAGACTCCAGAGAAGAGAGATAGGGTCCTATGTTACAGTTATACAATTGCGATGGTTTTCTGGGGATAGAAACCCCTAGGTATGTTATGGTCTTATCGTTCCATGAAAATGGGAACGCCCTTGTCCATATCGGCCTCCCAGGTCCGCTCACTAGTAGTGCCTCCGTTTTGTCCAGGTTAATGGTATATCCTGATAAAGTACCAATATCCTGGATCTCAGCCAATAAAATTTCAAGTGAATTTTTGGGGTCGGAGATCATCAGCAGGACATCGTCTGCAAATGCTGCCGTTCTCATTTCCGTGTTACCTATCGTCACCCCACGAAAACTATGCGTGGATTGAAGATGGTATAGGAGCGGATCCAGGGACAGATTAAACAAGATTGGGGAAAGGGGGCATCCTTGTCTCGTACCCCTAAAGAGGTCGAGGACTCCCGAGTTTTTCCCGTTAATAGTTATCATAGTTGTGACATCGGTATATGTATTAGTTATGAATTGCCTAAATCCGTTGCCAAAGCCGCGGATATCTAGGACGGTTTGCAGGAAGGACCAAGACACCTTGTCGAAAGCCTTCTCGGCATCTAAGCCGAGAAGGAGTATTTGTGGTTGTGTGGGGTCCTGAGCCGCGACTGTGGCTGCTACTACTCTGCGGACATTGTTAACTGCATGTCTCCCTTGTGTGAAACCCATCTGGGTGGGGTGGATTAGGGTCGGAATAAAGGTTTGCAATCTATTTGCAATGATTTTAGCAAAAATCTTGTAGTCTTGGTTCATTAAGGTTATTGGCCTGTAGGATTGTGGTAGGTCAGGATCCTTATTTGGTTTGGGAATCACTATCACCCTAGATTCGGTAAATCTGTCTACCTCCACACCCTCTTTGTACATTTGTGTGTACAACGTGGTCAGGGTTGGAATAATCTCTGGTGCTAACATCTTGTAATATTCCGCAGTTAGGCCGTCAGGCCCTGGTGTTTTGTGATTGTGAGATTCTGAAATGGCTTGTTTCACCTCATCCTCAGTAATGTCAGCATCTAAATATGTTTTTTGTTCTTCAGATAGGGAGGGCATGGACAGGGAGTTCAAGAAGGATCGATTTCTCCCCTGGTCTGTGGGGGAGGCCCTATAAAGGTCCTCGTAATATTTAAAAAAGACCTCAGTTATTTCATCTGTCGTAGAGTATAGGCGGCCAGTCTCAGGGCACTTGATTCGTGCAATTGGTTTAGTGCTTTTAAAAGGTTTAGTTAGGGAGGCTAGCAGGGTTCCCGCCCTATTGCCCCAGCGGAAATATTTGTTCTGTATGCACCGGGTAAACCAGTGTGCCTGACCCTGGACGAATGTATCTAATAGTGTTTTGGCATCTATGAACGCCTGTTTTGTTTGAGGTGTGAGGGACTCTGAATGGGCTTTCTGAGCTGACAGAAGGTCGCAATGTAACGTGTTGAAGCGATCCCTCGCCATCTTTTTCTTGTGTGCCATGTAAGCTATTACATGCCCGCGCATAACCGCCTTGGAGGTTGCCCATAGCAATGGGGTGTCTTCGAGATGCACGTCATTGTCATCCAAGTAATTAGTCCATTGGACCTTGAGGTACGTCCTAAAGTCCTCTGACTCAGAAAGGTATGTGGGGAACCTCCATAGGCGGGATCTTATTTGCGGTTGCAAGGCTTGAATAGTGACTGTTACAGGTGCATGGTCCGAAATTAATATCGGGTGTATAGTGGTATCCAGCAGATTATCCAACAGAGTGGTGGAGGTCAGAATCAGATCAATTCGTGAGAATGAATCATGGGTTTTGGAGTAGCAGCTATATTCTCGAGTGTTGTCGTGAATCGTTCTCCATATGTCACATAAGTGTAACCGGTCCATTAGTTGTAATATCGCGCGGGAAGCCGGTGAGGTTTGTGGTCTATGGTGTGATCTGTCTAAGTGTGGATTTAATGTGGCGTTAAAATCTCCTGCCATTATGAGCCTGCGTGACACTCGATTGGTGAGTATCCCTGATATTTTGGTGAAAAAAGCCGGGCTCGGGGAATTGGGGGCATATATATTTAGTAAGGAGTATGGTACACCTTCTATCAATACGTCCAGAAGGAGGTAACGTCCCGCTGGATCTATTGATGAGTCCTGTATCTCATATTTTAGTCCACGTCTGAACAGAATCGCCACTCCCCTGGACTTAGAGGTGTGTGAGGCTGTCAGACACTCAGAGAGCCAAGGGGCTTTTAGTGTAGACTGGGAGGATTTCTTCCAGTGCGTTTCTTGGAGAAATATAATGTCGGGTTTAAACCGTTTAAGGTGTGTCACAACTTTCCTTCTCTTAGTTGGGGTATTTAACCCTGCCACATTCCATGTGAGCAGTTTTAAATGTGGTGAGGTGTTGTAGGTGGGTGTGGTGGATTCAAGTGTGGTACTCATCTGGCCAAGGGGGTATACGGTAGTCATCGGAAGGGTCAGTCACATTGAGGTCCTCTCCCACCCGTCCCAGCGAGCGAGCAAGAGTGGCGTTACGCGGTAGAGAAGGGGGTCCCAAGTCCCGAGCATCACAGTTAACAATCTGAAACACAAAACACAACTTGTAATATACAAAGATAAACATTAGTGGATGTCAAGTGGCATCCCTTGGTAGGGCATTCAAGTGCAATTCAAAAGGCAGAAACACAGAACAATTGAAATTAGGAGGTTCTCCCCCCAATGTGTGACGAATGTTCATCCCGCATCTGGTTGGCCGAAGAATCTTCTGGCGTCCGCTGGGTCGTCGAACAGGTGCGTGCGTCCCTCGTGTTGGACTCGCAGCCTTGCCAGGTACAGGAGCTGGAAGCGAATGCCACGGTCATGGAGGTAGCTGCATATTCCCACAAACGCTTTTCTTTTCTGTGTCACCAATGCCGAAAAGTCTTGGAAAATGAGTATTCTCTGGCCTTCTATCACCATTTGTCGTTGGTTACGGTAAGCTCTGAGAATCTTTTCTTTGGTGGCCCAGTGGACGTATTTAGCAATTGCGGGTCTAGGGCGACCACCCCCTTGGTCTCTGGGTGGTCCTATTCTGTGCGCCCTCTCTACTATCATAGGATCAGCTGGCAGGTTAAGCTGTAGGGCCTGCGGAATTTTTCGTGCCAGATAAGCTGTTAGTGCCTCCCCAGTCACCGACTCTGGAATTCCCACAAATCGGAGATTGTTTCTCCTATCCCTGTTCTCCAGGTCTTCCAGTTTTTCTCTAAGCAGCGTCTCTGTGGCTTCGCACTGTCGTAATGAGGCCAACGCCGCCTCCATATTAGTTTCTCCTGTGACCACCCTGTTTTCCAGATCTGTGATCCTCTGTGTATTAGCGGTGATCTGGGCCATTGCAGAGTTAATGGAGGCGTGTAGGACGTCAAATCTTTTATCAAACAGTGGCAGCAGTAGACGGGTCACTTCTTGGGCCACTGCCGCAGCCTGTGCGTTGTCCTGGGGTGGCTGAGGAGACGGGCTGTGTGGAGGTGAAAGGTTTGGTGGCGTGATATCATCCGTTATCATTTCTTGCGAAGAGTCTTGCGAAGAGAGTGGCGACTCAGGAGCCTGTTCCTCCATTTGGGACGATGAAGGTGTCTGTTTATTCCTCAGCGTAGGTTTATTGGAAACTTTAGTTGGTTGAGATTTGGAAGCCATTTGACTTGGCTGCATCTTGCGTTGTAGTCTCTGTGGTTGGGGTCCCATGAGGAATTTGTCCATTCCTGTGCCCTATGTAGGGAGAGTGAGGTCGGTCGGTCAAGAGGGGGCCTTAGAAGAACCAGATCTTTACATTAGGAGGGTGGGCCTCTCTTCCGCTGGAGTAATTTATAGCATTTGATGCGGAGGTCTATGACCGCTGGAAAAGTGAGCGATTGGTAAGAAGTTGCTCAGTGTTCTGCGCGGTTGTACGCATTAATAGGTTTAGATGTGCCAGCATAGAAGATATTGGGGTCCCAATTGGTCAGGATTGCTTCGCCTGATTGCAGAGGTATTCTGGAGAGCTATTTCAGTTGGCGTAAGAGATCCGTAGCTCAATTTGCCTTTTATGGGTTAACGGTCACACGGTACGTTCACCCAGTACAATATTTATACCAATAGGAATAAAAAGCAAGGTTTGGCCATAAAGAATTGCAGGAACAGTAGAATTAGTATTAGATGGTGTTATACAGGAATACACCACTAGATGGCATTGTTGGCTCAAAAATTCACCACGTGGAGAGAAGTGAAGAGAACTTCAGCATGGACGGGGAGGCGCTATCTTGGAGGTACTCACAAGTCCCTGTATTTGCAGGTAAGGTACCTTCTTCACTCCAGGAGAGGGTTCTGTGTGGGGTCGCTGGTCTCCCTGGCCGAATGCCGAAAAGTCTTGGAAAATCTATGTCCCAGCTTCTGGTGTTGTACAGTGGGGGTGGGAGGGTGCCGGCCTCGGTGGTGAGGATTTCCTTCAGGGCTCTGGCAGTGGATCTGTGGCCCCTGCGCTTCCTCCCCTTTCTGGGAAAGGGCCCGCCTGGTGTGCTGCTCTGTTGCTGGCCCAGACGATCGGATGGAAGGGGCCGGGTGGCAGGGAGCGGGTGCAGGCAGCAGCCCCGTGGTCCAGCGGCCTAAACCAGTGCTGTGCAGCTCACTGCTGCGGACTCCGAGCAATGTTATCTGTCTCCCTCCAATCTTTGTGTCCTGGAGGGTTTATGCCTTCCTTAGTAGGTATGTCTGACGCCTTGTTGGACGCCGATGGTGGCAGATTATTTGGCTGATGAGGAGGACGTTGTTAAAATGCGGCCATACTTGATGTCCCGCCCCCGGAAGTCCACCATGTTTTTATTGAACACACCATGTAAACATCCAGAGTGCAGGTGGAAAAAGTATGTGAACCCCTAGACGAATGACATCTCCAAGAGCTGATTGGAGTGAGGTGTCAGCCAACTGGAGTCCAATCAATGAGATGAGATTGTAGATGTTTTTTACAGCTGCCCTATAAAAAACACACACCAGTTCTGGGTTTGCTTTTCACAAGAAGCTTTGCATGATTTGAATGATGCCTCGCACAAAAGAGCTCTCAGAAGACCTATGATTAAGAATTGTTGGCTTGTATAAAGCTGGAAAGAGTTATAAAAGTATCTCCAAAAGCTTTGCTTTTCATCAGTCCACGGTAAGACAAATTGTCTATAAATGGAGAAAGTTCAGCACTGCTGCTACTCTCCCTAGGAGTGGCAGTCCTGTAAAGATGACTTCAAGAGCACAGCGCAGACTGCTCAATGAGGTGAAGAAGAATCCTAGAATGTCAGCTAAAGACTTACAAAAGTCTCTGGCATATGCTAACATCCTTGTTAGCAAATCTACAATATGTAAAACACTAAACAAGAATGGATTTCATGGGAGGATACCACAGAGGAAGCCCCTGCTGTCCAAAAAATACATTGCTGCACGTTTACAGTATGCACAAGAGCACCTGGATGTTCCAAAGCAGTACTGGCAAAATATTCTGTGGACAGATGAAACCAAAGTTGAGTTGTTTGGAAGAAGCACACAACACTATGAGTGGAGAAATAGAGATACAGCACACCAACATCAAAACCTCATCCCAACTGTGAAGTATGGTGGTGGGGGCATCGTGGTTTGGGGCTGCTTTGCTGTGTCAGGGCCTGGACGGATTGCTATCATTGAAGGAAAAATGAATTCCCAAGTTTATCAAGACATTTTGCAGGAGAACTTAAGGCCATCTGTCCACCAGCTGAAGCTCAACAGAAGATGGGTTCTTGCAACAGGACAACAACCCAAAGCATAGAAGTAACTCAACAACAGAATGGCTTAAACAGAAGAAAATACGCCTTCTGGAGTGGCCCAGTCAGAGTCCTGACCTCAACCTGATTGAGATGCTGTGGCATGACCTCAAGAAAGCGATTCACACCAGGCATCCCAAGAATATTGCTGAACTGAAACAGTTCTGTAAAAAGGAATAGTCAAGAATTACTCCTGACCGTTGTGCACATCTGATCTGCAACTACAGGAAACATTTGGTTGAAGTTATTGCTGCCAAAGGAGGTTCAACCAGTTATTAAATCCAAGGATTCACATACTTTTTCCACCTGCACTGTGAATGTTTACATGGTTTGTTCAATAAAAACATGATAACATTTAATTATTTGTGTGTTATTAGTTTACACAGACTGCGATTCCAAAGGGTTCACATACATTTTCTTGCAACTGTAGATTTGATAAATATAAAATGAATGCCTCAAGAGATAATGATATGCCGTTGAATGATGATACCAAGCACGGCGGTATTTACATTCTAACCGCAGTGGTGAAACAGCGGTAATCTATGGAGGACTACAGAGTTGTCTGGACAGTGTATACACACCTATATACACCACTAATATTTATAACCCTGATAATACAGTGAGCTACGTTGCTGTTGGGTGAATTCCACTGAGGGTGACTGATGCAATGATCTATAGGAGGACATTTTATATTTCTGTCACTCTGTTCAATCGATTTCTACAGCCTTTGTGGGTGCTGTTGGGTTGATGCTCTGGGTGGGGGACAACGCTCATCAAACAGCAAATGCTACCTGATATAAGGAGTGAGCGCTGGGGTCCACACAGACCGTCCACACGGGGTCCCACATAGGGATTCACCTTGGGACAGAGCATAACAAGGTTTTACTCAACAGTTAATGGCAAATGGAGATGAAATTTCAGAATTTAAATTTTTGGTAACCTTACCTCACAAAAATGTAATATAGAGCAACCAAAAATCATATGTACCCTAAAAATAATCCCAACAAAACCGCCACCTTATCCCGTAGTTTCCAAAATGGGGTCACTTTTAGGGAGTTGCTACTCCAGGGGTGCATCAGGGGGGTTGAAACAGGACACAGTGTAAATAAACTGATCCATAAAAATCAGCCCTCCAAAAACCTAAACGGCGCTCCTTTTCCTCTACGCCCCGCTGTGTGGCCGTACAGTAGTGTACGGCCACATATGGGGTGTTTCTGTAAACGGCAGAGTCAGGGCAATAAAGATACAGTCTTGTTTGGCTGTTAACCCTTGCTTTGTTAGTTAGAAAATGGGTTAAAATGGAAAATTTGGCTAAAAAATTAAATTTTCAAATTTCATCCCCATTTGCCAATAACTCTTGTGCAATACCTGAAGGGTTAGCGACGTTTGTAAAAATCCGTTTTGAATACCTTGAGGGGTGTAGTTTCTTAGATGGGGTCACTTTTAGGGAGTTTCTACTCTAGGGGTGCATCAGGGGGCTTCAAATGGGACATGGTATAAATAAACCAGTCCAGCAAAACCTGCCTTTCAAAAACCATATGGTAAACCTTTCCCTCTACGCCCTACCATGTGTCCGTACAGTAGTTTACAGCCACATATGGGGTGTTTATGTAAATGGCAGAGTCAAGGCAATAAAGATACAGTCTTGTTTGGCTGTTAACCCTTGCTTTGTTAGGGGAAAAAATGGGGTACAATGGAAAATGTGGCAAAAAAATGAATTTTCAAATTTCATTCCCATTTGCCAATAACTCTTGTGCAACACCTAAAGGGTTAGCAAAGTTTGTAAAATCAGTTTTGAATACCTTGAGGGGTGTAGTTTCTAGAATGGGGTCATTTTTGGGTGGTTTCTATTATAAGCCTCACAAAGTGACTTCAGACCTGAACTGGTCCCTAAAAATTGGGTTTTTGAAAATTTCTGAAAAATTTCCAGATTTCCTTCAAAATTTCGAAGCCTTGAAACATCCCCAAAATATAAAATATCATTCCCAAAATCTCAGAATGGCCTGGATAAGTGAAAGCGTTTTAAAGTTATCAGCACTTAAAGTGACACTAGTCAGATTTTCAAAAAATGGCCTGGTCCTTAAAGGGCTTCTGTCACCCCACTAAGCCTTTTTTTCTAATTAATCATTTTGGTCCAGTAGATTTTGTTTAAAACTTGCTTTTAAAATATGCAAATTACCTTGCTACCAGCAAGTAGGGCGGCTACTTGCTGGTAGCAGCCGCATCCTCCGATCCTAAAGACCCCCCCTCCGCATGTAAATTGACAGGGCCAGGGAACGGAATCGTTCTCTGCTGGCCCTGCCTGTTTGCATTCAAAATCTGGCGCCTGCGCCGCGGCCATACCTGTCTTCAATCGGCGCAGGCGCACTGAGAGGCGGCCGCTCGCTCGGCCGCTCCATCCTCAATGCGCCTGCGCCGATGACGTCACATCTACACCAGGCGCATTGAAGATGGAGCGGCCGAGCGAGCGGTGCCTCTCAGTGCGCCTGCGCCGATTGAAGACAGGTACGGCCGCGGCGCAGGCACCACATTTTGAATGCAAACAGGCAGGGCCAGCAGAGAACGATTCAGTTCCCTGGCTCTGTCAATCAACATGCGGAGGGGGCGTCTTTAGGATCGGAGGATGCGGCTGCTACCAGCAAGTAGCCGCCTCTCGGAACCAGAGAAAGCATTCATACGCTTTCACTCACATGGTTTTAGCCATTGTATCAGAATCCAGGAAAATTTGTATAAGCTGCTTACCAGATGGTATAAGTTCCCTGAATTTCATCATAGGCTCAACCCTGAGATTTAGAGCTTGTGTTGGAGATGTGGAAAAGATGTAGGTTTGCTCACACACATCTGATGGCATTGTGAGAAAATCTGTCTGTTCTGGTCATGCATTGAAAAATGGATAAATGAGGTCTGTTATACTCGGGTCAAATTGGACCCTAAATTAATCCTCTGGTGTCCCAATGAGTCGCTTACTCCCTCTAGATCTAGCGATTGTGGTGAAAAAAAGGATAGGAAGGCGCTCATTGGGTAATAGGTTCAACAATAGATATTTTAAATCAAGACATCGAGAAATGTGCTCACCTTATGTTGTTGTGCATACGTGGGCACAACACTCGTGAGGACAGGGGGTCGGTGCAGCCGGTATCTTCTCAGTCCTTGTAGGTGGAGTGGCCAAGTCTCCAGAAGAATGATTTGTATTACAAATAGGAAAAAAGATTGTTGGTGTACTAGTATAGTACACCAACTGATACCTTTTGGCGCAATAACACGACCTCAGTAGATAGATAAGGGTTGATAAGTGACTATACTAGTACACCAACTAGTGATTGATAAGTGACTATACTAGTACACCAACAATCTTTTTTCCCTCTAGATCTAACCTCCCCACTATGCTTATCACAGCGGTGAGATTGATTATCCCGCTGCTGTGGAAGAACACTGAGCCTCCATCAGT
This sequence comes from Bufo gargarizans, assembly GCF_014858855.1. Lineage (NCBI taxonomy): Eukaryota > Metazoa > Chordata > Amphibia > Anura > Bufonidae > Bufo > Bufo gargarizans. Next base: position 96,041,245 of record NC_058086.1, on the reverse strand, counting down.
ACTGATGTGGTGAGACAACCATCAGTACTGATGTGGCGAGACAAGATTGATCAGATCTACAGATTTGAAGAGCTGGCTCATTGGGAAACTTATACACGCCCCCACTTTCTCAAGATTTGGTCATCTTGGAAAAACTATAGAAGGTTTAAATAAAGAGTAGAAGGGTACCTCCCCCCCCCCATATCATTACCTCTTTTTATTGGCTTTCATATTTCCTAACTCTTATGTTTAAATATTAGCCCCACCGCAGGCTACATATGTGGCATTCTTTATATACCAGCATGTCATGATGATGGAATGACTTATGTTGTCCTGCGGACTTGACCAGCACCTAAAGAGTGTTCCGTAACCTTTAAACAAAAGAAAGCTGTTTAGAATTGTTGCTGCTAGGGTAATACTTCATATGTACTAGGTTATAGCTAACTTGATGTTGTTCCATATATATATAAGAAAACTAAGGTTAAACCCATGTATGCTTAGTCTAGAGGCTTTATATACCAGATGCCTTGATGTCCAGTGCGAGGAAGGATTGCTTTTGAGCCATTAGCCATGCTGTACGTACATCTTATATTATCAATACATGTATTGTAGTATAACATGTCATCCCATTGTGTACCACATGTGCCCTAATACTTTGTACCATGTATATTTGTGTTGTATACATTATTTTTCATATTGTGCAGATTCTAAAAGGAGTTGGATCTTTTTTGCATTTATTTCTTCTGCTCAATAAAAATAAATTTGACAAATATGTAACTGTCTGCCAGTACAGGCCCCAAAAATTAGCCAATAGGCATTCACCTCTATAGTGACAGGGAATGTCCCACAGGATTGGCGCATAGGAAATGTGGTGCCAATATTCAAAAAGAGTCCAAAAACAGAGCCTGGAAACTATAGGCCGGTAAGTTTAACATCTGTTGTGGGTAAACAGTTTGAAGGTTTTCTAAGAGATGCTATCTTAGAGCATCTCAACGGAAATAAGCAAATAACGCCACATCAGCATGGCTTTATGAGGGATCGGTCATGCCAAACTAATTTAATCAGTTTCTATGAGGAGGTAAGACTTGACAGTGGCGAATCAATGAATGTCGTATATCTGGACTTCTCCAAAGCATTTGACACTGTACCACATAAAAGGTTAGTATATAAAATGAGAATGCTCGGACTGGGAGAAAATGTCTGTATATGGTAAGTAACTGGCTGAGTGATAGAAAACAGAGGGTGGTTATTAACGGTACACACTCAGATTGGGTCACTGTCACTAGTGGGGTACCTCAGGGGTCAGTATTAGGCCTTATTCTCTTCAATATATTTATTAACCCCTTAAGGACACAGCCCTATTTAACCTTAAGGATTTGGCCATTTTTTGCAAATCTGACCAGTGTCACTTTAAGTGCTGATAACTTTAAAACGCTTTGACGTATCCAGGCCATTCTGAGACAGTTTTTTCGTCACACTGGAAAAATGAAGTAAAAAAAAAATTAATTTTTATTTAGAAAAAAAATACCAAATTTAGAAAAAAATTGAAAAATATTGCAAATTTCCAAGTTTAAATTTCTCTACTTCTATAATACATAGTAATACCTCAAAAAATAGTTATTACTTTATATTCCCCATATGTCTACTTCATGTTTGGATCATTTTGGGAATGATATTTTAATTTTGGGGGATGTTACAAGGCTTAGAAGTTTAGAAGCAAATCTTTAAAACTTTTAGAAATTTTCAAAAACCCAATTTTTAGGGACCAGTTCAGGTCTGAAGTCACTTTGCGATGCTTACATAATAGAAACCACCCAAAAATGACCCCATTCTAGAAACTACGCGTCTCAAGGTATTCAAAACTGATTTTGCAAACTTTGTTAACCCTTTAAGTGTTCCACAAGAATTAATGAAAAATAGAGATACAATTTCAAAATTTCACTTTTTTGGCAGATTTTCCATTTTAATAATTTTTTTCCAGTTACAAAGCAAGGGTTAACAGCCAAACCAAACTCAATATTTATGGACCTGATTCTGTAGTTTACACAAACACCCCATATGTGGTCGTAAACCGCTGTACGGGCACACGGCAGGGCGCAGAAGGAAAGGATAAGGTTTTTGGAAGGCAGGTTTTGCTGGACTGTTTTTTTGACACCATGTCTCATTTAAAGCCCCCCTGATGCACCCCTAGAGTAGAAACTCCAAAAAAGTGACCCCATTTTTGAAACTACGGAGTAGGGTCGCAGCATTGTTTGTACTAGTTTATGGTACATATGATTTTTGGTTGCTCTATATTACACTTTTTGTGAGGCAGGGTAACAAGAAACAGCTGTTTTGGCACCGTTTTTATTTTTTGTTTTTTACAACATTTGTCTGACAGGTTAGATCATATGATATTTTTATATAACAGGTTGTCACGGACGCTGCTATACCTAATATGTATACTTTATTTATTTATGTAAGTTTTAAACAATGATTTCATTTTAGAACCCAAAAAAATCATGTTTTAGTGTTTCCATAGGAATAATTTTTTCAGTTTTTAGGTGATTACCTTGAGTAGGGTATTATTTTTGTGGGATGAGATGACAGTTTTATTGGCACTATTTTGGTGTGCGTGTGACTTTTTGATTGCTTGCTATTAAACTTTTTGTGATGTAAGGTGACAAAAAATTGCTTTTTTAACACCGTTTTTTTTTTAATGGTATTCACCTGAGGGGTTAGGTCATGTGGTATTTTTATAGAGTAAGTTATTACGGACGCTGCGATACCTAATATGTATACTTTATTTTTATTTATGTAAGTTTTACACCACAATGATTTCATTTTTGTAGCAAAAAAAACATTTATTAATGTTTCCATAGTCTGAGAGATATAATTTTTTCAGTTTTTGGGCGATTACCTTGGGTAGGGTATGATTTTTGCGGGATGAGATGATGGTTTATTGGCACTATTTTGGAGAGCTTGTGACTTTTTGATCGCTTGCTATTACACTGTTTGTGATGTAAGGTGACAAAAAATTTAGCACAGTTTTTAATTTTTAGTTTTTGCGGTGTTCATCTCAGGGGTTAGGTCATGTGATATTGTTACAGAGCCGGTCGATACAGACGCGGCGATACCTAATATCTATACTTTTTTTATTTATGTAAGTTTTACACAATAATATCATTTTTGAAACAAAAAAATATCATGTTTTAGTGTCTCCATATTCTGACAGCCATAGTTTTATCAGTTTTTGGCCGATTATCTTAGGTAGGGTCTCATTTTTTGCGGGATGAGATGACGGTTGGATTGGCACTATTTTGGGGTGCATATGACTTTTTGATCACTTGCTATTACACTTTTTGTGATGTAAGGTGACAAAAAATGGTTTATTTAGCACAGTTTTTATTTTTTACGGTGTTCTTCTCAGGGGTTAGGTCATGTGATATTTTTATAGAGCCGGTCGATACAGACGCGGCGATATTTAATATGTATACTTTTCTTTTATTTATGTAAGTTTTACACAATAACAGCTTTTTTTAAACAAAAAACATGATGTTTTAGTGTCTCCATATTCTGAGCCAAATGTTTTGATTTTTTTGGCGATTGTCTCAGGTAGGGGCTCATTTTTTGCGGGATGAGGTGACGGTTAGATTGGTACTATTTTGGTGGGCAAACGCCTTTTTGATTGCTTGCTGTTGTACTTTTACTGTTTATTTTTTACGGTGTTCATCTGAGGAGCCGGTCGATATGGACACGGTGATACCTAATATGTAAAAAAAAATTGGTAAAAAATAGGGAAAGTAAAAAAACTTTCCCTATTTTTTACCAATTTTTTTTAAACTTTATTTGGGGAAAATTACATTTTTGTTTATTTTTACTTGAAACTTGTAAAAAAAAATTCGGGGAAAACTTTATTTTTTTCAACTTTTTTTCACTTTATTTTTTGTCCCACTTTGGGACTTGAACTTTTGGGGGTCTAATCCCCTTTACTCATGCATTGGCTGGGGGCTGGAGCTCACAGGCTCATCACCGGAAGGCCGCGCGATGCCTCAGGAAGGCATCACGCTGCCTTCCATGCCATCGGGTCCCCCCTACAGCCACAAGGGGACCCGATGGCACCACCGCCGCCGCACCAGGTAAAATCCGCAAACCGCAGGTCTGAATTGACCTGCGGTTTGCGGCGATCGCCGATGCAGGAGCATGATGCCCCGCTCCCGACGTTGTGACAAGATGCCCGCTGAATGATTTCAGCGGACATCCTGTTCCGATTAACCCCCAATGTGCCACAATGTCGTTTTAAAGTTAGGACGTACTGGTACGTCCTGGGTAGAGATGTCGCAAACATAAAATTTTCCGTTCACGGACCACAAACGCACATTTTTGCTAATGTTCGCGAACGGGCAAACCGCCATTGACTTCAATAGGCAGGCGAATTTTAAAACCCACAGGGACTCTTTCTAGCCACAGTAGTGATGGAAAAGTTGTTTCAAGGGGACTAACACCTGGACTGTGACATGCCAGAGGGGGATCCATGGCAAAACTCCAATGGAAAATTACATAGTTGACGCAGAGTTGGATTTTAATCCATAAAGGGCATAAATCACCTAACAATCCCAAATTTTTTGAACAACGTGGTTTTAAACATCCGGTGTGTGTATACGATCAGGTATGATGTTGTATCGATCAGGTAGTGTAAGAGTTACACCCGCTTCACAGACATTGACAGACCAAACTCCCCTTTTAATGCACCGCAAACAACCGCAAACAGTCCATTTGCCCAACCGCAAACTCCCCATTTGCACAAGGTTGGATACCAAGCTAGCCATGTCCCGTTGATGTCATTGAAGGTTTCTTCCTCCACCCAGCCACGTACAACACCAATGGTCCCCGAAAGGTGAATTGAATAGATTTTTTCAAACAGGGAGATGGTTAAAAAAACGCTGGCTCCCTCCCCTTTGTTCGAATGCACGGCCACTGCGTCTGCGCCGTGCAATTTACTGTCCCACCCGATATGAGTGGTATCTTCTGTAGTACTATTCTCATCAGTTTAATCCCTGATACGTCCCCAATCTGGGGTCCATTTATTGAATTGATTTTTCGAACGGGGAGATGGTTAAAAAAAAGGCTGGCTCCCTCACTTTTGTTTTAATCCACTGTCACTGCGTTTGTGCCGTGCAATTGACTGTCACACCCGATATGAGTGGTATTTTCTGTAGTGCTATTCTCATCAGTTTAATCCCTGTTACGTCCCATATCAGGGATTGCCTTTTGTGAAAAAATATTTAGGCCTGGTACCTTCGACTGCCTTCACAGTGACAGACCAAACTCTGATACACCAAACTGAATTGATTTTAGGAACCGGGAGATGGAAAAAGCAGCTTGGTCGGTCCTCTTACTCCCAAGTTGGGGCACTGTGCGTGCACGGAGCAATGTGCTGTGACACCCTATATGAGTGGTGTCTTAACTAGTACTATTCCTATCAGTTTAATCCCTGTTACGTCCCCTATCCAGGGACGTGTGTCAAATTGATTAACCATTGTCGAATTAACGAACCATTACGACATCCTGAAATAATTTAGTTCTGAGTTCTGTACTTGCTTTGTATTAGAATTGATGAGGATTTTTTAAATTATTTGCATTATTAAGAGACTTTATTATGATTTTTTTTATTTTATGTATTAAAAACCCATACAACTTAAAAATTGAGGTGATGATCGCTTCATTGTGATACACAAGCCCCTTCACCACAACAAGGTGCGGATCACGAAGGGGAATTGACACATGTATGTGCCTTTTTTTTGTTTTGGTTTTGAAGCCACAATGCAGCACCAGAGGCCAGAAAAATTAATGTTTTCCAGGCAGAATGGTGACTAAAACATTGCGGCTTGAACCCTAGTTGGTGGCGGAGAATTCACAAAAGTCATCCAGTATGCAGACATTAAATCCAGCAGCGTGGGGACCATTTTCAGGCCAAGGCATGTCATCAGGCCTTTTGTTAGGTGAACAAATGAAGGTGAGGTAATCAACACTTTTTTGTCCGAGGCGACTTCTTTCTTTTGTCAGTGACAATGCCTCCTGCTGCACTGAAGGTCCTTTCTGACAGGACACTTGAAGCGGGGCAGGCCAGAAGTTCTATTGCAAACTGGCATAGCTCAGGCCACAGGTCAAGCCTGCACACCCAGTAGTCAAGGGGTTCATCGCTCCTCAGAGTGTCGATATCTGCAGTTAAGGCAAGGTAGTCTGCTACCTGTCGGCCGAGTCGTTCTCTAAGGCTGGATCCCGAAGGGCTGTGGACTGAAAAAGCTCTGCATGTCCTCCATCAACAACACATTTGAAAAGCGTCCTGTCCTTACCGCCGTGATAGGAGGAGGATTATTTTCACCTCTTCCCCTGTTAGATTCCTGTTGTGCTGTGACATCCCCCTTATAAGCTGTGTAAAGCATATTTTTTAGTTTGGTTTTGAACTGCTACATCCTTTCTGACTTTCGGTAATTTGGTAACATTTCCATCACTTTCCGCTTATATCGGGGGTCTAGTAGCGTGGCCACCCAGTACAGGTCGTTCTCCTTCATCCTTTTTATACGAGGGTCCCTCAACAGACATGATAGCATGAAAGACCCCATTTGCACAAGGTTGGATGCTGAGCTACTCATTTCCCATTCCTCATCCTCACTGATGTCATTGACGGTCTGTTCTTCCCCCCAGCCACGTACAACACCACGGGTCCCAGATAGGTGAAAACAACGAGCACTCTGGGATGCCTGCTGTGGTTGATCTTCGTCGTCCTCAAAGCCACATTCCTCCTCTCACTCCTGTTCCAGCGTTTTCACAGGTCCGGCAAGCAATGATGACAAGGCTGTTTCTGGTGGTGATGGTGACCACAACTCTTCCTCTTCACGCTCATCTACAGCCTGATCCAGCACTCTTCACAGGGCACATTCCAGGAAGAAAACAAATGGGATGAGGTCACTGATGGTGCCTTCGGTGCGACTGACTAGGTTTGTCACCTCCTCAAAAGGACGCATGAGCATACAGGCATTGCGCATGAGCGTCCAGTAATGTGGCAAAAAAATCCCCAGCTCCGCAGAGGCTGTCCTAGCACCCCGGTCATACAAATACTCATTGACGGATTTTTCTTGTTGGAGCAGGCGGTCAAACATTAGGAGTGTTGAATTCCAACGTGTCGGGCTGTCGCAAATCAAGCGCCTAACTTGCATGTTGTTTCGGCGCTGATGTCTGAAAAGTGTGCCATGGCCGTGTAGGAACTCCTGAAATGGCCACACACCTTCCTGGCCTGCTTGAGGACGTCCTGTAAGCTTGGGTACTTAGACACAAAGCGTTGTACAATGAGATTCAACACATGTGCCATGCACGGCACATGTGACAACTTGACCAAATTCAATGCCGCCAAAAGATTGCTTCCATTGTCACACACCACTTTGCCGATCTCTAGTTGGTGCGGGGTCAGCCACTGATCCACCTGTGCGTTCAGGGCGGACAGGAGTGCTGGTCCGGTGTGGCTTTCTGCTTTCAGGCAAGTCAACCCCAAAACAGCGTGACACTGTCATATCCGGGATGTGGAATAGCCCTGGGGAGCTGGGGGGATTCAGTTGATGAGCAGCCAGACGCCGCAGCAGAAGAGGACTCAGCCGAGGAGGTTATCTCAGAGGATGGAGTAGGAGGAGTAGAGGAGGTGGCAGTAGGGCTGCCTGCAAGTCGTGGCGGTGTCACTAACTCCGCTGCAGAGCCATGCATTCCATGCTTGGCAGCCGTCAGCAGGTTGACCCAATGCGCAGTGATATACCTGCCCTGACCGTGTTTTGCAGACCAGGTATCAGTGGTCAGATGGATCATTGCCCCAACACTGTATGCCAGAGATGCCATGACTTCCTTTTCAATAACTGAGTAGAGCTATTTTTGAAAAAAAAAAAAATCGTCCGGGTACCTTCCACTGTGGTGTCCCAATAGCGACAAATTTTTTTAAGGCCTCAGACTCCACCAGCTGGTATGGTAAAAAACTGGCGGGCTAAGAGTTCCGTCAAGCCAGCTGTCAGATGCCAGGCAAGGGGGGTGACTCTGTGACATTGGCTTCTTACGCTCAAACATTTCCTTGACAGACACCTGACTGTGGGCAGATGAGATGGAACTGATGAAGGTGAGAGGCGGAATGGTGGGTGGTTGAGAGGGGGCAAGGAGGACAGCAGTGGTTGACGTGGCTGAAGATGCTGGACCAGGAGGAGGATGGTGGCTTTGAGTTTGTGTACTGCTTGTACTCATGTGTTGATCCCATTGGCATTTGTGATGTGAGATCATGTGCCTTTGCAAAGCAGTTGTACCGAGGTGGGTGTTGGACTTCCCACGACTCAGTTTCTTTTGGCACAAGTTGCAAATGGCATTGCTGTTATCAGAGGCAGACACACAAAAAAAATGCCACACTGCTGAGCTTTGCAATGAGGGCATTATGGTGGTGGCAACAGCATGCGTTGATTGGCGTGCTGTCTGGCTGACCCCAGGTGCTGATACATGCTGTCTGACTGTGCCACTAGCTCCTTGCGATGACCTCCCCCTGCTTCCAACCCGTCTCCTCCTTCTCTCTGTCTCCCCTTCTGAACTTTCCCCCTCTTCTTCTTCTCTTCGAGCAGGCACCCACGTGGCATCCACGGACACATCGTCATCATCAACCGCTTCACTTGTATCTGACACCTCAGCAAAGGAAGCAGCAGCGGGTACAACATCATCATCATCACACGTCCATGTGTGTAATGCTGCCTGACTGAGACATATCCCTGTTATCTGCATCCTCTGGCAATAATGGTTGCGCATCACTAATTGTGAAGTGAAGCGGCTGTGGTGGCTGTGGTGGTACTGGCAGCGGGCGGGAGAGTGGTAACTTGAGAGCAGTTGTTTGGGTTCAGGGTACGGGGCCTCTGAACACTGGGCATTATTCCAGGGCCAGTTGAATTCACAGCACCACGACCATGATGGCCCCTGCGGGGTGGCCTGCCTCTGCCTGTCATTTTTTTTAGTGGTAGGTACTATGCGTGCAAGGTACTGTGCCACCCTATATAACTGGTGGGCAGTGGGCACAGTACAGTCTGTGTATGCCTGACACACACTGGCTTGCAACTGCGATTATATCACAGTGAAAAAATAATTTGAATTTTTTTTTTATTTGCAAGGTATTGTGACACCCTGTAATGGTATGAGTGGTGGCCTAGCCAGTGGCCACAGTACAGTCTGTGGGCCAGTCACTCACTGGCTTGCAACTGCGATTATATCACAGAGAAATAATACATACTTTTTTTTATTTTATCTGCAAGGTATTGTCTGTGACACCCTGTATGAATGGTGTGCACACAGTACAGTCTGTGGGCCAGACAGTCACTCACTGGCTTGCAACTGCGATTATATCACAGTGAAACAATAAATAGATTTTTTTTTAATCTGCAAGGTATTGTGATTTGTCAGTGACACCCTGTAAAGGTATGAGTGGTGGCCTAGCCAGTGTCCACAGTACAGTCTGTGGGCCAGCCACTCACTGGCTTGCAACTGCGATTATATCACAGAGAAATAATACATACTTTTTTTTTTATCTGCAAGGTATTGTCTGTGACACCCTGTATGAATGGCAAGAACACAGTACAGTCTGTGGGATAGACAGTCACTCACTGGCTTGCAACTGCGATTATATCACAGAGAAATAATAAATTGAATTTTTTTTCTATCTGCAAGGTATTGTGCTTTGTCAGTGACACCCTGTAACAGTATGAGTGGTGGCCTAGCCAGTGGCCACAGTACAGTCTGTGGGCCAGATACTCACTGGCTTGCAACTGCGATTATATCACAGAGAAATAATAAATAGATTTTTTTTAATCTGCAAGGTATTGTCTGTGACACCCTGTATGAATGGTGTGCACACACTACAGTCACAGAGAAATAATAAATTGAATTATTTTTTTTATCTGAAAGGTATTGTGATTTGACAGTGACACCCTGTAACGGTATGAGTGGTGGCCTAGCCAGTGGCCACAGTATAGTCTGTGGGCCAGACACTCACTGGCTTGCAACTGCGATTATATCACAGATAAATAATAAATTGAATTTCTTTTTATCTGCAAGGTATTGTGATTTGTCAATGACACCCTGTAACGGTATGAGTGGTGGCCTAGCCAGTGGCCACAGTACAGTCTGTGGGCCAGACACTCACTGGCTTGCAACTGCGATTATATCACAGAGAAATAAGGGCTTTTTGGGTGCTGTCAGGATGCTGTCCTTACAGCAGATGAGTCTGTGGACACAGAACACTGCCCTAGCTAACGCTTTCCCTATTAGATCAGCAGCAGCAGCACTGTCCCTCCTCTCACTAAGAATGCAGCTTCCGAATGAATCTAAAATGGATGCTGTCCAGGAGGTGGGAGGGTCTACTGCTGATTGGCTGGAATGTGTCTGCTGACTGTGAGGTACAGGGTCAAAGTTTGTTCAATGATTATGTATAGGGGCAGACCGAACATCGCATATGTTCGCCCGCCATGGCGAACGCGAACAAGCCATGTTCGCCGTGAACTGTTCACCGGTGAATAGTTTGGGACATCACTAGTCCTGGGTCCTTAAGGACTCGGCAAACATGGCGTACTGGTGAGTCCCAAGTCCCTAAGGGGTTAATGATCTTGTAGAAGGCTTGCATAGTAAAATATCAGTTTTCGCAGATGACACTTAGGCCTCTTTCACACTTGCGTTGTCCGGATCCGGCGTGTACTCCTCTTGCCGGAATTACACGCCGGATCCGGAAAAACGCAAGTGTACTGAAAGCATTTGAAGACGGATCCGTCTTCAAAATGCTTTCAGTGTTACTATGGCACCCAGGACGCTATTAAAGTCCTGGTTGCCATAGTAGGAGCGGGGAGCGGTATACTTACCATCCGTGCGGCTCCCGGGGCGCTCTAGAATGACGTCAGAGCGCCCCATGCGCATGGATGACGTGCCATGCGATCACGTCATCCATGCGCCTGGGGCGCCCTGACGTCACTCGGGAGTGCCCCAGGAGCCGCACGGATGGTAAGTATGCTGCTCCCCCGCTCCCCACTACACTTTACCATGGCTGCCAAGACTTTAGCGTCCCGGCAGCTATGGTAACCACTCTAAAAAAGCTAAACGTCGTATCCGGCAATGCGCCGAAACGACGTTTAGCTTAAGGCCGGATCCGGATCAATGCCTTTCAATGGGCATTCATTCCGGATCCGGCCTTGCGGCAAGTCTTCAGTTTTTTGGGCATGAGCAAAAAGCGCAGCATGCTGTGGTATTTTCTCCGGCCAAAAAACGTTTTGTTCCAGAACTGAAGACATCCTGATGCATCCTGAACGGATTTCTCTCCTTTCAGAATGCATTAGGATAATCCTGATCAGGATTCTTCCGGCATAGAGCCCCGACGACGTAACTCTATGCCGGAAGACAATAACGCAGGTGTGAAAGAGCCCTAAGCTGTGTAAAGTAATTAACACTGAAGAGGATAGTATACTACTACTACTACATAGGGATCTGGATAGATTGGAGGCTTTGGGCAGATAAGTGGCAGATGAGGTTTAACACTGACAAATGTAAAGTTATACACATGGGAAGGAATAATGCAAGTCACCCTACATACTAAATGGTAAAACACTCGGTAACACTGACATGGAAAAGGATCTAGGAATTTTAATAAACAGCAAACTAAGCTGCAACAACCAGTGTCAGGCAGCTGCTGCCAAGGCCAATAGGATAATGGGTTGCATCAAAAGGGGCATAGATGCCTGTGATAAGAACATAGTCCTACCACTTTACAAATCACTAGTCAGACCACACATGGAGTACTGTGTACAGTTCTGGGCTCCTGCAAACAAGGCAGACATAGCAGAGCTGGAGAGGGTCCAGAGGAGGGCAACTAAAGTAATAACTGGAATGGGGCACCTACAGTACCATGAAAGATTATCAAAATTAGGGTTATTCACTTTAGAAAAAAGACGACTGAGGGGAGATATAATTACATAATATAATTATATTATGTATAAATATATCAGGGGTCAGTACAGAGATCTATCCCATCATCTAGTTATCCCCAGGACTGTGACGAGGGGACATCCTCTGCATCTGGAGGAAAGAAGGTTTGTACACAAACATAGAAAATGATTCTTTACGGTAAGAGCGGTGAGACTATGAAACTCTCTGAGGAGGTGGTGATGGTGAGTACAATAAAGGAATTCAAAAGGGGCCAGCCTAGGCATTCCCTGAGGCTGGATCCAGAGGGCGGCTGTCGATGGGTTGGCTGCAAGAATGATCTCATATCCGAAGTGACCAACACATCTTCAAACAACCCTCTTTTTGCAGGCGCAGTAGGATTGGTACCTGCACCTGTTTCGCTGTGGATGGAAATTCCTCTGCCAGTGCCTGCAACAGTAGAATGCAGCATCTCTCGCAGCAAGGACTGCATTCTGCCTCATTGCATTCTAAGCAAAAGGAGGGGGTTAGTCACCTGGTTCTCTCAATGAAAATCTGGGTACCTAACTTGCAGGGCGCCAAAGATGTAGAACCTATAGCTATGAATACTATTTTATCTGGTAGGGTAGAATATATCTGTAAAGATCCACAAATGAAGGCTGCCGGTGAGACAAAACTTAGCAAGGTAAAACACCTCAGCTAGAATCAACAACAGAAGAGAAAAAGTAACGTTTTTTATATCACCAGGGGGCGCCACTCAATGCTTGATTGTATATAGAGTATCATCATAAATAATTAAAAGGTTAGAACATAAAAATATATATTTTACTAGAGTCACTCAATTATGGTGAAGAGGAATGTATCCTGCAATGAAATTTCAACACGGCTTGTAGCCATACAAAAATTCATCCATACACTGGAATAGTAATTGTACTCACTTCACCCAGGAGGAGAGATGGGGGATAAACTCAAGACACCCCCAAACCCTTCCTCCTGCGCCTGGTTCACTTCTAGAGTATCGGGAAATAACGGCAGTCCAAAAGCTGGAACTTCTTGTCAAATCCTTTATTCAGACAATCAGGGTAGGGTGAGGAAAAGGCCCAACGTGTTTCGGGGATATATAAATCCCCTTCATCAGGAGCATATACAGTTTTGATGATAGTGGCTCATTTAAAACCAAATCTGGCGCCAAAATCGATGTTTGAAGCGTCACTTCCGGTCCGCGTGTGTCCATGCGTTCCAGCATGGAACGCAAAACCGGAAGTGAGGTGTCCAATATACAAACAAAGCATCTACAGATCTGTAATTAATGTCCATTTGCCTAAACGAGGCTACTATACAGAGTCATGTTTTATATGTATTAATATTAAGTATAGTGCAGGTTATGAGATATACAAACCCCATCTCTTCTACATTTGTGAGCGAACGACCGGAAGTGATATCACTTCCGGTGGATCAAGTATATAAAAAGTAAGTACACACAAAATTGCCTTCTCAGAGAAAAAAGGATTTGACAAGAAGTTCCAGCTTTTGGACTGCCGTTAAAGTAATGAGAACAGGGAAGAGGTAGAGGTTTTGTAATTGCCTTACAGTCTCCGGCGACGGCCGTGGGATGACGTCACATCTCGATCTCCGCCCACTTCCGCTCAGTGGAACGCAAGTGGCGGAGCCGAGGGTTTCCGTCACCAGGCTGAGGTTCTGTGCGCATGGGCAAAGGGGAAAGCAGGCATCTATGGACATGATGTGTAAAGTGATGGGAACACATAGAACGGTGACATTCACATAAACATTTAACATTTAAGGGCCTATGTTATATTCTCAGCCAATGTTGGGCATAGGGCCCTAGGTCTATTAATGTAATATAAGAAGATTTCCCAAATATAATGCAGTATTAATAAAACGATATATCAACACATATAAAACATATATCAGTCCATATAAGAAATACACATATGAAACACAAATAAAAAATACATATACAAAATATATATATATATATATATATAATCGGAAACGGACAGCAACTCCAAAGATACCAAAAATATTTATTGGGCCACAGTGGCACAGTGAGGCGACGTTTCGGCTCCAAATCCCGAGCCTTTCTCAAGCAACAAAACACAACTGATAGTGCACAGCATAAATAGGTGTACATAATTAAAAAATAACAATGATCAATAATCATAAATAGTGTACAACACAATCAAAAGATCAATATATCATGATTATAAAAAGTGACAGTATAACGAAACGGATCCAATGATACATAATTGTATTTGTGATATACAATAAAATAATGTGAATCAATATAATATGAAATATAAGTATAAGTGGCTCCAATATATATCATCTGTTTCGAATCCCTTTAATTACATTAAATAAAAACAGGGAGGAGCAAAGAGGGGGCCGATGACAACATACCACAGAGTTAGCGTGTCTTCACATCTCCGCAATGGCCACAGTTGGCGTCTACCTCGATAGAATGCGCAGGCGTCAAGGTCCGTCCCGGCAAGATCGCATCATGTGACGCCTAACTTCGGCGTCCCACGTCACAACCTGCGCCGCGAGGTGGTGGAGATACATCGACGACATCTTCCTCATATGGACTGGTGACGACTCTGAATTATTAGAGTTTCAAGGTTACCTGAATAGTATTAATGAAGAGCTACAATTCACTCTGATATATTCCAACACTGAAATCCAATTCTTGGATACCACTGTCATATATCAGAATGGTCGGTTGGAAACTAGGTTATTTACTAAATCCACAGATAAAAACACCCTTTTGCATTTTCAGAGTAGCCATCCGCGAAATATGGTGAAGCACCTTCCTTTTTCCCAATTCCTCAGGGCCAAAAGGATTATATCTGACCCTGGTGCATTGGAGAAATCATTGGAAAATATGGTTGAAAAATTCAGACATAGAGGCTATCCTCTGGAGCTATTAGTGTCTCAAGTAGACCGTGTCCAAGATATGGATAGAGAGGACACATTAGCTAGAAGGGAGAGAAAGGGTCCCCACAATAGGATCCCCTTTATTACAAAATATACAGAACATAGTGGTACAATCAATCGCATCATTACTAAACATTGGGGTATCCTAGGGGGATGCCTTAGCCAGGTCCCGGAATTTAAATCTCCTCCATTATTTTCTTACAAAAGATCTAGAAATCTACGTGATCAGCTGGTTCATGCTGATATAGGTCCTGGACCTGGTTTGACTCAGACAACATTGACACAACGGAGCATGGGATGTTTCCCATGTCTTAGTTGTGTCAATTGTAAACACATTTGTAAAGGAAAAACCTTTATTCATCCGTTCACTAATGTGAGATATTCTATTTCATTTTATCTCACTTGTAACTCAAATTTTGTGATCTATGTTTTAAGTTGCCCCTGTAAACTACTGTATGTAGGCGAGACATCGACTGATCTAAAAACTAGATTAAATAATCATCGCTCCACGATTAGGAAAAAACGTCGGGATCTACCTGTCCCCAAACATTTTGTGGAGATGAATCATACAGAACATCAATTGAAATGCTGGATAATAGATCATATTCCTCTACCTAGACGAGGAGGCAATAGGAATTTACTATTGAAAAAGAAGGAGCTGTTTTGGATACACACGTTGAATACATTGAGACCTAATGGCCTCAATGTGGACTTTAACTTAGGGGTTTGTGTATAGAAGGGTGGTTTGCCCTTTGATGTCATGTACTGTCTGTTATTCGGCTTTTTTGTGTGTAGGTATGAACAAAACACAAATGTTATCATAAAATCTAACCTACATTTTTATGCATTTTTATGCATTTCTTTCTCATAATTTTTTTCATCTTATATTTCAGATGATTAGTCCACATAAGAAGAGGAGCGATGGGAGGATAATGCAGTATTACCACATTGAGATATATCGTGTCCCACATCCAACTTGGTCCATAAATTGGTTATACTTAGAAGATATATGCTTGGGAGTCGGGCCATGTTCCGACAGATCCCGCAAATGTGTCTACATATATATATTTATAAGGAGAACCCTGTTTGTGGCAATTCCTGGAGGCGTGATTGGGGCGGCACTTGCTGCACGATCGATATGGGGGTGTCGATCTGGCGCATACTGCATGCCCATTGTAGGATTACCATGATCTCTTGACAGGGATACATGGTTTCCTTATTTGCCTTCGGTTAGCCACGGAATATGTAAATTAATCAATTGTGGGCCCTCTGTCCAGTACTCAAGATGGCGTGTTTGCTGTCACAGTTGTGTGAGCATGCGCACTGGAGAGCAATGGACATTGTGCAACTCGCGGCGCAGGTTGTGACGTGGGACGCCGAAGTTAGGCGTCACATGATGCGATCTTGCCGGGACGGACCTTGACGCCTGCGCATTCTATCGAGGTAGACGCCAACTGTGGCCATTGCGGAGATGTGAAGACACGCTAACTCTGTGGTATGTTGTCATCGGCCCCCTCTTTGCTCCTCCCTGTTTTTATTTAATGTAATTAAAGGGATTCGAAACAGATGATATATATTGGAGCCACTTATACTTATATTTCATATTATATTGATTCACATTATTTTATTGTATATCACAAATACAATTATGTATCATTGGATCCGTTTCGTTATACTGTCACTTTTTATAATCATGATATATTGATCTTTTGATTGTGTTGTACACTATTTATGATTATTGATCATTGTTATTTTTTAATTATGTACACCTATTTATGCTGTGCACTATCAGTTGTGTTTTGTTGCTTGAGAAAGGCTCGGGATTTGGAGCCGAAACGTCGCCTCACTGTGCCACTGTGGCCCAATAAATATTTTTGGTATCTTTGGAGTTGCTGTCCGTTTCCGATTATATGCAAGGGTAAGCAGTGAATTCCCTGGACATAGCACCCGGTCTAAATGGTGTGAATTGGTGCTGCCATACGTTTCTTTTTATATATATATATATATAGATATATAGAGACGAAAAAAGTCGGACTGCACTCCAAAATGATGGTGAAATAAAAGTGTTTTAATCACCCATAATATGGCAACTTGCGACGTTTCGGCTCACAAGAGCCTTCCTCAAGCAAAGAGACAGTGAAAATGGAAGCATATATAGGTATAACAAAGGTATAGGACCAATCCCATTGAAGATACAATCAAGGTGCAATTGCATACATCTGCTGTGAAAAACAAAGTGCATGTGCATAAAGTGACATGTGCCATGTGATCTACATTCACAGGGACAAATCCCTTAACGTAGAAAAATATAAATAATATACAAGTATTGACAATAAGAGACAAGTTTAAAACTGTGTCATAATAGTGAATAATAAATAAATAATAAATACGGATCGCAGAAATCAGGCCTTCAGAAGTTGTAGCGTCCACATAGACCATCGTGTTAGTTGAGCGTCTCTATCTCTGTCGTGCGCATGTCCAGATCTACGTCATCATGTGAGTCATGGTGCAAAGGGTATGGCGCATGCGTTTTATGGTATCTAACGAACGTCGCCATATTGCTTAAGGGAAAATTGCCCTATAGTTCTATGTATATACATAGTCCACAGATGGGGGCTGTAAAGATGTAAAAGTATAAACAAATATACGGCCGCAGTAGGGATCTCCTACATGTATCAGCGGACGGATCGGGATCCCGCCCCTCCGGGAGGGACACCGAACCTGAAGAGCCGCAGGTGTCGAAGCGAGACACTTCCATGTGTCTCGCTTCGACACCTGCGGCTCTTCAGGTTCGGTGTCCCTCCCGGAGGGGCGGGATCCCGATCCGTCCGCTGATACATGTAGGAGATCCCTACTGCGGCCGTATATTTGTTTATACTTTTACATCTTTACAGCCCCCATCTGTGGACTATGTATATACATAGAACTATAGGGCAATTTTCCCTTAAGCAATATGGCGACGTTCGTTAGATACCATAAAACGCATGCGCCATACCCTTTGCACCATGACTCACATGATGACGTAGATCTGGACATGCGCACGACAGAGATAGAGACGCTCAACTAACACGATGGTCTATGTGGACGCTACAACTTCTGAAGGCCTGATTTCTGCGATCCGTATTTATTATTTATTTATTATTCACTATTATGACACAGTTTTAAACTTGTCTCTTATTGTCAATACTTGTATATTATTTATATTTTTCTACGTTAAGGGATTTGTCCCTGTGAATGTAGATCACATGGCACATGTCACTTTATGCACATGCACTTTGTTTTTCACAGCAGATGTATGCAATTGCACCTTGATTGTATCTTCAATGGGATTGGTCCTATACCTTTGTTATACCTATATATGCTTCCATTTTCACTGTCTCTTTGCTTGAGGAAGGCTCTTGTGAGCCGAAACGTCGCAAGTTGCCATATTATGGGTGATTAAAACACTTTTATTTCACCATCATTTTGGAGTGCAGTCCGACTTTTTTCGTCTCTACAAATCCTGGGTATAGCCGTTGCCCTCTGCTGGACTTTGCACCCGTAACCCGGTTGGTGCTCCCGCTGGAATTTTCCTTCTCTTATATAGATATATATATATATATATATATAACACAGAAAAAACTGCGGCACTCCTTGAAGTAGAAAAATGTGCAATTTATTCACACATGTCAGCAGAGACATGTGTGAATAAATTGCACATTTTTCTACTTCAAGGAGTGCCGCAGTTTTTTCTGTGTTATATTGCTGGTCCTGGATCGAGGGATCACTGCGGGCACCGCTACAGCTTCAGCTGCATATTAAGGAGTGCTGCCTGACCTTTTGTTATGGATATATATATATATATATATATATATATATATATATATATAAAAGGAAAATATAATATAAAAAATATATAAAAATATATATATATATAAAAAATATATATATACATAGACATATATATGTATATATATATATATATATATCTGCACAGACATAAAACTTTGTATATATACATGATAGATGATAATACATAGTCATTGATTGTTAATAGTGTTCTATCCTAAGTCTTGGAGAAACGCAGAAGGTGGATATGTCTATTATGGGCTTTCTACGAATATTTAGATATTTAGAGGTTTTAGTAGAGCTATCTGTGCTTTCACCAAAAAATCTGTACAAGCATTGTTCAACATATGTATTAAACGTATATATTTATCAGACGTTGGATTTAAAAAAATATATAAAAAAATATTAAAATATATAAAAAAATAAAAAATATAGAAAAGTATATAAAAAAATAAATATATATATATATATATATATATATATATAAAAGAAATGTCTAGATACACTGTGTGTGGTAACCCCTCGTTTTATGTTTGACCGATGTTCTGTCATTCTGTCCCTTACTGCTTGAGTGGTTCTTCCTACATTTTTTATGTTACATGGGCAAGTAAGTAGATAAACTACATTCCTGGTAGTCCCAAACTAACGGCCACGGGTATTAGTACGTCAATCGCAGTACATAAGAAAACTAGACAAGGGATCTATAGATGTGGGATAACCAGATGCAAATGCTGTAATATGATGAATCACGGGACTACCGAGCTTAAAATCGCAACAAACGATATATGGAGATACAAACAAGAGATCAGCTGTAACACCAGGAATGTAGTTTATCTACTTACTTGCCCATGTAACATAAAATATGTAGGAAGAACCACTCAAGCAGTAAGGGACAGAATGACAGAACATCGGTCAAACATAAAACGAGGGGTTACCACACACAGTGTATCTAGACATTTCTTGGAGAAACATAACAGCAATCCCTCCTTACTAAAAGTCACCCCACTAGAACACGTTATGCACTCCTATCAAGTTTTGTGCAGGAAAGAGATGCACTGGATTTTTCGTCTCAATACACTATTTCCCCATGGGTTAAACGAAACACTAGAATATAGTAATTATTGACCAAAAACTCGAACCCTGTAGTATATACATATATATATATATATATATATATATATATATATATATACATACATATTTATATACTTTTCTATATTTTTTATTTTTTTATATATTTTAATATTTTTTTATATATTTTTTTATATATTTTTTTAAATCCAACGTCTGATAAATATATACGTTTAATACATATGTTGAACAATGCTTGTACAGATTTTTTGGTGAAAGCACAGATAGCCCTACTAAAACCTCTAAATATCTAAATATTCGTAGAAAGCCCATAATAGACATATCCACCTTCTGCGTTTCCCCAAGACTTAGGATAGAACACTATTAACAATCAATGACTATGTATTATCATCTATCATGTATATATACAAAGTTTTATGTCTGTGCAGATATATATATATATATATATGTCTATGTATATTTTTTTTTATATATATTTTTTATATATTTTTTTATATATTTTTTATATTATATTTTCCTTATATATATATATATTTTTTTTATATATTTTTTATATGTATTTCTTATTTGTGTTTTATATGTGTATTTCTTATATGGACTGATATATGTTTTATATGTGTTGATATATAGTTTTATTAATACTGCATTATATTTGGGAAATCTTCTTATATTACATTAATAGACCTAGGGCCCTATGCCCAACATTGGCTGAGAATATAACATAGGCCCTTAAATGTTAAATGTTTATGTGAATGTCACCGTTCTATGTGTTCCCATCACTTTGCACATCATGTCCATAGATGCCTGCTTTCCCCTTTGCCCATGCGCACAGAACCTCAGCCTGGTGACGGAAACTCTCGGCTCAGCCACTTGCGTTCCACTGAGCGGAAGTGGGCGGAGATCGAGATGTGACATCATCCCACGGCCGTCGCCGGAGACTGTAAGACAATTACTACCCCAAAAAACCTCTACCTCTTCCCTGTTCTCATTACTTTAGTGACGAATACATATCTCCCTTTCTCTGAGAAGGCAATTTTGTGTGTACTTACGTTTTATATACTTGATCCACCGGAAGTGATATCACTTCCGGTCGTTCGCTCACAAATGTAGAAGAGATGGGGTTTGTAGGCAAATGGACATTAATTACAGATCTGTAGATGATTTGTTTGTATATTGGACACCTCACTTCCGGTTTTGCGTTCCATGCTGGAACGCATGGACACACACGGACCGGAAGTGACGCTTCAAACATCGATTTGGGCGCCAGATTTGGTTTTAAATGAGCCACTATCCTCAAAACTGTATATGCTCCTGATGAAGGGGATTTATATATCCCCGAAACGCGTTGGGGCTTTTCCTCACCCTACCCTGATTGTCTGAATAAAGGATTTGACAAGAAGTTCCAGCTTTTGGACTGCCGTTATTTCCCGATACTCTAGAAGTGAACCAGGCGCAGGAGGAAGGGTTTGGGGGTGTCTTGAGTTTATCCCCCATCTCTCCTCCTGGGTGAAGTGAGTACAATTACTATTCCAGTGTATGGATGAATTTTTGTATGGCTACAAGCCGTGTTGAATTTTCATTGCAGAATACATTCCTCTTCACCATAATTGAGTGACTCTAGTAAAATATATATTTTTATGTTCTAACCTTTTAATTATTTATGATGATACTCTATATACAATCAAGCATTGAGTGGCGCCCCCTGGTGATATAAAAAATGTTACTTTGTCTCTTCTGTCATTGCATTCTGACAGCCTTCTGTGATGCTGGTAACATGTCAGTCATTTTGTGTTTGTACCGTGGGGTCTAAGTACGTTGCCATCCAGTACAGGTTCTTGATCTTTATGCTTTTTATACGGGGGTCCCTCTTCAAACACTGGAGCATGAAGGCCCCCATTTGCACTAAATTGGAAGCGGTGGAGCGCCCTGGCTTCTGCTCATCGCCCAGGAGAATAAGTTCAGGACGTGTGCCATGCACAGCACGTGTGTCATTTTGCCCTGTTTCAGCGCACTCAGCAGATTGGCACCGTTGTTGCACACCACTTAACCAACTGTCAAATTGAGCGGGGTTAGCCACTGATCAGTCTGTGACTGCAGAGCTGAAACAATGCAGGACTGGTGTGGCTCTTGGCTTCCAGGCCAGCATCGCAACATCTCACCTGGCACATCAAATTGGTTCTGGGGAGCTTGGGGGTGCAGTGGAAAAGGCGGTAGCAATGGAAATGGAGAAATCAGCCGAGGAGGAGACAGAGGATGGATTAGGTGTCACGGTGGGGAGTGGGGGAAACCCTCCACCGTAGGGAATATCTAATGTAACCAGGCCTGTAAGCAAGGATAGGGAAGATGCAAACCTCCAATACAACCCTCATCCTAGCCCTTATCTCCTGACCGTATGAGCGCCCCCTAATGGTGGTAGGACTCATACACTGGAACCTGGGCCCTACCAACTCTAACGATCCCTAGCGTAGGGGTCAGGAATAGGAGACTACCAGACACAGACGAACCGGGGTCTCCACAGTCCAAACAACCAAAGACAAAGGTAAAAGCAACTGAACTACTGTCATGTACAAGAGTGAGTCCACCTGACCCCTAGTACATGAAACAACATAAGAAACTAAACAACTTTTACTGTCATGTTCTATGTTGGGTTCA
Organism: Bufo gargarizans; assembly: GCF_014858855.1. Taxonomy (NCBI): domain Eukaryota; kingdom Metazoa; phylum Chordata; class Amphibia; order Anura; family Bufonidae; genus Bufo; species Bufo gargarizans. Next base: position 96,018,790 of record NC_058086.1, on the reverse strand, counting down.
CCTGACCCCTAGAACACCACAACAGTAAGAGAGACAAGACAGTGAGCCCTCAACTCAACAGAATAAGCAGGTAAAAACCCAGAGGCCTGAATCCCACCTGGATAACAAGTATGGGAAAAAAGATAGCAGCTCACTGACCTGACTATTGGTTCATCCATCTGGGAAACCATGAAGCCCCCTTCAGGAGGAATAACACATAGGGAAACGTCTAGCATACATGCTGTGACAAACAACACCTAAAGACCAGAGATGTAACAACAACAAGAGGTACAATACACCCTGAATGTAAACCCACACCTAAACATACAGCAAGTGAGATAGGGTATGAGGAGGATACAAAAGGAGGACAATTTATGCCCAACAAGGTGGCCCTCAAAGACTGGGCAAGTTCACCCAGGAAAGGAGCAGAGCTCCATCAACTGCTTCCAGCCTGGAAGCCACTGGTAATATAAACCTTGTTGCCACACCCAGGAAACACCTAAATCCCCACAAGCTAGATAATTAACCCCTCCGGCACCAAACAGAGAAGGCCCAAGGAGAAAGGAGGATGCAACTACATGCTGTAATCACAACAAGTTGCCGCTGGCAACACCATGCACGGCAACCGTGTCATGGCGCACACCAAAGGCCATGACAGTAGGAGGAAGAGGCAGGCCTGCATGCAATCCATGGCGGTAACACCAAATCCACATGGGTGCCATGGGTTACATGCTTGACGGCCGTCAGAAGGTTCACCCAGTGGGCAGTAAAAGTTATGTACCTTCCCTGCCCGTGTTTGCTAGACCACACGTCTGTGGTCAGATGTATCTTGGCACCAACACTGTGTGCCAGAGATATATTAATTTGCCGCTGGACGTGACCATATAGTTCAGGGATGCCCTTCTGGGAGAAATATTTCCTTCCGTGGACCTTCCATTGTGGTGTGCCAATGCCCACAAATTTTCTAAAGGCCACCAAGTTATATGGCAGTAGTTGACAGGCTAGCAGTTCCGACAAGCCAGCGGTCAGCCGTTGGGCAAGAGGATTATCCAGCGTCATCATTTATTTATGCTTGAACATTTGGAACACGGAAGCCTGCCTTGTGCCAGATGAACGCGACAACGGCACGGATTAAGGTGGAGTGGAGTACAAATGGGAGGAGAGAGGAGAAGAGGCAGGACGTAAAGCGCCAGGAGTATGGCTTTGTGGGTTCTGACAGCGTTGCTCCCACTGGGCTCGGTGATGGGAGGCCATGTGTCTTTTTAAGGCGCTCATCCCTAGGTGAGTGTTGGACTTGCTGCGACTTAGGCCACTTTCACACCTGCATTAGGTGCGGATCCGTCTGGAATCTGCACAGACGGATCCGCAACTATAATGCAAACGCTTGTATCCGTTCAGAACGGATCCGTTTGCATTACCATGAACAAAAAAAAATGAAAGTCAATGGGAGGCAGATCCGTTTTCAATTGCACCATATTGTGTCAGTGAAAACTGATCCGTCCCCATTGACTTACATTGTAAGCCAGGATGGATCCGTTTGGCTCCGCATCGTCAGGCGGACATCAAAACACTCCAAGCAAACTGATGAATTATGAACGGATCCTTATCCAGTCAGAATGCATTGGGGCTAAACCACTTCGTTTTGGGCTGCTTGTGAGAGCCCTGAAACGGATCTCACAAGCGGACCCAGAAACGCCAGTGTGAAAGTAGCCTTATGCGTTGACAGCACAGGCTGCAGATGGCAACATTATTATCAGCAGCCGACACGTTAAAGAAAGCCCACACTACGGAGCCATGTTCCGGCGTCCTGGGAGCGCAAGATGTGACCGTGCATGGTGGATGGCTCGCTCCAGATACATTTGCAGTCTGCTTTTTGCCTCCTGTGCACTGCAAGCTCTGCCTGCTTCTCCTCCCTATCTGCTGCTCAGTCTCTCCCTCTGAACTCCCCTCCTCTTCCTCTCTTGTAGAAGTAAAAGAACGCCAGACCATAGGAGTCAAGCGTGTGGACAACAAGGGGCGCACTTTCACAACCAGTTGTTCAATAAATTTCAATGTATTTAATGACAACGCGTTTTGAGGTACCGCTGACCCCTTTATCAAGTCTAAAAGAGAGTATAAATATAATACAGAAAAATGTATAATATAAAATTGTGTGAAAAAAACACAAAAATTTGTATAAAAATGTATACACATATACATAAAGGGATATACTGTATGAAAACATAATGGACATATATATATATATATATATATATATATATATATTATATATATATATATATATATATATATATTCACCGAATAAAGAGGCTTGACAAAGGCCTCAGTGAGAAGGCCGAAACGTTGCTGGGAATAAAGTTTGGGGTCGTCACCCTATCACCAATAACTGGAAGTGCTGCCTCTTCATTCTGTGAATATATATGTTGGAGGACAAGCCAGCCTCTCTGAAGAATATTGCACCCAGTGCACAACGTCTGACTGTGCTGCTGCATCATCTGTGGTATTATATATATATATATATATATATATATATATATATATATATACACAGTTCAGACCAAAAGTTTGGACACACCTTCTCATTCAAAGAGTTTTCTTTATGTTCATGAAAATTGTAGATTCACACTGAAGGCATCAAAACTATGAATTAACACATGTGGAATTATATACTTATCAAAAAAGTATGAAACAACTGAAAATATGTAATATTCTAGGTTCTTCAAAGTAGCCACCTTTTGCTTTGATTACTGCTTTGTACACTCTTGGCATTCTCTTGATGAGCTTCAAGAGGTAGTCATCTGAAATGGTCTTCCAACAGTCTTGAATGAGTTACCAGAGATGCTTAGCACTTGTTGGCCCTTTTGCCTTCACTCTGCGGTCCAGGTCACCCCAAACCATCTCGATTGGGTTCAGGTGCGGTGATGGTGGAGGCCAGGTCATCTGCAAGATGCTGTTGTAGCCATGCTGGTTCAGTATGCCTTCAATTTTGACGCTTTCAAAGTTTTCCCAATTTTTCGGACTGACGGACCTTCATTTCTTAAAGTAATGATGGCCACTCGTTTTTTTCTTTACTTAGCTGCTTTTTTCTTGTCATAATAAAAATTCTAACAGTCTATTCAGTAGGACTATCAGCTGTGTATCCACCTGACTTCTCCACAACGCAACTGATGGTCCCAGCCCCATTTATAAGGCAAGAAATCCCACTTATTAAACCTGACAGGGCACACCTGTGAAGTGGAAACCATTTCAGGTGACTACCTCTTGAAGCTCATCAAGAGAATGCCAAGAGTGTGCAAAGCAGTAATCAAAGCAAAAGGTGGCTACTTTGAAGAACCTAGAATATGACATATTTTCAGTTGTGTCATACTTTTTTGATAAGTATATAATTCCACATGTGTTAATTCATAGTTTTGATGCCTTCTGTGTGAATCTACAATTTTCATAGTCATGAAAATAAAGAAAACTCTTTGAATGAGAAGGTGTGTCCAAACTTTTGGTCTGCACTGTGTATATATACACACATACATATGCACAAAGATTACAGAAACGCATGATAATATATGAATGAGAGATACTAAATAATTAATTAATTAAATAAATGCATGAGAATGATAATAAAAACCCTAAAAATAGAACAATGGGAAAAAGCCACAACTCTTACCACACAGGAACAAATACCAAGGAAATTAAGCCTAATGCTAGGTCTACACGATGACATTTTTCGTGCGACAGATAGGGCGCAACAGTTGTCGCGCAACATTTTGTTGCACTAATGTCGCGCGTCAATTTTTATAATGGCAGTCTATGGTGTCGCACTGCAACATGCGACATGTTGCGACTGCGACGCGACAGTCGCAGAAAAATCCATCTTTAATGGATTTTCTGCGACTGTCGCGTCGCAGTCGCAGCATGTCGCATGTTGCAGTGCGACACCATAGACTGCCATTATAAAAATTGTCGCGTGACATTGGTGCAACAAAATGTCGGGCGACAAATGTTGTCGTGTAGACTTAGCCTAAGGCCCCTTTCACACGGGCGAGTATTCCGCGCGGGTGCGATGCGCGAGTTGAACGCATTGCACCCGCACTGAATCCGGACCTATTCATTTCTATGGGGCTGTTCACATGAGCGGTGATTTTCACACATCACTTATGCGTTGCGTGAAAATCGCAGCATGTTCTATATTCTGCGTTTTTCATGTAACGCAGGCCCCATAGAAATGAATGGGGTTGCGTGAAAATCGCAAGCATCCGCAAGCAAGCGCAGATGTGGTGCAATTTTCATGCATGGTTTCTAGGTGACAGTCTATTCACTGCATTATTTTCCCTTTTAACATGGCTATAAGGGAAAATAATAGCATTCTGAATACAGAATGCATAGTATAATAGTGCTGGAGTGGGAAACAGGCCCCTAAAGCCTGCTGTGGACTGCCGGGGATAGAACAGCTAGCAAGGTGACGTGTCTGTTCTATGGACATTTTTTATTGTGTGAATTAACACCAAGACTGTAATGAGTCGTTTTTCTTTTGCCTTTTGTGTGAATAAACACTGACATTTCGATTTACGAGGCTCTGGATTTGAGCCGAAATGTTGCCTTGCCACATGGGTGAATAAAGTTTTCTACATTGTTTCACAAGTCCAGAGTGCTGCCCGCTTTTTGTATCCTGCATATTGGGTGAGCTTATTCACATTGGGCTATGCACCCATTTTCTCTTTTTTTATTTTTGTTCGGTGTTGCCATTTTTTTTAAATATACATATATATATATATATATATATATATATATATATATATATATATATATATATAGAGAGAGAGAGAGAGATGGCCTTGCGGTTCGCCCCGGTGGTCGTTTTGCGGCAAACTTTGCTCGTTCGCGATTCGCTGAACATGCAAACATATGGCAATATTCACACGCAACATATTTTTTTGCATAGCGCCGAACTTTGACCCATGACACATCCATCAGATGGGACAGGACAGCCAATTCAGAAATTTCAGCACATGGACACCCCCCCAACCACATAACCATTTTACATTTTGTGTTTTGCCAGTGTAGGGAGAGGTTGGACTTTGGAGCAGGGACATTTATGGACACCAAACGCTAGCTAATAGGGCCACAAATGTCCTTTTAAGGACTGGTATAGATGTGCTATCAATAGGCGTTATATAGAGGGGTGTGATATACTTATAATATACTTTCAAACATAGAAATTATATTATAGTGTATTTATATTGTGCAGCAGTTTTGTGCGGTTCTGCTGTGATACCGCAGCTAGATAGAGGGACAAAATCTATTGGAGTAACTAATTGCAATGAGTGTGATATACCTGTTGCCCCCCAAAAAACTGCTTGAGGGCTGCTATATAACTTCTTCCACAAAATCCTGATTGAGGGGTGCTATATACCAGTTTACGCCAAATACTGATTGAGGGGTGCTATATACCTGTTTCCACCAAATACTGATTGAGGGGTGCCATATACCTTCTTCCACTAAATATTGAATGAGGGCTGCGATACACCTGCTTCCACAAAATACTGATTGAGGGGTGCCATATACCTGTTTCCACCAAATACTGATTGAGGGGTGCTATATACCTGTTTCCGACAAATACTGATTGAGGGGTGCCATATACCTTCTTCCACTAAATATTGATTGAGGGGTGCTATTGCTATATACCTCTTTCCACCAAATACTGATTGAGGGCTGCGATACACCTGCTTCCACAAAATACTGTTTGAGGGGTCCCATATACTTGTTTCCTCCAAATACTGATTGAGGGGTGCTATATACCTTCTTCCACAAAATCCTGACTGAGGGGTGCTATATACCTGTTCACGCCAAATACTGATTGAGGGATGCTATATACCGGTTTCCGCCAAATACTGATTGAGGGGTACCTGTCACGAGGGTATCGAGAACCACGCCTGACTCCGTTATACCCGTGGTCAGGAAGTCGCAGCGGTTGGCTGCACGCTCTATTTAAGATAGGGCTTTTTTCCTTATGGTAGCTTTCTGGGTTTGCTTTGCAAACCCTTTTGGCTCACTCAGGGATCCGTAGCTCCTTCTCCTCAGCTGTTCCTTGTCCAGCACTCCCAAACCTCCTTATATTCCTCTCTCACACTTCTCTGGTTGCCAGAGATAGAGCTTCCTGCCTGGACATCTATCCTGACCCCCCACTGAAGCTGTGTTGCTGCGTTCTCTGACTGTTGATTCAGCACGCTACCCTCCGGATCCCTGTTGGACCTTTGTGGACAGTTGTTGTCGTCCACCTGGGTGTTTGTGTTTGTCTGTGTTTGGCTGTCCTCTCCCTGGTGTTTCCCTCTTAGTGCAGTGGTGAGGACTAGCGATCCCACCGGCCCGTTCACTATCTAGGGCTCATTTCAGGGAAAGCCAGGGTTTAGGCACGTGATCGCCGCACGGGTGAGGAACCCGTCTAGGGACGTCAGGGCAGTCAGGTGCCAGCCGCAAGGTGAGTTAGGGGTCACCACCTTTCCCTCTCCCTTAGGCAGGGCTTTCCCTGTTTTCCTCCCTGTGCGTGACCCCGGTCATTACATTATCTCTGGCCCTTATTTTGTGTAGGTAAAAAAAAAAATAAAAAAAAATATATATATATATTTATATTATATATTTTTTTTTACCTACTTAGAATTCAGTATGGATCAAATTGCTGCTCTGTCCAAACAATTTCATGGCCTGTCTTTGGAGGTGGTAGGATTGAAGGCGTCGGTCCTCCAGGTTGAAGGCGTCGGTAACCAGGTTGTTGCGGAACCCAAGGTCCCTCTCCCTGACAGATTTTCTGGGGGAAGGGACAAGTTTTTGGCATTCCGTGAGGCCGGTAAGTTATATTTTAAACTGCGCCCTCACTCCTCTGGTAATGAAGATCAGTGGGTGGGGGTTGTTATTTCCCTGCTGCAGGGGGACCCGCAGTCCTGGGCGTTCTCTTTACCTACTGATTCCCAGGCTCTTCGGTCAGTGGATGAGTTTTTCGGGGCCTTGGGTCTCATATATGACGACCCTGACCGAGTAGCACTGGCTGAATCAAGATTACGGAGACTCTTACAAGGAGAACGGCCGGTAGAGGAGTATTGCTCCGAATTCCGTAGGTGGGCTACGGATACCCAATGGAACGACCCGGCTCTCAGGAGTCAGTTCTGCTCTGGGTTATCCGAAAGGGTTAAGGATGCGCTTGCATTATATGAGACCCCCTTTTCCCTTGATGCGGTTATGTCCCTTTCTATCCGTATAGAGAGACGCCTTTGGGACAGGTTGAAAGAACCAGAGAAATTAGTAACTCCTCTCAAGCAGCAGTTAGTCTGTACGGACTTAGACGAGCCTATGCAGCTAGGAGGAACTACTCGTCAGGTCCGTCCTCCTGAGGCCCGCCGTAGGCGTGGGGTTTTTTTTTTTTTGTGGGGAGAGGGGTCATTTCATTAATGTCTGTCCTTCTTTCCTCAGAAACAAAAGACTGTCGGAAAAACTACTAACCCCAGGCTGTGTGGAGGATGTCAGCCGGGGGGTATACGTCTCCTCCATACGTACATCGCAATTTGTGTTGCCAGCGGTTATTGTTTTTGGTGATAAGACGGAGACTATTTCTTTCATTTTAGACAGTGGAGCAGGGGTAAATTTGATAGATGCCCATTTTGCCCGCACTTTGGGTTTGTCTCTCTGTACGTTACAGAGACCCATTCCCATATTCGCTATTGATTCTGCTCCCCTGTCTCAGAGAAACCTCACCCACATTGTTCATAATATACACCTTCGGGTAGGGGACCACCACAACGAGATGCTTTCAGGTTATGTTCTGGAGGGGCTTCCCACTCCAGTAGTGGATTGGCAGGCCAGGGAGATAGTGGAGTGGAGTGAGCAGTGCAGAGAAAATTGCTTAAATAGCAATTGCTTAGTCGCCTCCATAACTACCCTACCTACATTTATTTCGGATTTTGAGGATGTTTTTTCTGAAAAGGGTTGTCAGAAGTTACCACCTCATCGTCCTTATGATTGCCCGGTTAACCTTATTCCCGGCGCAAAATTACCCAAGACCAGGTTATATAATCTTTCGGGTCCAGAGAGACAAGCCATGAAAGATTATATCTCCGAGAGCTTGGCTAAGGGACACATCAGGCCCTCTTCTTCAGGGTTTTTCTTCGTTAAAAAGAAAGATGGGGGCCTGCGTCCTTGCTTAGATTTTTCGCGAATTAAATCGGATAACCATCCGAGACCCATACCCTCTTCCTCTCATTCCTGACCTGTTTAATCAGATTGCGGGTGCTAGGTGGTTCTCCAAACTTGATCTTAGGGGGGCCTACAATCTGATTCGTATTAAGGAGGGGGATGAGTGGAAGACAGCGTTTAACACCCCTGAGGGGCATTATGAAAATCTAGTTATGCCTTTCGGTCTGACCAATGCTCCTGCCGTCTTTCAACATTTCGTTAATGACATTTTTAGTCATCTAATCGGCAGGTTTGTGGTAATATACCTAGATGATATTTTAATTTATTCGTCTGATCTGAGAACACATGAGGAGCATGTCAGACAAGTACTGCAGGTCCTACGGACGAATGAATTATATGCTAAGATTGAAAAATGTGTCTTCGCCGTTCAGGAAATACAATTCCTGGGTTACTGCTTCAGGTTTCCGTATGGATCCTAGGAAGGTCCAGGCAATTTTAGATTGGGATCTTCCTGAAATCCTCAAAGCACTACAACGGTTCTTGGGCTTCGCGAATTTCTATAGGAAATTCATTAAAAATTATTCACTTATTGTAAAACCGCTTACTGACATGACTAGGAAGGGGACTGATTTTTCTAAATGGTCTGACGCCGCTAAAGTTGCTTTTTCCTCTCTAAAAGAGAGGTTTACCTCAGCACCTGTACTAGTCCAACCTGATGTCTCTCAGCCTTTTATTGTTGAAGTCGATGCGTCAGAGGTGGGAGTGGGGGCGGTGCTGTCTCAGGGTCCGTCTCCTGGCAAATGGCGTCCTTGTGCTTTCTTTTCGAAAAATCTATCTGCAGCAGAAAAGAACTACGATATTGGCAATAGGAAACTATTAGCTATTAAACTTGCGTTTGAGGAGTGGTGCCACTTCTTAGAGGGGGCAGTCCACCCCGTCACTGTGATTACGGACCACAAAAATCTCCTGTACCTCGAATCAGCTAAGCGTCTCACCCCTAGACAGGCTAGGTGGTCGCTATTTTTTACCAGGTTTAACTTTGTTATTACCTATCGTCCTGGGGCAAAGAACACCAAGGCTGATGCACTATCTCGTTGTTTCCCTGGAGGGGGTAATGTGAGTGATCCGGTGCCCATTCTACAAAGAGGAGTGGTTGTCTCTGCGGTACACTCTGTTTTGGAGGGGAAGGTGTTAGAGGCCCAGGGGGATGCCCCGGTCTCTTGCCCCTCAGAGAAATTGTTTGTACCGTTGAACCTACGTTTCGAATTATTAAAGGAACATCATAATTCGGCACTTGCTGGGCACCCGGGTAGTAAAGCAACCTTGGAGCTATTGTCTCGTCGTTTTTGGTGGCCAAGGTTGCGTCAGGATGTATTGGATTTTGTGTCTTCTTGTTCTACCTGTGCGCGCGCAAAAGTTTCACATACACCTCCTGCAGGGTCTCAATTACCACTCGTCATTCCCAATAGACCGTGGACACATCTGTCAATGGATTTTATCACTGACTTACCTTTGTCTGCGGGTAAAACAGTGATTTTGGTAGTAGTGGACAGGTTTAGCAAAATGGTACACTTCATTGCGTTACCCGCACTACCTAATGCTAAGACTCTTGCTCAGGTATTCGTCAGTGAAATCGTGAAGCTTCACGGGGTCCCTCCGATGTTGTTTCGGATCGGGGTACCCAGTTTATTTCTAAATTTTGGAAAGCTTTTTGTTCCCGTTTTGGGGGTACACTTGTCCTTTTCCTCAGCTTTCCATCCTCAGTCGAATGGACAGACTGAGCGAACCAACCAAAACCTTGAGACATATCTAAGATGTTTTGTGTCTGAAAACCAAGAGTTGTGGTCATCATATTTACCGCTAGCTGAGTTTGCCATAAATAATCGTCGTCAGGAATCCACTGGCAAGTCACCATTTCTTGGTGCATATGGTTTTCATCCCCAATTCTGTACTTTCAAAGAGGGGGGGTCTTCTGGGGTTCCCGAAGAGGAACGTTTTTCGTCATCTCTTTCATCGGTATGGCAGAAGGTGCAAGCTAACTTGAAAAATATGGGAGGTAAATACAAATGCATGGCTGATAAGAGACGGTCGCCAGGTCCGGACCTAGGAGTGAATGACTATGTGTGGTTGTCTACTAGGAATATTAAATTGAAGGTTCCCTCTTGGAAACTGGGTCCTAGGTTTATTGGCCCTTACAAAATTGTAGCCATCATCAACCCCGTGGCTTTTCGCCTGGAGTTACCTCAGACTTTTAAAATTCATAATGTTTTTCATAAGTCGTTACTCAAAAAATATGTTCCACCTCTAGAACCATCACCGCTGCCACCCCCTCCTGTTGTCGTGGATGGTAATCTAGAATTTCAGATATCCAAAATTGTTAATTCTCGTCGGGTCCGCCGCTCTCTTCAATATCTGGTGCATTGGAGAGGTTACGGTCCCGAGGAAAGAATGTGGGTTCCTGCGTCTGAGGTAAACGCCGACAGGTTAGTTCGGGTTTTTCATGCCTCTCATCCTGAGAGACCTGGTCCTGAGTGTCCGGAGGCCCCTCGTAGAGAGGGGGGTACTGTCACGAGGGTATCGAGAACCACGCCTGACTCCGTTATACCCGGGGTCAGGAAGTCGCAGCGGTTGGCTGCACGCTCTATTTAATATAGGGCTGTTTTCCTTATAGTAGCTTTCTGGGTTTGCTTTGCAAACCCTTTTGGCTCACTCAGGGATCCGTAGCTCCTTCTCCTCAGCTGTTCCTTGTCCAGCACTCCCAAACCTCCTTATATTCCTCTCTCACACTTCTCTGGTTGCCAGAGATAGAGCTTCCTGCCTGGACATCTATCCTGACCCACTGGAGCTGTGTTGCTGCGTTCTCTGACTGTTGATTCAGAACGCTACCCTCCGGATCCCTGTTGGACCTTTGTGGACAGTTGTTGTCGTCCACCTGGGTGTTTGTCTGTGTTTGGCTGTCCTCTCCCTGGTGTTTCCCTCTTAGTGCAGTGGTGAGGACTAGCGATCCCACCGGCCCGTTCACTATCTAGGGCTCATTTCAGGGAAAGCCAGGGTTTAGGCACGTGATCGCCGCACGGGTGAGGAACCCGTCTAGGGACGTCAGGGCAGTCAGGTGCCAGCCGCAAGGTGAGTTAGGGGTCACCACCTTTCCCTCTCCCTTAGGCAGGGCTTTCCCTGTTTTCCTCCCTGTGCGTGACACCGGTCATTACAGTATCATATACCTTCTTCCACAAAATACTTATTTATGGGTGCTATTGCCCTCAATACCTTCTTATTGCCCTCAATACCTTCTTCCACCAAATACTGATTGAGGGCTGTGATACACCTGCTTTCGCAAAATACTGATTGAGGGGTGCCATATACCTGTTTCTGGCAAATACTGATTGGGGGCTGCTATATACCCATTTCTGCCAAATACTGATTGAGGGTTGCCATATACCTTCTTTCACAAAATACTGATTGAGGGGTGCTATTGCTATATACCTTCTTCAACCTAATACTGATTGAGGGCTGCAATACACCTGCTTCCACAAAATATTGATTGAGAGGTACCATATACCTGTTAACACCAAATACTGATTAGGGTGCCATATACCTGTTTCTGAGAAATACCGATTGAGGGGTGCCATATACCTTCTTCCACTAAATATTGATTGAGTGGTGCTATTGCTATATACCTTCTTCCACCAAATATTGATTGAGGGCTGCGATACACCTGATTCCACAAAATACTGATTGAGAGGTGCCATATACCTGTTTCCGCCAAATACTGATTGATGGGTTCTGTATACCTGTTTCTGCCAAATACTGATTGAGGGGTGCCATATACCTTCTTCCACATAATACGGATTGAGGGGTGCCATATACTTGTTCCCACCAAATACTGATTGAGGGGTTCTATATATCTGTTTCTGCCAAATACTGATTGAGGGGTGCCATATACCTTCTTCCACAAATACTGCTCTTGTCTACGGACGTAGGCTGAGGGTCATTTAGAAAATGACAGGCAGAGGAAGAGGCAGACCGTTCCACAGGGATGGTAGGGGTCGGGCAGGTGCACCAGGCCGGAGCCTAAGTGGGAAATTGGAGAAGGCGCGTTGGATAACAGTGTTGGTTGAGTGGCTCACTCAGCCTTCTGCTTCTGCACCCTCCTCATCCTCTGTAATTGCACCCTCCTAACTCTCTGCTGTGTGCACCCCCAAAGACACCACCACCACCATAGCCCCGCCACTCGATTCAGAGGAATTATTTTCCCATCCATTCCCAGACCTTACCGATGCGCAGCCATTCGTTTAGCCAGTTACAAACGGATTAGAAGAAACTGTAGCGACAACAGCGATTTCCTCTCCCAGAGTGAGATCTTACAGTCTAGATTCATAAACAAAAAGTACCACATGAGGATCATAGAAGATGCGATCATGCAATCAAGCAGCCAAAGCCAGGAGGAATGCCTGAATATTAAGGAGAAGGAAAAACCTTTAGAGATGGAGAGCACAAAAAAATACAAATCCTCATTTATTACCACTTTTAACCCCAACCACGAGGTCCAACGAATCATTGGCATATATTAAACAACGATCCGTACCTTAAAGGAATTTTATCATCTAGACCACAGATCATCTTCAGGAGAGCAAAAACACTAAAGAATATACTAGCACCAAGCAAACTGAGAAAGAAGGGTGTTACATCTTCAACCAGGGTGAGTCTCTTTCCAAATTACGTTGGCAGTTACAAATGTACGGATGGAGTAACATAGTACATAAGGCCGAAAAAAGACATTTGTCCATCCAGTTCAGCCCGTTATACTGCAAGTTGATCTAGAGGAAGGCAAAAAAAAAACCTGTGAGGTAGAAGCCAATTTTCCCCACTTTAGGGGAATATAATTTCTTTCCCGACTCCAATCAGGCAATCCCTGGATCAACTCTAGTAGCTATAGCCTGAAATTTTATACGCTCCAGAAATACATCCAGGCCCCTCTTGAATTCCTTTATTGTACTCACCATCACCACCTCCTCAGGCAGAGAGTTCATTGATGGTGCCTTTCCAGACATGCAAGCTGCCCATGCCACACGCACTCATGCAACCCCATACCATCAGAGATGCAGGCTTCTGAACTGAGCGTTGATAACAACTTGGGTTGTCCTTGTCCTCTTTGGTCCGGATGACATGGCGTCCCAGATTTCCAAAAAGAACTTTGAATCGTGACTCGTCTGACCACAGAACAGTCTTCCATTTTGCCACACTCCATTTTAAATATCCCTGGCCCAGTGAAAACGCCTGAGCTTGTGGATCTTGCTTAGAAATTGATTTTTCTTTGCACTGTAGAGTTTCAGCTGGCAACAGCGGATGGCACGGTGGATTGTGTTCACTGACATTGGTTTCTGGAAGTATTCCTGAGCCCATTCTGTGATTTCCTTTACAGTAGCATTCCTGTTTGTGGTGCAGTGTCGTTTAAGGGCCTGGAGATCACGGGCATCCAGTATGGTTTTAAGGCCTTGACCCTTACGCACAGAGATTGTTTCAGATTCTCTGAATCTTCGGATGATGTTATGCACAGTTGATGATGATAGATGCAGTCTTTGCAATTTTTTGCTGGGTAACGCCTTTCTGATATTGCTCCATTATCTTTCTGCGCAACATTGTGTGAATTGGTGATCCTCTACCCATCTTGGCTTCTGAGAGACACTGCCACTCTGAGAAGCTCTTTTTATACTCAATCATGTTGCCAATTGACCTAATTAGTGTAAATTGGTCTTCCAGCTCTTCGTTATGCTCAAATTTACTTTTTCCAGCCTCTTATTGCTACTTGTCCCAACTTTTGGGGGATTTGTTGACACCGTGAAATTTTTAATCAACGTATTTTTGCTTTAAAATGATACATTTACTCGGATTAAACGTTTGATCTGTCATCTACGTTCTATTACAAATAAAATATTGACATTTGCCATCTCCACATCATTGCATTCAGTTTTTATTCACGATTTGTATAGTGTCCCAACTTTTTTGGAATCCGGTTTGTAGGTTTTGACGTCATCTGATGGGGTCATCTTGGGGATCGCCACATGGACCGCTTTCCGGACATCATGGACACTCTTGGACGCTCCTGCAGTCTGTAAAACCATCACGTGTTGTAACAGCAGCTGGTTTGTTTCTTGCTGGTGTTGGTTAGCCTCCACGAGAGCTTTCAGTACAGCCTCCATTTTGTCACGTGACACAGGTTTGAATTTAGCTGGTTTAATCCAGGACATCCAGCCGTAACCGAAAACAAAAATATTTCGGCGTTTACGCCAGCCTCCCTGCGTGTGCCCGCTCCAAACCACCAATTGTGAGGATTTGCTCTGGTAAATCAAAATGTCAATGTTTATTCACACAAAAGGCAAAATAAAAATGACTCATTACAGTCTTGGTGTTAATTCACACAATGAAAAAAGTCCATAGAACAGACACGTCACCTTGCTAGCCGTTTTATCCCCAGAAGTCCACAGCAGGCATTAGGGGCCTGTTTCCCAGTGTGCAGCCCTCATGCGGCTCTCAACCTTCCAGCACAGCACCATGCTTCAGATTCCAAAACAGAGACTCAGCTGCTGAGCCCAGCTGCCTATTTAAAAGACAGCTAGGTGCTGCCAAAACCCAGACCGGCACTTAAACTCAGGTCCAGTATTTGATCTCACCCGGCTGGAAATCAGCCCAGCCGCCCATGTTGGGAGGAAAATACCTGCCTTCCCAAACAAAACCCCTTGCTATGTTACAATATGCATAAAAAATACCAATGTGCAATTAAAACATTTCAATGTAACAGCATCTGTAGAGTTTGCTCCGTGTATCATTCTCACCTCCTACAGCTATATTGGAAAAGGACAACGGATCACACGAGTCCCAGCACATGCGCCAATCATTGTGAATGTCCAATTGTCACATTCTACACCGGCTGAACAAGTATTTCAATATAAAATGTATAAACAGGGGCAATACAGGAAAAATGGAAAAGGGTAGAATGAATGTCTACCATTAAGTAAGCATCACCCTCACCAAAGGGAATATCGTGTAGGGTCACAGCAGGATCCATCTCCATCATCCTTACGTGACGAGGGGACATCCTCTGCGTCTGGAGGAAAGAAGGTTTGTACACAAACATAGAAAATCATTCTTTACGGTAAGAGCAGTGAGACTATGGAACTCTCTGCCTGAGGAGGTGGTGATGGTGAGTACAATAAAGGAATTCAAGAGGGGCCTTGATGTATTTCTGGAGCATAATAATACAGGGAGTGCAGAATTATTAGGCAAGTTGTATTTTTGAGGATTCATTTTATTATTGAACAACAACCATGTTCTCAATGAACCCAAAAAACGCATTAATATCAAAGCTGAATATTTTTGGAAGTAGTTTTTAGTTTGTTTTTAGTTTTAGCTATTTTAGGGGGATATCTGTGTGTGCAGGTGACTATTACTGTACATAATTATTAGGCAACTTAACAAAAAACAAATATATACCCATTTCAATTATTTATTTTTACCAGTGAAACCAATATAACATCTCAACATTCACAAATATACATTTCTGACATTCAAAAACAAAACAAAAACAAATCAGTGACCAATATAGCCACCTTTCTTTGCAAGGACACTCAAAAGCCTGCCATCCATGGATTCTGTCAGTGTTTTGATCTGTTCACCATCAACATTGCGTGCAGCAGCAACCACAGCCTCCCAGACACTGTTCAGAGAGGTGTACTGTTTTCCCTCCTTGTAAATCTCACATTTGATGATGGACCACAGGTTCTCAATGGGGTTCAGATCAGGTGAACAAGGAGGCCATGTCATTAGATTTTCTTCTTTTGTACCCTTTCTTGCCAGCCATGTTGTGGAGTACTTGGACACGTGTGATGGAGCATTGTCCTGCATGAAAATCATGTTTTTCTTACCTTGCAGACTTCTTCCTGTACCACTGCTTGAAGAAGGTGTCTTCCAGAAACTGGCAGTAGGACTGGGAGTTGAGCTTGACTCCATCCTCAACCCAAAAAGGCCCCACAAGCTCATCTTTGATGATACCAGCCCAAACCAGTACTCCACCTCCACCTTGCTGGCGTCTGAGTCGAACTGGAGCTCTCTGCCCTTTACCAATCCAGCCATCTGGCCCATCAAGACTCACTCTCATTTCATCAGTCCATAAAACCTTAGAAAAATCAGTATTGACGTTTCAGCTTGTGTGTCTTGTTCAGTGGTGGTCGTCTTTCAACCTTGGCCATGTCTCTGAGTATTGCACACCTTGTGCTTTTGGGCACTCCAGTGATGTTGCAGCTCTGAAATATGGCCAAACTGGTGGCAAGTGGCATCTTGGCAGCTGCACGCTTGACTTTTCTCAGTTCATGGGCAGTTATTTTGCGCCTTGGTTTTTCCACACGCTTCTTGCGACCCTGTTGACTATTTTGAATGAAACGCTTGATTGTTCGATGATCACGTTTCAGAAGCTTTGCAATTTTAAGAGTGCTGCATCCCTCTGCAAGATATCTCATTATTTTTGACTTTTCTGAGCCTGTCAAGTCCTTCTTTTGACCCATTTTGACAAAGGAAAGGAAGTTGCCTAATAATTATGCACACCTGATATAGGGTGTTGATGTCATTAGACCACACCCCTTCTCATTACAGAGATGCACATCACCTAATATGCTTCATTGGTAGTAGGCTTTCGAGCCTATACAGCTTGGAGTAAGACAACATGCATAAAGAGGATGATGTCAAAATACTCATTTGCCTAATAATTCTGCACGTAGTGTATTACAGGTTATAGCTACTGGTGAGGGGTCGCTGATCCAGGGAGTTATTCTGATTGCCTGATTGGAGTCAGGAAGGAATTTTTTATTCCCCTAAAGTGAGGAAAATTGGCTTCTACCTCACAGGTTTTTTTTTTTGCCTTCCTCTGGTTCAACTTGCAGGATAACAGGCCAAACTGGATGGACAAATATCTTTTTTCAGCCTTATGTACTATGTTGCTATAATACCATAAATACATGAACCAATTAAAGGGAACCTGTCATCCACTTTATTCTGCTCATACTAACGGCATTATAAAGTAGAGACAGGCGAGTTGATTTTAGCGGTCTTTCATTTAAAAGTTAAATTAAAGTGGTTGCCGAGAACCAACATAACAATCATTGCAACTGTGCCTGGAAAAAAGTCACGGCCACCTGAGAAGAGTCATGGTTATTCATAAATTCCTGCTCTCCCTGCCCACCTGCTGATGATTGACAGTCTTCTACCTAGTTTTCTCCCTTTCTCTCTAGGAGAGAACTGCCAATCATCAGCAGATGGGTGAGAGTGTAGGAGATTATGAATAACCATTACTCTTCTAGTATATTTGAGTCTTTTCAAGGCCTAGGCTGTAATGATTATAAAGCTTGTTCTCAGCAACCACTTACTTTTAACTCAAGAGTGACACACTGCTGAAATTAGCATTTCTGTCACTATTTTATGCTGCCCTCAGTGAGGTTAGCATGACGTTGATGACAGGTTCCCTTTAAATATGAAAATACATCTTTATTGTCATGGCGCAACCTGGGTATGTTAAATAAATAAAAACACTTGAAGTAATATAAACAGAGGAATCGCAGACACATCCGGCCAGTACAGCCACACATCCATCCTCATCCCCCATCGGTATATCATCTAAGAAAAAAATAAATAAATAAAATGCTGTTTTAGTGAATTAATAAAAAAATATATTAGATACATATAATAGGCAAGAGGTGCCTAATCCGCAGGGGTAGAGGGCAAGCTACCATGTCACTATATAGTCCCAATTCTGTAATCAACATTAAGGCCATTAGGCCTGAGGCTATTAAGAGTATGAATCCACTGTTATTTGTAATTCTTTTTCTTAAGAAGACTTACTCTGTTTCCCGCTCTTCTGGGCATCGGGATATGATCAACAATCCAGCATCTCAAATTCCTCTCCATGTAATTCAAAATAGAAAAATGTCTAGTAACAGGAAAGTCGATGATTATTAGGACGAGTTTTTAAATCAGTTGAAGTCTCGCCCACCTACAATAAATTGCATGGCATGATAAAACGTAAATTACATAATCGGAGTCACATGTTAGATGGAAACGGATTTGATATGTAGCATCCGAATCCGGATGCACAAAAATTTACAAATATACAGACAGTTTACACAGCCAATGCACGGGAAACAACCCATTCCCGGTTGTGTCAGTGTAGACTGCCTAGTGATTTTTTTAGATCCTATGTCTGCCTTGACCAATTGGTCATGCAGACTTTTTGATTTACGATACGAGAATAATGGCGGAGAACTATGTTATGTAATTGAACTCGGGTACATCCAATGTCGTCTGATGATTTTACTTATTTCAGTACTATACTCTGTATAGGTAGACATAAATGGAATTCTGGCCTGCTTCAATTTAGGTTTCGATTAGCCAGAGTGGTCTTTCTATCCAATTTGCAAACTGCGTTTTTATGTTCCTGAAGTAGCTTATATGGGTAACCACTTTCCAAAACGTGTCTACCACTGTATTCATTGTAGTATCCAACTTACTATGCTCAGACACTATACATCTCGCCCTAAGAAAAGACCACCCTGGTATCCAGAAATTGCACTTCAAAGGTAGAATGAACCAAAGTAAATTGCAATGCACTGTCAATGCTATTCAAAAAAACTTGAAAGTCTTGTAGTTCAACCTCACTGCCAGTCCATATGAGGAAGACGTCATCTATGTATCTTCACCACCGCAGAACATGTCTAAAGTGGTGGGACACATAAACAATGTCCTCCTCAAAACGTTGCATGAATATGCTTCTATAAGTTGGGGCCACATTGGACCCCATGGCCACTCCCTGTTTCTGCACATAGTATGTGTCCTGTAAAAAAGTAATTGTGTCTCAAGATGATACTTAGAAGGACTACAATAAAATCACAAGCTTGTGCAGAAAGAGAGGACATCTACAATACCGCGGCAATCCCCTTGTCATAATCAATAGAAGTATATAGAGAGGCAACATCGAACGAAGCCAAAATCACAGTTTGTATATGTGACAAATCGACCTCCTCCAATTTAGCCAGGAAATCTGATGTGTCACGTATATATGAAGTACCTCCAACTGTAAAACTGTACAAAACTGTATCCCGAAAATTTGCAATTTGACTAAACACAGAGTCTGATCCCGATACAATAGGGTGTCCTGTGGGGGGGGGGGTCAATCAAAGATTTATGTATTTTAGGTAAAAAAACAGAGTTGCTGAATGTGTCAGAAATAAATACTCAGCAAGATCACTAGCAATGACCCCCGCTGTTAATGCATCAGAAAGATTCTGCTTAATCAGCCTGCCAACGCCAAATTTGGGATCAGTATGGATGACATGATAGACATTGGTGTCACTAAGTTGTCTCAATACCTCCGCAACATACTTATGTGTGTCCATGATGACAACAGCGCCACCTTTATCTGCTAGCTTCACAGTAACACTGTAACAAAGCAGATATATTTGAACCTAATAGATCAAAAAAAGGAAAATAAATCAAGTTCATGGTCAAACCAGTTAATACATGCATTAGGGCAAAAAAGAAAGGCCCTTACTAAGAACACTCACTTGAGAGGTGTAAGTTCCTTGGATGAAAGATTAAACACAGTTATTTTTTTCTTGTTGGTCTGTCTCGTTTACAAATGCGCGTGTCTTGTTGCACAATTTTCCTGTATCTTTGATGTCTGTGACTGCCGCGTCTGGTTCAATGTCATCTTTTTTCTCTGCAGTCTGATTGTCCCCTAAAAACTATTTCATTCGCTGGAGATATATATTCCTTTGTTTCTTTTTTATATCCCTCAAATTCAGGTTACTGATACTATCAACTTGCCATGTGTAAACGTAACCTTTTTTGTAAATATCCAAATCCCTGTTCCACTTTGTCCGCTTCCCCTCCTCGGACTCCGTTCGAAACTTCAATAGTGAAATCAATAGATTGACCTTAAACTTGGTCAGATCATCACCAGAAAGCTGTGATTGGAGTATTTGATCAATGCTGGAGAGTTCAGAGATAATTGATGTTCATGGTGTAAATACTCAATGTTCAACAAAATCAAATCAAATGCATATCTGTTAGAAAGGGCTTCAAACCTTTTACAGAACACCACACTCCCATAAAATAAATTTGGTCGTAGATGTGATACCTCTGTGTAAAAAAGAATCATGCAACGCCAATATGCTTCAATATAGAAAATGGCAGCACCGAAAAAAAATTGAAAAAAGAGAAAATAGGTGCACAGCCCAATGGGAATAAGCTCACCCAATATGCAGGATACAAAAAGTGGGCAGCACTCCGGACTTGTGAAACAATGTAGAAAACTTTATTCACCCATGTGGCAAGGCAACGTTTTGGCTTAATACCAGAGACTTTTTCAAGCAAAGAAACAGGACCAAATGACCAGTATACTGTATATACATAAAAAATACCAATGTGCAATTAAAACATTTCAACATGTGATCAATTATTCAATCAAGACATAACATATTATTTAAACAAACATGATTAAAAAGTGTACATTTTTTTAAATCATGTTTGTATGAATTATATTTTGTAAAGATAAGACGTGGCACACGTATCTCTTGAGGTTGTGGTGCTGGTTGTGTTGGCTTCCCAGCCACACTAACACATAGACAGAATAACAACCGCACTCAAATTGAATTCTTATGTGTTCGTTTTTATTTTGGGCAACTTTCACCAATTTGTGACGTTTCGGTCATACGACCTTTATCAAACACTGTGATAATAAGAGAATAATTCGGTAAATATACAGTATAAAGGCAATATCAACAATTACCATAGAGCCTTATTTTGACATATAATAATGGCACTTCTTAACATAGAAGATACTCCGATAAAAGTCAGAATAATCCAGAAAAAAATAATAAAAAATAATATTCAAAGTAAGAAATACAAAATGGAAAAAAATGAAAAAAATGAAAAAAATGAAAAAAAAAAAAAATACAGAAATAATACAGAAACCGCTACTACAGCAATGCGGTCATATTCATTTACATGAATTATCAGAAGCATCCAAAACATGGCACTCCGTATATAGTGGATCGACGTTAAGGATAATTATTCCATTGAAGGTAAATAGATATTCTAATTATATTGGTATATACAGATGAATAATTGAGTGAATCTGCGATCCTTTGATATAACTAGCTTGAACTACAATTTAGAAAACGACCTCTGTCCCAGATTAGAATTAACAGAGTGAACAATGCACATTATAAGTACAGACAGATGCAATTGAAGCTAATTCTTATAGAACCGGGTGCCCCCATTTCAACAAAACAACACTTACCAAGTTGCCATAAGAAGGAGGAGAGACCATAGGAGAAATAAAGCTGATGGTGTATCCACACCCATATGGACGCTATGGCTAGGCGGTACATGTGTTCTAATATAGCCGGCCCGGGAGGAAGTGACGAAACCGGAAGTGCCCATGCGTTCCAAGCTGGAACGCATGTCGCCCCATCTATACCGGTGAATATAGTCTATATATATGTCCTGGGGAGATATTGGATAATAGCGCTGCTGGTGTAGAAACAAGGAATGTTCTAATGTGGGGTGTGACTATATGTATTGTGTTATCCTGAGGAGATCGCGAACCGGAAGTGTGTTCCTGCCCCGACCGGAAGTAGCAAATGCGTTCCAGCTTGGAACGCATCGAATGCGATCATAGTTTTAAGCTTAGGTCAGTGTCTATAATTAGAGCTGGGTTGGAATGAATGATGTGGAATATATGTGTTTGGGATATACAATCTACACCTATGACAGAATAAATATAGGAAAAATCCTAATTTAAGGTAAAGCTAGTGAGGGAAGAGAAAATAAGAAATTAGAGGAATAGAGAAAGAAAGGAGGTATAAAATAAAGAAAAAGGGGAAGAAAATAGAAAGAGAGAAAGAAGAGAGAAAAGAAAGGGGAAGAGAACAGAAGGAATAGAAGAAAAGTGGCGATCAAAAAAAGGTGGGGGGGGGGAAAAAAACAGAAAGAAATAAAAGAACCAACACCTAGAAAAGGATATAGATAAAGATGGCAAACATTGGTGGGGGTCCGGTTCTTAGTGCATCTGAAAAAAACAAAAGGTAGATAATTAGTCATAATATCCACTAAGTAACACCTATACCAATGACATTACGTTTATTTAAATAAAAGAGGACAATTCATAATCTCTGTTGAGTCCCTTAGGTTCTAAACTCTGTAGCCTGTGTATCCAATACGCCTCACGTTTTTTCAGTATTTGTTGTCTATTACCTCCTCTTCTAGGTAATTCAATTTTTTCTATTACCTGAAATTTTAATTGGGATACGCTGTGTTTCATTTTGTGAAAGTGGTGAGGGACTGGGAGCAATAGGTTCTCGCATCTAATAGTAGACTTGTGTTGGCAGATACGATCCCTCACATTTTGGGTAGTTTCCCCTACATAAATCAGGCCACATGGGCATTTCAGAAGATAGATTACATAATTGGATTGGCAAGTATGAAACCCCTTAATTTGGATGGATTCACCAGTCTGTGGATGATGAATTTTGTCCCCTTTCATTACGTTGGAACATTGCGCACAATGTAGGCAGGGAAACGTACCCTGTCTGGCTTTACCAAGTAGGCGCTGATGTAAAGTGGTACTGCTCGGGCCAATATCCGCTCTGACAAGCCAATCACGTAGATTTTTAGGTCTCCTACTACATGGTAGGCATCGTGTTTGGAATTCCTCTATGTTGGGGAAGGAACGAGTGAGTACGTTCCAGTGTTTATTGAGAATATTCATAATCTTGTAGGAATGTGGATGATAGGTGTGTACAAAAGGGATTCTTTTTTTATTTTCTATTCTTCGTTGTGGACTGGAATCTGGTTTTGGTGAGATTATTTCCTGAGGGTATCCTCTCTGCTGGAATTTGGAGGTCATTTCTAATAATCTTTTCTGTTTATTTTCCTCTGATGTTACTATTCTTTTGATACGCTCGAATTGTGATCTGGGTAATGATTTTTTTGTTGAAGGTGCGTGGCAGCTCCTATAATGAAGTAAATTGTTTCTGTCCGTAGGTTTACGGTACAGATCTGTATGTAGGGAGCCATCCTGTTGTTTAAGAACCAAGGTGTCAAGAAAACTAATACTTTGCTGATCATAGTGTATTGTGAATTGTAACTCTGGGTAGATAGAATTAAGATATAAATGAAAATTTGTAAGTGACTCCTCCGAACCAATATATATACCAATATAATTAGAATATCTATTTACCTTCAATGGAATAATTATCCTTAACGTCGATCCACTATATACGGAGTGCCATGTTTTGGATGCTTCTGATAATTCATGTAAATGAATATGACCGCATTGCTGTAGTAGCGGTTTCTGTATTATTTCTGTATTTTTATTTTTTTCATTTTTTTCATTTTTTTCATTTTTTTCCATTTTGTATTTCTTACTTTGAATATTATTTTTTTTTATTATTTTTTTCTGGATTATTCTGACTTTTATCGGAGTATCTTCTATGTCAAGTGCCAGTATTATATGTCAAAATAAGGCTCTATGGTAATTGTTGATATTGCCTTTATACTGTATATTTACCGAATTATTCTCTTATTATCACAGTGTTTGATAAAGGTCGTATGACCGAAACGTCACAAATTGGTGAAAGTTGCCCAAAATAAAAACGAACACATAAGAATTCAATTTGAGTGCGGTTGTTATTCTGTTTATGTGTTAGTGTGGCTGGGAAGCCAACACAACCAGCACCACAACCTCAAGAGATACGTGTGCCACGTCTTATCTTTACAAAGTATCATTTTCCTAGACGGTAGGCACCTATCCGGCGATGTCAAGCCTGACCTTCTCTTACAATCAAGAGCAGACTGATTCTATTCTGTCTCAAGTCACTTTACCTACAGAATTTTTACAGACTCCGGCATCAGAGCTGAGAGCACGGGATTACGAACGAGAATCCAGAAGATTATTAAATTATGAATTACATTGCGTGACTCTTGCAGAGTACGTACGAGCTCAGAGGATCCCTAGGGGTCTCCGTATGTCCACACGACCTACGATATTCAAGGAAGATAAAACTTTCTGTGATCAATTTGAACAAATATTAAACAAATGTTCCTTTGATTTGATGACATTGACCATATCATATTTGCAAAAATCCATAATATCAATTAAGGAATCCATTACTGCAGCAGAACAACAACTTAGAGCGACCCTGGCTCCGGAAGCCCTTACTCAACTGCAAGACCGACTGACATCCACCCTGACAAACCATAGAAAAGAATCCGAGGCAGCAAAGAGAAAGAAATTTCTACGAGATTCAGAAGATTACAGGAACAATCGTGTTTACAGATGGCAGGAATCCTACTTCTCACAAAATCGCAGGAGATCATCTTCACAAGCATCATCAGGTTCCAGCACAGACACCAATATGGAATCATCCCGACCAACCGGTTTTTTAGGCCGACGTTCACAAGGCAGAAACCGATACGGAGGGGGAGACAGCCAAAGAGGACGAACAACAGTCACGACGCGCTCCCAGGTAAGGAAGAACCGATTGTGATTAACATTTCATCATCCCTTCTCAGTCCTGCGGAACTTATGCTATTGCAAAAAGGACTTTCATTCTGCCCAACATATAATTTTAATACTTTTCAGTTAGAGATGGACCTACAAAGATTCTACCGCAATCTGAGATTGAAAGCACATTTCAGTGATAAAATTATCACTGAAATACCGGAACCTAAGAAGGATAACACTATCACACTTAAGTCCTTAGGTCTACGAGTAAAATCACATTTTACCCCCCCAAGGACTAACTCTGCAATAGAGACATTTGTAAATTTGGTAAATAGAGACATCTCCACCTTTACCAAAAAGGTGAAAAGTGGGGATTATTACATTTCTCCGAATCTGTCTAATATAGAGCGCCAGACCTTGATGACACTTACTAGAAACCGTGATCTAGTGATAAAACCTGCGGACAAAGGCGGAGCCATTGTGGTTATGAACCGTACAGAATATAGAGCAGAAATCCTACGTCAACTAGATGACAGTAATATCTATGAGAAAGTAAGCTCCAATCCGACCTTTCAGATAGCATCCCTGATCCAAACGACACTGACCCATTACTCAACACAGGGTACTATTGATGATGACATCATAAAATTCCTGATAAACCAACACCCTATAACTCCTGTATTTTATACACTCCCCAAGATACATAAAACTCTCAATAAACCTCCAGGCCGTCCTATTGTGGCATCAACAGATTCAATTCTGTCCCCCCTTTCCATTCTACTAGAAAAAGCCCTTACTCCCCTAATTAAAACTACCCAGTCCTTCCTATTAGATACTAGTGCATTCCTCAATGTCATACGGAAATCAGGCCCTCTCTCGAATCAATGTTATCTCGTTACATGGGATGTTAATAGCCTCTACACGTCCATTCACCACACTAAAGGCATCAGGGCTACTAAACTTCTTTTAGAGGAAGCCGACACACCACCTGAACTTGTCCAATTTTATTTGGATCTCCTTACCATAGTGTTGCAAAAAAACTTTTTTATGTTTGAGGATTCCTTTTATATACAGAAACAAGGAACCGCAATGGGGTCACATGCAGCGCCACCTTATGCTAATGCATATATGACAAGATTCGAGATAGAACACATATATCCACAGGATCTATTTAAACAGCATGCTAAAATCTGGAAAAGATACATAGATGATATTTTTTGTCTATGGGAAGGTTCGGAGGAGTCACTTACAAATTTTCATTTATATCTTAATTCTATCTACCCAGAGTTACAATTCACAATACACTATGATCAGCAAAGTATTAGTTTTCTTGACACCTTGGTTCTTAAACAACAGGATGGCTCCCTACATACAGATCTGTACCGTAAACCTACGGACAGAAACAATTTACTTCATTATAGGAGCTGCCACGCACCTTCAACAAAAAAATCATTACCCAGATCACAATTCGAGCGTATCAAAAGAATAGTAACATCAGAGGAAAATAAACAGAAAAGATTATTAGAAATGACCTCCAAATTCCAGCAGAGAGGATACCCTCAGGAAATAATCTCACCAAAACCAGATTCCAGTCCACAACGAAGAATAGAAAATAAAAAAAGAATCCCTTTTGTACACACCTATCATCCACATTCCTACAAGATTATGAATATTCTCAATAAACACTGGAACGTACTCACTCGTTCCTTCCCCAACATAGAGGAATTCCAAACACGATGCCTACCATGTAGTAGGAGACCTAAAAATCTACGTGATTGGCTTGTCAGAGCGGATATTGGCCCGAGCAGTACCACTTTACATCAGCGCCTACTTGGTAAAGCCAGACAGGGTACGTTTCCCTGCCTACATTGTGCGCAATGTTCCAACGTAATGAAAGGGGACAAAATTCATCATCCACAGTCTGGTGAATCCATCCAAATCAAGGGGTTTCATACTTGCCAATCCAATTATGTAATCTATCTTCTGAAATGCCCATGTGGCCTGATTTATGTAGGGGAAACTACCCAAAGTGTGAGGGATCGTATCTGCCAACACAAGTCTACTATTAGATGCGAGAACCTATTGCTCCCAGTCCCTCACCACTTTCACAAAATGAAACACAGCGTATCCCAATTAAAATTTCAGGTAATAGAAAAAATTGAATTACCTAGAAGAGGAGGTAATAGACAACAAATACTGAAAAAACGTGAGGCGTATTGGATACACAGGCTACAGAGTTTAGAACCTAAGGGACTCAACAGAGATTATGAATTGTCCTCTTTTATTTAAATAAACGTAATGTCATTGGTATAGGTGTTACTTAGTGGATATTATGACTAATTATCTACCTTTTGTTTTTTTCAGATGCACTAAGAACCGGACCCCCACCAATGTTTGCCATCTTTATCTATATCCTTTTCTAGGTGTTGGTTCTTTTATTTCTTTCTGTTTTTTCCCCTCTTCCCCCCCCCCACCTTTTTTTGATCGCCACTTTTCTTCTATTCCTTCTGTTCTCTTCCCCTTTCTTTTCTCTCTTCTTTCTCTCTTTCTATTTTCTTCCCCTTTTTCTTTATTTTATACCTCCTTTCTTTCTCTATTCCTCTAATTTCTTATTTTCTCTTCCCTCACTAGCTTTACCTTAAATTAGGATTTTTCCTATATTTATTCTGTCATAGGTGTAGATTGTATATCCCAAACACATATATTCCACATCATTCATTCCAACCCAGCTCTAATTATAGACACTGACCTAAGCTTAAAACTATGATCGCATTCGATGCGTTCCAAGCTGGAACGCATTTGCTACTTCCGGTCGGGGCCGGAACACACTTCCGGTTCGCGATCTCCTCAGGATAACACAATACATATAGTCACACCCCACATTAGAACATTCCTTGTTCTACACCAGCAGCGCTATTATCCAATATCTCCCCAGGACATATATATAGACTATATTCACCGGTATAGATGGGGCGACATGCGTTCCAGCTTGGAACGCATGGGCACTTCCGGTTTCGTCACTTCCTCCCGGGCCGGCTATATTAGAACACATGTACCGCCTAGCCATAGCGTCCATATGGGTGTGGATACACCATCAGCTTTATTTCTCCTATGGTCTCTCCTCCTTCTTATGGCAACTTGGTAAGTGTTGTTTTGTTGAAATGGGGGCACCCGGTTCTATAAGAATTAGCTTCAATTGCATCTGTCTGTACTTATAATGTGCATTGTTCACTCTGTTAATTCTAATCTGGGACAGAGGTCGTTTTCTAAATTGTAGTTCAAGCTAGTTATATCAAAGGATCGCAGATTCACTCAATTATTCATCTGTATATACCAATATAATTAGAATATCTATTTACCTTCAATGGAATAATTATCCTTAACGTCGATCCACTATATACGGAGTGCCATGTTTTGGATGCTTCTGATAATTCATGTAAATGAATATGACCGCATTGCTGTAGTAGCGGTTTCTGTATTATTTCTGTATTTTAATTTTTTTCATTTTTTTAATTTTTTTCATTTTTTCATTTTTTTCCATTTTGTATTTCTTACTTTGAATATTATTTTTTATTATTTTTTTCTGGATTATTCTGACTTTTATCGGAGTATCTTCTATGTTAAGAAGTGCCATTATTATATGTCAAAATAAGGCTCTATGGTAATTGTTGATATTGCCTTTATACTGTATATTTACCGAATTATTCTCTTATTATCACAGTGTTTGATAAAGGTCGTATGACCGAAACGTCACAAATTGGTGAAAGTTGCCCAAAATAAAAACGAACACATAAGAATTCAATTTGAGTGCGGTTGTTATTCTGTCTATGTATGAATTATATGTTATGTTTTGATTAGAATTGAGTGGACACCTGGATGTTCGGGTTCGATGGAACTTCCGAAAAAGTTTGACCCGAACTTGACCCGGAACCCGAACCCCATTGAAGTCAATGGGGACCTGAACTTTTGAGCACTAAAATGGCTGTAAAAATTTCATGGAAGGGGCTAGAGGGCTGAAAATGGCATCAGAATGTGGTTAAGATATTGGCAAGTGCTCTGCAAACAAATGTTGCAAGGGAAATGACTTTAAATAACATAAAATACGTAAAAATAAAAAATTGTAATTTTGATCTAAGAGGACGAGGTATACCCCAAAACATTGGGAAATATAACCTTTGATAAGCCCCTCCAGTCATGCTAAACACACGTTCAGAAAATACACTGGCTGCAGGGCAGGCCAGCACTTCCAAGGGGTAAAGGGCAAGCTCAGGCCATGTGCCCAATTTGGAGACCCAGAAGTTGCAGGGGCTGACCCCTGTCAGTCAGTTCATGTAGGTGTGTGCACACTTACTGCCCCACCCTGTTGCATGTCCCCGTGATGTTCACCATCCAATTTGATATCTGCTCTATCAACTTTCGATGTTCTTTTATGCGCCTACCATGGTGATCTCCGGGTGGCGGGGAATCAGTGTTCTAGGACAGAGAGGGAGCGTGAGAAAGAGAGACCACATCCAAGGGAGGATTACATTTTTCAAATAAAAAATTATAGAGCGGAAATATGGGACAAAGTATTAAAGCGTAAAAGTAGGACAACTTTTTAAAGTTTAAGCATTGAATGAAAGGATGTGGCGCGCATAAATTAATGAAGAATTCCTTAAATTTTATTCCCTGTCAACTATGCAGAGCAGGGGTTTCTATCCGTCAAAATTTAAAATCAACTTTCGATGTTCTTTTCTGAGCCTACCATGTTGATTACGGTTATCGGCGAATCAGGGTTCCACGCCAGAGAGGGAGAGTGAGAAAGAGGGACCATATTTAAGTGAGATAAATTTATTTAAAAAAATTGTGATCAAGTGGAAATATGGGAGGTGCAAATGTGGGACAAATTACAGAAGCGCAAATGTGGGAAAAGTTATTGAAGCGCAAATGTTTTACAAATTAGTAAAGCAGAAATGTGGGACAAATTATTGAAGCGCAAATGTGGTACAACTTGTTAAAGTTTCACTAGTTTAAAAACTAACTATATCAGTGGGCAGAGCAGTGCCCAGGGGTCCCCCTGCACTTACTAGTATGTCTGGGCACTGCTCCGTTCACCCGGTATAGGCTCCGGTGTCTGCAGCTCCCTCTGTTGTAGTGGACGGAGTTTTTGTATTAGGAGTGTCCCTTGCTGCAGCGCTGGCCAATCGCAGCGCACAGCTCATAGCCTGGGACTATGAGGCTATGAGCTGTGCGCTGCGATTGGCCAGCGCTGCAGCAAGGGACAACCCTAATACAAAAACTCCGCCCAGTACAACAGAGGGAGCTGCAGACACCGGAGCCTATAGCGGGCAAACGGCGCGGCACCCAGACATACTAGTAACTATATCTGTCCACAGATATAGTTAGTTTTTAGTTTTTAAACTAGTGAAAGGTCCTCTTTAAGCATTGAATGAAAGGAGGTGGCGCACATCAATTAAAGATGGTTATCGTTAATGTAACAAACTGTGTAGGGCTACGATGTTCCCCATCACCCTAAATATGGATGGCAGTAGCAAAGTTCAAAGTTTAGTAACCCAAAACAGTCGTACCGGTGTGTCCTTTAGACTGTATTCTGTGATTGGTATAGTATACTGGTTCTGTTATTGTCTTTTAAAGTATCCACAGATTTGAAATAGTATCCACAAATTAAGAGCAATGTCACTTTGGTCCAAACCTTTACATCAATATTCATATATAGTACAGACCAAAAGTTGGACACACCTTCTCATTCAAAGAGTTTTCTTTATTTTCATGACTATGAAAATTGTAGATTCACACTGAAGGCATCAAAACTATGAATTAACACATGTGGAATTATATACATAACAATAAAGTGTGAAACAACTGAAAATATGTCATATTCTAGGTTCTTCAAAGTAGCCACCTTTTGCTTTGATTACTGCTGTGCACATTCTTGGCATTTTCTTGATGAGCTTCAAGAGGTAGTCACCTGGAATGGTTTTTTACTTCACAGTTGTGCCCTGTCAGGTTTAATAAGTGGGATTTCTTGCCTTATAAATGGGGTTGGGACCATCAGTTGCGTTGTGGAGAAGTCAGGTGGATACACAGCTGATAGTCCTACTGAATAGACTGTTAGAATTTTTATTATGGCAAGAAAAAAGCAGCTAAGTAAAGAAAAACGAGTGGCCATCATTACTTTAAGAAATCAAGGTCAGTCAGTCCGAAAAATTGGGAAAACTTTGAAAGTATCCCCAAGTGCAGTCATAAAAACCATCAAGCGCTACAAAGAAACTGGCTTACATGCGGACTGCCCCAAGAAAGTAAGACCAAGAGTCACTTCTGCTGCGGAGGATAAGTTCATCCGAATCACCAGCCTCAGAAATCGCAGGTTAACAGCAGCTCAGATTAGAGACCAGGTCAATGCCACACAGAGTTCTAGCAGCAGACACATCTCTAGAACAACTGTTAAGAGAAGACTGTTTGAATCAGGCCTTCATGGTAGAATATCTGCTAGGAAGCAACTGCTAAGGACAGGCAACAAGCAGAAGAGACTTGTTTGGTCTAAAAAAAACACAAAGCATGGACATTAGACCAGTGGAAATCTGTGCTTTGGTCTGATGAGTCCAAATTTGAGATCTTTGGTTCCAACCACTGTGTCTTTGTGCGATGCAGAAAAGGTGAACGGATGGACTGTACATGCCTGGTTCCCACCTTGAAGCATGGAGGAGGAGGTGTGATGGTGTGGGGGTGCTTTGCTGGTGACACTGTTGGGGATTTATACAAAATTGAAGGCATACCGAACCAGCATAGCTACCACAGCATCTTGCAGCGGCATGCTATTCCATCCGGTTTGCGTTTAGTTGGACCATCATTTATTTTTCAACAGGACAATGACCCCAAACACACCTCCAGGCTGTGTAAGGGCTATTTGACCATGAAGGAGAGTGATGGGGTGCTGCGCCAGATGACCTGGCCTCCACAGTCACCGGACCTGAACCCAATCGAGATGGTTTGGGGTGAGCTGGACTGCAGAGTGAATGCAAAAGGGCCAACAAGTGCTAAGCATCTCTGGGAACCCCTTCAAGACTGTTGGAAGACCATTTCAGGTGACTACCTCTTGAAGCTCATCAAGAGAATGCCAAAAGTGTGCAAAGCAGTAATCAAAGCAAAAGGTGGCTACTTTGAAGAACCTAGAATATGACATATTTTCAGTTGTTTCACACTTTTTTGTTATGTATATAATTCCACATGTGTTAATTCATAGTTTTGATGCCTTCAGTGTGAATCTACAATTTTCATAGTCATGAAAATAAAGAAAACTCTTTGAATGAGAAGGTGTGTCCAAACTTTTGGTCTGTACTGTACGTGACACATCAGATTTCCTGGCTAAATTGGAGGAGGCCGATTTGTCACATATACAAACTGTGATTTTGGCTTTGTTTGATGTTGCCTCTCTATATACCTCTATTGATCATGACAAGGGGATTGCCGCGGTATTGCGGATGTCCTCTCTATCTGCACAAGCCTGTGATTTGATTGTAGTCCTTCTGAATATCATCTTGAGACACTTATTTTTTGTTCCAGGACACATACTATGTGCAGAAACGGGGCGTAGCCATCGGGTCCAATGTGGTCCCAACTTACGCAAAAATATTCATCCGACGTTTTGAGCAGGACGTTGTTTGTGTCCCACCACTTTAGACATGTTCTGGAGTGGTGGAGACACATAGATGACGTCTTCCTTATATGGACTAGCAGTGAGGTTGAACTACAAGACTTTCAAGTTTTTTTAAATTGCATTGACAGTGCATTACAATTTACTTTGGTTCATTCTACCTTTGAAGTGCAATTTCTGGATACCAGGGTGGTCTTTTCCCAACGGCAAACTACATACCCAATTATACACCAAACCTACTAATAGAAATATCATCCTATCTTACAGTAGTTGCCATCCCAGATGGTAAGACATTTCCCGTATTTACAATTTCTCAGGGCAAGACGTATAGTGTCTGAGAACAGTAAGTTGGATACTACAATGAATACAATAGTAGACACATTTTTGAAAAGGGGTTACTCATATAAGCTACTTCAGGAACATAAATACGCAGTTTGCAAATTGGTTAGAAAGACCACTCTGGCTAATCAACAACCTAAATTGAAGCAGGCCAGAATTCCAGTTATGTCTACCTATACAGAGTATAGCATTGAAATAAGTAAAATCATCAGACAACATTGGAACATATTGGGTGGATGCCTCAAGGATGTACCTGAGTTCAATTCTCCGCCATTATTCTCGAATCAGAAATCAAAAGGTCTGCGTGAACAATTGGTCAAGGCAGACATAGGATCTAAAAAAATCACTAGGCAGTTTACACTGACACAACCGGGAATGGGTTGTTTCCCGTGCCTTGGCTGTGTAAACTGTCGGTATATTTGTAAAGGCAGAATTTTGTGCCTCCGGATTCGGATGCTACATATCAAATCCGTTTCCATCTAACATGTGACTCTGATTATGTCATTTACGTCTTATCATTCCCATGTAATTTATTGTATGTGGGCGAGACTTCAACTGAATTAAAAACTCATCCTAATAATCATTGTAATACTATAAGGCCCCTTTCACACGGGGAGTTTTCCTCGCGGGTGCAATGCGTGAGGTGAACGCATTGCACCCGCACTGAATCCGGACTCATTTCTATGGGGCTGTGCACATGAGCGGTGATTTTCACGCATCACTTGTGCGTTGCGTGAAAAATCACAGCATGCTCTATTTTGAAGTGAATGGGGCTGCGTGAAAATCGCAAGCATCCGTAAGTAAGTGTGGATGCGGTGCGATTTTCGTAATACAGAATGTATAGTACAATAGGGCTGGAGGGGTTAAAAATAATAAATAATTTAACTCAACTTAATCCACTTGTTCACCGAACCCAAACTTCTGTAAAGAAGTTCGGGTTTGGGTACCAAACATGCAGATTTTTCTCACACGCGTGCAAAACGCATTACAATATTTTGCACTTGCTCAGAAAAATCACGCATGTTCCCGAAACGCACCCGCATCTTTGCCTGCAACGCCCGTGTGAAACCAGCCTAAGGAAAAAGCGCCTTGACTTACCTGTTTCTAGACTTTTTTCTGATTTGAAACACATGGAGAGGGATTTGAGATGCTGGATTGTTGATCATATCCCTAAGCCCAGAAGAGCGGGAAACAGAGTAAGGCCTCATGCACACGACAGTTTTTTTGTTGCGGTCCGCAAAATGGTGTTCCGTTGTTCCGTGTCTGTTTTTGTTTCCGTGTGCCTTCCTTTATTTTTGGAGGATCACCAGACATGAAGGAACACTGCGGAAACGGATGACAATCTTGTGTGCCTCCGTGACTTGTGTGTGCCTCCGGACTGGAAACACGGATCACGGACACGGATGACAAAGAAGCACTCTTTGGGGTAGATGAGGGGGAGGGTGACAGAGAGGAGGCTGAGGAAAGTGAGGCAGCTAGCTGGGTAACAGTTAGAAAGCGGGGTAGAGGGTTGGAGTGCTAGGGAGTCTAGCCCTGATCTGACCCACCCCAACAAGTTTGCACGTTTGGCAGATGAGGGGGATGTCAGTCCAGGGATGGCACTGCCGCAGCCGGACACTTCCTCTGCCAGTCAGGGGAATGTCAGCTCCGGTAAGCAAGGGACCAGGAGAGCAGGGCAGGCCAGACAGGTGCTGGTAGTGGGAGACTCAATTATTAGGGCAACAGATAGGGAAATCTGTCACAAAGACAGTGATCGCCGAACGGTGTGTTGTCTTCCTGGCGGATCGGGTTGACAGATGACTGGGAGGGGCTGGAAAAGATCCAGCGGTCATGGTCCATATCGGAACCAATGACAAAGTTAGGGGTAGGTGGAGAGTCATAAAAAATGATTTCAGGGATTTAGGTCAAAAGCTTAGGGCAAGGACCTCAAAGGTAGTATTTTCCAAAATACTACCTGTACCACGGGCCACACAAGAAAGGCAGCGGGAGATTAGGGAGATTAACAAGTGGCTCAAGAACTGGTGTAGGAAGGAGGGGTTTGGGTTCCTGGAGAACTGGGCCGACTTCTTTGTCAGCTACAGGCTCTATCGTAGGGACGGGCTGCACCTCAATGGGGAAGGGGCAGCTGTGCTGGGGAGAAAGGTGGCTAGAAGGTTGGAGGAGTGTTTAAACTAGGGACTGGGGGGAGGGAAATTACATTATAGGAGGGGAAGATAGTGCAGATAGAGAGCGGGGGCAAGGTAGTGGGACTGGGGGAGGAATGGAAGGAGGGACTAAAACAGTTCAGAAGGAAAGGTGTAAAAAATATACATAAACCTCTGAAATGTATGTATACTAATGCCAGAAGCCTGACTAATAAAACTAGTGAACTGGAATTAGTGATGTGTGAGGAGGACTATGACATAGTGGGAATAACTGAGACATGGCTGGATGATAGCTATGAGTGGGCAGTTAATGTACAGCATGGATGTTAAACTCATGGCCCTCCAGATGTTGCAAAACTACAACTCCCATCATTCCCTGATAGCTGTAGTATGGCCAGGCATGATGGGAGTTGTAGTTTTGCAACAGCTGGAGGGCCATGAGTTTGACATCCCTGATGTACAGGGTTACAGTCTGTTTAGAAAGGATCGTCAAAACCGGAGAGGGGGAGGGGTTTGCCTTTATGTAAAGTCCTGTCTAAAGCCCACACTCCGTGAAGAAATAAGTGAGGGACATGAACATGTGGAGTCACTGTGGGTAGAGATACATGGAGCTAAAAACAATAATACATCACTAATAGGAGTTTACTATAAACCACCTAATATACCAGAGTCCACAGAAAATCTACTACTAAATGAAATAGACAAGGCAGCAAATCATAATGAGGTGGTTATTATGGGGGACTTCAACTACCCAGATATAGACTGGGAAACTGAAACTTGTATATCTAATAAGGGAAACAGGTTCTTGGCAATAACCAAAGA
This sequence comes from Bufo gargarizans, assembly GCF_014858855.1. Lineage (NCBI taxonomy): Eukaryota > Metazoa > Chordata > Amphibia > Anura > Bufonidae > Bufo > Bufo gargarizans. The sequence continues at coordinate 95,983,122 of NC_058086.1, read as the reverse complement.
CAATTACCTCTCTCAACTGGTTCAGGACCCAACTAGAGGGACGGCCATACTGGACTTAGTATTAACCAATAGACCGGACAGAACAACAGACGTGCAGGTTGGGGGACACCTGGGAAATAGTGACCATAAAGTAATAACCTTCCAATTATCATTCAAAAGAGTGTTTCTACAGGAAGGAACAAAAATACCAAACTTCAAAAAAGCTAAATTTAGCCAACTAAGAGAGGCCATAGGCCTAACTAAATGGGATAAAGTCCTCCCAAAGTCCTCCCAAATAAAAATACAGCCACAAAATGGGATATCTTTAAAAGCATCCTAAAATCTCATTGTGAGAGGTACATACCGTATGGGAATAAAAGGTTAAGGAACAAAAATAAACCAATGTGGATAAACAGAACTGTAAAGAAAGCAATAAATGACAAAAAGAAAGCATATAAAACACTAAAACAGGAGAGTAGCACGGAAGCACTGAAAAACTATAAGGAAAAAAATAGAACATGTAAAAAACAAATAAAAGCGACCAAACTAGAGACTGGGAGATTAATTGCCAAAGAGAGTAAAACTAACCCTAAAATGTTCTTCAATTATATAAATGTTAAAAAGTATAAATCTGAAGGTGTCGACCCTTTAAAGAGTAATGAGGGGGGTGTCGCAGAGAGCAACGAGGAGAAAGCAAAGCTGTTAAATATTTTTTTCTCCAATGTATTCACTGAGGAAAATAAACTGTCAGATGAAATGCTGAATGTTGAAATAAATTCCCCATTAAAAGTGTCCTGTCTGACCCAGGAAGAAGTACAACAGCGACTTAAAAAGATTAAAATAGACAAATCGCCAGGACCGGATGGCATACACCCCCGTAACCTAAGGGAATTAAGTAATGTCATAGCCAGACCCTTATTTCTGATATTTGCAGATTCTATACGGACAGAGAATGTCCCACAGGATTGGCGCATGTGGTGCCAATATTCAAAAAGGGTCCAAAAACAGAGCCTGGAAACTATAGGCCGGTAAGTTTAACATCTGTTGTGGGTAAACTGTTTGAAGGTTTTCTGAGGGATGCTATGTTAGAGCATCTTAAAGGAAATAAGCAAATAACGCCATATCAGCATGGCTTTGTGAGGGATCGGTCATGTCAAACTAATTTAATCAGCTTCTATGAGGAGGTAAGTTCTAGACTTGACAGCGGCAAATCAATGGATGTCGTGTATCTGAACTTCTCCAAAGCGTTTGACACTGTACCACATAAAAGGTTAGTATATAAAATGAGAATGCTCGGACTGGGAGAAACAGTCTGTAAGTGGGTAAGAAACTGGCTCAATGATAGAAAACAGAGGGTGGTTATTAACGGTACATACTCAGATTGGGTCACTGTCACTAGTGGAGTACCTCAGGGGTCAGTATTGGGCCCTATTCTCTTCAATATATTTATTAATGATCTTGTAGAAGGCTTGCATAGTAAAATATCAATTTTCGCAGATGACACTAAACTGTGTACAGTAATTAACACTGAAGAGGACAGTATACTACTACAGAGGGATCTGGATAGATTGGAGGCTTGGGCAGATAAGTGACAGATGAGGTTTAACACTGACAAATGTAAAGTTATGCACATGGGAAGGAATAATGCAAGTCACCCGTACATACTAAATGGTAAAACACTTGGTACCACTGACATGGAAAAAGATCTAGGAATTTTAATAAACGGCAAACTAAGCTGCAAAAACCAGTGTCAGGCAGCTGCTGCCAAGGCCAATAAGATAATGGGTTGCATCAAAAGGGGCATAGATGCCCGTGATGAGAACATAGTCCTACCACTTTACAAATAATTAGTCAGACCACACATGGAGTACTGTGTACAGTTCTGGGCTCCAGTGAACAAGGCAGACATAGCAGAGCTAGAGAGGGTCCAGAGAAGGGCAACTAAAATAATAAATAGAATGCGGCAACTACAGTACCCTGAAAGATTATCAAAATTAGAGTTATTCACTTTAGAAAAAAGATGACTGAGGGGAGATCTAATTAATATGCATAAATATATCAGGGGTCAGTACAGAGATCTATCCCATCATCTGTTTATCCCCAGGACTGTGACGAGCGGACATCCTCTGCGTCTAGAGGAAAGAAGGTTTGTACACAAACATAGAACTCTCTGCCTGAGGAGGTGGTGATGGTGAGTACAATAAAGGAATTCAAGAGGGGCCTGGATGTATTTCTGGAGTGTAATAATATTACAGGATATAGCTACTAGAGAGGGATCGTTGATCCAGGGAGTTATTCTGATTGCCTGATTGGAGTCAGGAAGGAAATTTTTATTCCCCTAAAGTGAGGAAAATTGGCTTCTACCTCACAGTTTTTTTTTTGCCTTCCTCTGGATCAACTTGCAGGATGACAGGCCGAACTGGATGGACAAATGTCTTTTTTCGGCCTTATGTACTATGTTACTATGATATACCAATGGGGATGGAGATGAGGATGGATGTGTGGCTGCACTGGCCGGAGGTGTCTGCGATTCCTCTGTTTATATTAATTCAAGTGTTTTTATTTATTTAACATACCCAGGTTGAGCCATGACAAAAAATATGTATTTTCAATATAATATTAATATAATTGGTTCATGTATTTATGGTATTATGGTGTGAGGAGAACCCTCATGGGCTTATGGATTGGATCCATGGGGATGATGGAGGTGGATCCAGCATTGTCGTACGGGACCCTAACAGATATTCCCTTTGGTGAGGGTGATGCCTACTTGATGGTGGACATTCATCCTACCGTTTGATCCGTTTTTCCTGTATTGCTCCTGTTTATACATTTTATATTGAGATGCTTGTTCGGCCGGTTTAGAATGTGACAATCGGACATTAGTGTGGTATCGATTATATATGGAATTTTTTTATACATGAGTATTGCACACTGCTCACACATATTTATTCACTTTTCTCAATCATAATCTATATGCGATGGTCCTGTTTCTTTGCTTAAAAAAGGCTCTGGTATTGAGACGAAAAGTTGCCTTGCCACATGGGTGAATAAAGTTTTCTACATTGTTTCACAAGTCCGAAGTGCTGCACGCTTTTTGTATCACATATATATATATATTTATTTTATCTCTTATATATATAAGGTACATCAGGTGTCCGGGAAGGTTTTAGATCGGGTCTCAGCTTTTTAGGACGTGCCGTACCTGAGATATTCCTAAAAAATGACCCACATTAGGCTACTTTCACACTTGCGGCAGGACGGATCCGACAGGCTGTTCACCATGTCAGATCCGTCCTGTGGCTATTTCGCCGTGCCCGCGGACCGCTGCTCCGTCCCCATTGACTATAATGGGGACGGGGGCGAATCTCCGGCGCAACGCGGCGGTGCACGGAGAAAGCCGCCGGACTAAAAAGCCTGACATGCAGTAATTTTCCCAAAAAATGACCCACATTAGCCAATACAAGCACGCAAGTCTTTCTCTTCAAACACAGTTTTACTCCATGTTTCCATAACAACCCAGCCATTTTTCTTTACTGCTTAAAGGGGCAGGTACTGTGGAGGTCACTGTTTTTAAAGGGGAAAGGGGTGTTCACAGTGAAGGTCACTGTTTTTAAAGGGGAGGACACAGTGGAGGTCATGGTTATCAAAAAGGCGGGCACAGTGGAGGTCACTGTTATTAAATGGGCGGGCACTGTGGAGGTCACTGTTATTAACCCCTTAAGGACACAGCCCTATTTCACCTTAAGGACCAGGCCATTTTTTGCAAATCTGACCACTGTCACTTTAAGTGCTGATAACTTTAAAACGCTTCGACTTACCCAGGCCGTTCTGAGATTGTTTTTTCGTCGCATATTGTACTTCATGACACTGCTAAAATTGGGTCAAAAAAGTTAATTTTTTTGCATAAAAAAATACCATATTTACCAAAAATTCTGAAAAATTTGCAAATTTCAAAGTTTCAGTTTCTCTACTTCTGTAATACATAGTAATACCCCCAAAAATTGTGATGACTTTACATTCCCCATATGTCTACTTCATGTTTGTAGCATTTTGGGAATGATATTTTATTTTTTGGGGATGTTACAAGGCTTAGAAGTTTAGAAGCAAATTTTGAAATTTTCAGAAATCTTCAAAATCCCACTTTTTATGGACCAGTTCAGGTTTGAAGTCACTTTGTGAGGCTTACATAATAGAAACCACCCAAAAATGACCCCATTCTAGAAACTACACCCCTCAAGGTATTCAAAACTGTTTTTACAAACTTTGTTAACCCTTTAGGTCTTCCACAACACTTCATGGCAAATGGACATACATTTTTAGAATTTAGATTTTTTGGAAAATTTTCCAATATAATCAATTTTTTCCTGGAAAAAAACAAGGGTTAACTGCCAAACAAAACTCAAAATGGGTTGCCCTGATTCTGTAGTTTGCAGAAACACCCCATATGTGGTCGTAAACTACTGTTTGGCCGAACGGGAGGACATAGAAGGAGGGGAACACCATATGGGTTTTGGAAGGCAGATTTGGCAGGACTGGTTTTGTTTATACCATGTCCCATTTGAAGCCCCCTGTTGCACCCCTAGAATAGAAATTTCAAAAAAGTGACTCCATCTAAGAAAGTACACCCCTCAAGGTATTCAAAACTGGGTTTACAAACTTTGTTAACCCTTTAGGTGTTCCACAAGAGTTATTGGCAGATGGAGAAACAATTTAGAAATTTCTATTTTTTGGAAAATTTTCCAATATAATCAATTTTTTCCAGGAGTAAAACAAGGGTTAACTGCCAAACAAAACTCAAAATGGGTTGCCCTAATTCTGTAGTTTGCAAAAACACCCCATATGTGGTCGTAAACTACTGTTTGGCCGAACGGTAGCACATAGAAGGAGGGGAACACCATATGGGTTTTGGAAGGCAGATTTTGCAGGACTGGTTTTGTTTATACCATGTCCCATTTGAAGCCCCCTGTTGCACCCCTAGAATAGAAATTTCAAAAAAGTGACTCCATCTAAGAAAGTACACCCCTCAAGGTATTCAAAACTGGGTTTACAAACTTTGTTAACCCTTTAGGTGTTCCACAAGAGTTATTGGCAGATGGAGAAACAATTTAGAAATTTCTATTTTTTGGAAAATTTTCCAATATAATCAATTTTTTCCAGGAGTAAAACAAGGGTTAACTGCCAAACAAAACTCAAAATGGGTTGCCCTGATTCTGTAGTTTGCAAAAACACCCCATATGTGGTCGTAAACTACTGTTTGGCCGAACGGTAGCACATAGAAGGAGGGGAACACCATATGGGTTTTGGAAGGCAGATTTTGCAGGACTGGTTTTGTTTATACCATGTCCCATTTGAAGCCCCCTGTTGCACCCCTAGAATAGAAATTTCAAAAAAGTGACTCCATCTAAGAAAGTACACCCCTCAAGGTATTCAAAACTGGGTTTACAAACTTTGTTAACCCTTTAGGTGTTCCACAAGAGTTATTGGCAGATGGAGAAACAATTTAGAAATTTCTATTTTTTGGAAAATTTTCCAATATAATCAATTTTTTCCAGGAGTAAAACAAGGGTTAACTGCCAAACAAAACTCAAAATGGGTTGCCCTGATTCTGTAGTTTGCAAAAACACCCCATATGTGGTCGTAAACTACTGTTTGGCCGAACGGGAGGACATAGAAGGAGGGGAACACCATATGGGTTTTGGAAGGCAGATTTTGCAGGACTGGTTTTGTTTATACCATGTCCCATTTGAAGCCCCCTGTTGTACCCCTAGAATAAAAATTTCAAAAAAGTGACTCCATCTAAGAAAGTACACCCCTCAAGGTATTCAAAACTGGGTTTACAAACTTTGTTAACCCTTTAGGTGTTCCACAAGAGTTATTGGCAGATGGAGAAACAATTTAGAAATTTCTATTTTTTGGAAAATTTTCCAATATAATCAATTTTTTCCAGGAGTAAAACAAGGGTTAACTGCCAAACAAAACTCAAAATGGGTTGCCCTGATTCTGTAGTTTGCAGAAACACCCCAAATGTGGTCGTAAACTACTATTTGGCTAAACGGCAGGACATAGAAGAAGGGGAACGCCATACGGTTTTTGGAAGGCAGATTTTGCTGGACTGGTTTATTTACACCATGTACCCTTTCAAGCCCCCTGATGCACCCCTAGAGTAGAAACTCCATAAAAGTGACCCCATCTAGGAAACTACGGGATAAGGTGGTTGTTGATTTGGTACTATTTTAGGGGTAAATATGATTTTTGGTTGCTCTATATTACACTTTTTTGAGGCAAGGTAACAAAAAAATTAAATTCTAAAATTTTTCTACATTTGCTATTTAGTTTTGTGGAACACCTAAAGGGTTAACAAAGTTTATAAAGTAACTTTTGAATACCTTGAGGGGTGTAGTTTCTTAGATGGGGTCACTTTTTTGGAGTTTCTAGTCTGGGCTACATCAGGGGGGGCTTCTAATGGGACATGGTGTCAAAAAAAAAACTGTCCATCAAAATCTGCCTTCCAGAAACCATATGGAGTTCCCTTCGTTCTATGCCCTGCCGTGCGGCTATATAGCCATTTACGACCACATATGGGGTGTTTCTGCAAACTACAGAATCAGGGCCATAAATATTGAGTTTTTTTGGGCTGTTAACCCTTGCTTTATTACTGGAAAAAAAGGATTCAAATGGAAATTTTGCCCAAAAATGGGTGTTTTGGCACCGTTTTTATTTTATATTTTTAACACCGTTCATCCGAGGGGTTTGGTCAAATGTTATTTTTATAGCGACGACTTTTACGCACGCGACGATGCCCAATATGTATGGCTCTCAGACTTTGGAGACACTAAGCAGGCATCCTAAAACTGCGGCCCTCCAGATGTTGTAAAACTACAATTCCCACCATGCCCTGCTGATGGCTGTAGGTTGTCTGGGCATGCTGGGAGTTATAGTTTTACAACATCTGGAGGGCCGCAGTTTGAGGATGCCTGCACTAAAACTAATATTTTTTTGGGGAAAAAAAATTGTTTCTGTGTCTCCAAAGTCTGAGAGCCATAGTGTTTTATGTTCTCTAGGGGACTGTTGGAGATTATAAAAATTTAGTACTCCATGGAAGTGTGATACTCCCTGAAGCAATCGATAATGCAGAGGCCCGGATGATCGGGGCAAGTGTCACACTGAGTAGTGGTGTCCTTCCGTATCCCCCTCTTGTGACACACTCTGCATCTTTTTTGGGTTCGTCCCTTCTTTCCAGTATGGGGGACCACACCTGGAAAGTGTTGGCCAGGGACGATCCGGGCGCCTCCAGTTCCCGAGGTACTCCGGCCTGCTCTTTCCCGGTCCGAAAAGATCAGGTCTTTGAGGACTGCCTCATAGAATTGTAGGAATGTCCCTGTGCTGCCAGCGCTTCGGGATAGTACAAAAGAGTTGTACATGGCAACCTGCACCATGTAGACCGCAACTTTTTTGTACCATGCCCGGGTTTTGCGCATGGCATTATATGGCTTGAGGACTTGATCAGAGAGATCAACTCCTCCCATATACCGATTGTAGGCGACGATACAATCGGGCTTGAGGACCGTTGCCGTGGTACCTCGCACAGAGACTGGGGTGGTGCTGTTACCGTGGATTGTGGACAGCATAAGGACATCCCTCTTGTCCTTATACCTGACCAGCAACAGGTTTCCACTGGTAAGTGCACGGGTCTCACCCCTGGGGATAGGTACCTGGAGGGGGTGGGCAGGGAGGCCGCGTTGATTTTTCCGCACGGTCCCACAAGCGAACGTGGATCTGGCGGCAAGGGACCTGAACAAGGGAATGCTGGTATAAAAGTTGTCCACGTACAAGTGGTAACCCTTATCCAGCAGTGGGTACATAAGGTCCCACACGAGTTTCCCGGTAACACCCAGAGTGGGGGGACATTCTGGTGGTTGAATCCGGGAATCTCGCCCCTCGTACACACGAAATTTGTAAGTGTACCCTGAGGTACTCTCACAAATTTTGTATAGCTTCACGCCATACCTCGCCCGCTTTGTGGGAATGTATTGGCGGAAACTGAGTCTCCCCTTGAACGCAACGAGAGACTCATCAACCGCGACCTCCCTTCCAGGTACGTAGGCCTGCTGAAATGTGGCCCCAAAGTGATCGATGACCGGCCGTATCTTGTACAGCCGGTCATAGGCAGGATCACTTCGGGGGGGACATGCTGCATTATCGGAATAATGCAGACATTTCCGGATGGCCTCAAACCGGGAGCGTGTCATGGCCGTACTGTACAGTGGGGTCTGGTATAGGACGTCCCCACTCCAGTACAGCCTGACACTGGGTTTTTGCACTAGACCCATATGCAGCACGAGGCCCCAAAATGTCCTCATCTCGGCTGCACTGACCGGCGTCCAGCCACCGGGTCTAGCCAAAAATGAGCCCGGGTTTTGAGCGACGAACTGTTGGGCGTACAGATTCGTCTGCTCCACCATCAGATTCACCAGTGGGTTACTGAAAAAAAAACTAAAAAAGTCTATTTCAGTAAACCCCACTGTGGGAATCTGGATTCCAGGATTGCCAGCGAAATCCGGAATCTCAGGCTCAAAGTCCACTGGGGGACACCAGCTAAGTTCATCGGCAGGGGGCTCCGGTGAACTTATTTGGTGGGCCGGGAAACCAGTACGAACCCCAGGGCGGCTCGTACTAGGGTGGGCCACAGGATCCCTAGCATGTGTGGCCCCTGGCTCCGCCTGGCGGCGTCTCCGCTGCCTTGGTGGCTCATCGTCATCCGATGATGATGAGGAGGATGCGGATGACAAAAGGAACGTGGGGTCATCCTCATCCTCACTGGGGCTCTCAGAGTCGGAGGCAATCTGGGCATATGCCTCCTCGGCCGAGAACACCCGGCGGGCCATGGGTGTGTGTGTGTGCGTGTGTATGTGCGTGCGTGTAAACCTTTATTCTATGTGCGTGTGTGTGGGGGCACGGGTGTTCGCGTACTAAAAGTCCAGGCAAAAAAAATGGGCAAGTGTTAGAAAAAAAAAAAAAAAAGTTCAAACTTGCTGATCAGCGGTTCAACGCTGATCAGCGGTCGGTGGGGTGGTGGGGCGGTGGGGCGGGCGATGCGCTAACAGTGGACGGACGCTAAAAAGTGCCGGCCAGTCAGCGCACGCAGAAAAAAAAAAGTGGTGGTGGGGGGGTCTGGTGGGGGTGGGGGGGTCTGGTGGGGGGGGGGGGGGCTGGTGGTGAGGGGGGGGCTGGTGGTGGGGGGGATGCGGGGGGGGGCAAGTGGCAGGGGGGTCTGGGGTCTGGTAGCTGGAAAAAAAAAGTTTGGAATAAATGTGATTTTTTATTTTTTTTTTTCTAACTTTTCCCTTCTATCCCTGCCTAAAGGTGCCTCTCCCTCACTGACCCTAACCTACCTGGGTGGCGATGGGTGCAGGAGGGTGATGGATGGCGATTAGGGGGGACACAGGAGCTGGTGCTGGACGATGCTGCCGGGTGCTCGTGCAGAACAGGAAGAGGAGGGGAGAGAGGAGCGCAGGAAGTTTGAATCTCGCGCCTCTCTCCCCTGCACCAATCAGCACCCTGGACAGCGGCGTTCAGCACCAGGGCCAGCTCCGCCTCTGCAAATCCTCGGACTGCGATTGGTGGTGTAAAATTACGCCACCGATCGCAGTCTTTTTCCGGTTCATCGGGTCACAGGACACCCGAATGGACCGGAAACGCAGAAAACCGCAGGTCTGAATTGACCTGCGGTTTTCTGCGATCGTCGATGCGGGGGGGTCAAATGACCCCCCCCTGCATTGTTACAGGATGCCGGCTGAATGATTTCAGCCGGCATCCCGTTCCGATTAACCCCCGCGGCGCCGGCATCGCTATTTAAAGCCATGACGTACCGGTACGTCATGTGTCCTTAAGGACTCGGGAAACATGCCGTACCGGTACGTCATGTGTCCTTAAGGGGTTAAAGGAGGTAGCTCTATAAAAGTCCCTGTTAAAGGGGCAGTCACTGTGAAAGACACTGTTAAAGGGGGCGGTGACTGTGAAAGTCACTTCTAAAGGGGTGGCCACTGTGAAAGTCACTGTTAAAGGGGCAGTCACTGTAAAAGTCACTGTTAAAGGGGCGGTCACTGTGAAAGTCACTGCTAAAGGGGTGGTCACTGGGAAACGCACTGTTAAAGGGACGGTCACGGGGAAACTCACTGTTAAAGGGGCGGTCACGGGGAAACTCACTGTTAAAGGGGCGGTCACTGTAAAAGTCACTGTTAAAGGGGCGGTCACTGTAAAATTCACTGTTAAAGGGGCGGTCACTGGGAAAGTAATTGATAAAAAGGGAGGTCACTGTTAAAGAGGCAGGCACTGTGGAGGTCACTGTTATAAAGGGCAGACACTGGGAAAGTCACTGTTAAAGGGGAGGTCACTGGGAAAGTCAGTGTTGAAGGGGCGGTTACTGTGAAAGTCACTGTTGAAGGGGCGGTCACTGTGAAAGTCACTGTTGAAGGGACGGTCACTGTGAAAGTCACCGTTAAAGGGACGGTCACTGTGAAAGTCTCTGTTAAAAAGGCGGGCACTGTGGAGGTCTCTGTTAAAGGGGCGGGCACTGTGGAAGTCACAATTAAATGGGCGGGCACTGTAAAGGTCACTGTTATGGGGCGGCCACTATGAAGGTCACTGTTAAAGGGGTGGTCAATGCTAAAGGGGTGGGCACTGTTAAAGGGGCGGGCACTGTGGAGATCACTATTAAAGGCGCAGGCACTGTGAAGGTCATTGTTAAAGGGGTGGGCACTGTGGAGGTTAATGTTAAAGGGGCAGGCACTGTGGAGGTCATTAGTAAAGGGGTGGGCACTGTAGAGGTCACTGTTATGGGAGAAACTGTCAATATTTTTTTTACGACGCACGGAAACATAAAATGAAATAGATGAAATATAGACGTGCATAATATATATACATATTATATATATGTATATATATATATATATATATATATATATATATAAAATAAAAGCTCCTGGGCAGCACCACCAAACCAAGGTAAAGTCGGAGTGCCAGCGGTTAAGGCGGCGGTCCTACCACCTGTACATACATCAAAAAATAAAGAATACCGCGGCACCTCCAATAAAGTGACATGTGCTTTATTCTCCAATAAGGCGCAACATTTCGGTTCACTCCATGGAACCTTTTTCAAGCAGTGATAGCAAACAGTGGTGCCAGTACAAGTATATAAAAGAGTGCAATAATCAATTAATCTAGTTAGCGCAAAACAATACATAAAATGTCAAAATATATAAAAAAAAACATGATTTCACCATATCATATTACATATACATGATCCAATATTATAAAAGTGCATACACAATAAAGTATAAATATCATTCCCATCTGTAAATATATTCCATATACGATAATTCCATAATTGTTCATGATTACATCATTGGTGTCTGTTGAGGAAGGGTTGAGACGTATGCATATATATGTATACATTGTGAGAAAGTGACAGGCCTCATGGTTGTTAGGGGAGATATATGGCAGGATTTGCTGTGTCTTCCCCAGAATCACCAGGTCTGAAGAAAGACCAGGTGCAGTAATCACCTGGGGATAAAAGAATCCTCAGAGTGAGATTGCACACAGAAGGCTGGAGTGGATCTGTGTGTTCTGAGCCGGCAGGGCTGAGAGACCACGATCCCCCAAGAGACCCTGGTGTGGGAGCAGCCTGGAGGCTGCTGGAGGTTGAGCTGGGAAAGCCGCATCTCATCATGGGTGTGAACTGTGGTACGCTTTAGGTGAGTCAGGGAAACCTATGTGTTTAGATAGGGCCCTGACGGGCAAGGTATTTTATTTTGGCTTTGTGTGTTTTTGCTTTATGCCGTGTGCCACAATAAAGCACAGTTTGGCCCCTAAATACTGGTGTCTGTGAAGAAGTGTGTGATTGCAACCCCTGGAAAAGAGCTAATCCCCTACAACATACATGCATGCAAATACGTGCATGCATGTGTGATATATATGCATGCACTGACTGCCACATCATAGTATGATGTACCCAGATGTGCCCAGCATCTGCCCCTCGTGCCCCCAAATAAGTGTGTGTATATATATATATATATATATATATCTCCTCTGGTTAACCATACCTCTGGTTATCATACCCCTTAACCCCTGATAAACCCTATTATCCCTGATTAACCCCTGATGGCAACCCCTGCATCCCCTGGTAAACCCCTGGTTACTACATTTGCAAGGTATTAACCCTTGCATTACTGTGTAGCCCTGCAATACTGTATTTGAGTCGGTGGCCTGCATACACCCCTGCAGTGCCATCGTTAACCCTCGTTGTACCTTAGGGATAGAATTAGTCAGGTGGGGTGGGCTGTTAATACTTGTATGTGTGAACTGTATAGTTAGTTTATTGATTGCAAGGGAGAAGAGGACACGTCACTGAAGGAGATCCATCTTCGTGGGAGCAGTGTACAAGTCCGGCTGGTCGGGAAGAAGCGATCCGGGAAAATTGACTTCTTCCAAGCAGCTGCTAGGACGAAGAGGCACGGCCCCAAGGAGAAGATGGACGCTCATCAAACGGTGAGTATGGACTTCCCCACACTGCAACACTTGAGCAGACAAAGCACATTCAATTCCATCCTCCCCACCACATACAAGTCAGCAGAAATGCTGTGGTCCGATTTGTTAGCACAGGCTTGTAGTTGTGACAAGCTTTGTGTTAACAAACGGATGGTGTTGAATAAGGCCACCAAACGGCTTCAGATGCTAGCCAAACTCGTTCATACGTTTGAGATTAGCATCTGTAAGTCAAAGGAAGTGGAGCTGGTGTCTCAGTCAACGGAGACAATTCCTCCGGCCGTTCACTGCCAGTGCTGTGCCAGTGATTCGGACCAGGAGAATGTGCAGTCTACTGTTGACCGATATGCGCAAGTGGGTTGGAGTCACAGTTAGTAGAGCTGCAGAGGCAGAAGGAGGAAATTGAGGCTAAGTTGACTCAGTCTTAGGCCTCATGCACACGCCCGTTGTGTGCATCCGTGGCCGTTGTGCCGTTTTCCGTTTTTTTTCGCGGACACATTGACTTTCAATGGGTCCGTGGAAAAATCGGAAAATGCACCGTTTTGCAGCCGAAGCCGTGATCCGTGTATCCTGTCCGTCAAAAAAATATGACCTGTCCTATTTTTTTGACGGACAACGGTTCACGGACCCATTCAAGTCAATGGGTCCGTGAAAGAACACGGATGCACACAAGATTGGCATCCGTGGCCGTAGGTTGCTTTCATACAGACGGATCCGAAGATCCGTCTGCATAAAAGCTTTTTCTGATCTAAGTTTTCACTTCGTGAAAACTCATATCCGACAGTATATTCTAACACAGAAGCGTTCCCATGGTGATGGGGAGGCTTCTAGTTAGAATACACTACAAACTTTGTACAAGACTGCCCCCTGCTGCCTGGCAGCACCCGATCTCTTACAGGGGGATATGATAGCACAATTAACCCCTTCAGGTGCTGTACCTAAAGGGGTTAATTGTACTATCATATTCCCCTGTAAGAGATCAGGGTTGCCAGGCAGCAGGGGGCAGACCCCCCCCCCTCCCCAGTTTGAATATCGTTGTTGGCACAGTGTGCGCCCCCCATCGGGCCCCCCCTTGCTCCCTCTAATGTTAGAAATCGTTGGTGGCACAGTGTGCGCCCACCATCGCCACCCCCCTTCCTCCCTCTAATGTTATAAATCGTTGGTGGCACAGTGTGCGCCCACCATCGCCCCCCCTCCCTCCCTCTATTGTAATAAATCGTTGGTGGCACAGTGTGCCCCCACCATCGCCCCCCCCTCCCTCCCTCTATTGTAATAAATCGTTGGGGGCACAGTGTGCCAACCACCATCGGCCCCCCCTCCCTCTATAGCAGTAACAACATTGGTGGCAGTGTGCGGCCTCCCATTCCCCCCCCATCATTGGTGGCAGCGGAGTTCCGATCGGAGTCACAGTTTAATCGCTGGGGCTCCGATCGGTAACCATGGCAACCAGGAAGCTACTGCAGCCCTGGTTGCCATGGTTACTTAGCAATAGTACAACAGTAGAAGATTCATACTTACCTGCTTGCTGCTGCGATGTCTGTGAACGGCCGGGAGCTCCTCCTACTGGTAAGTGAAAGGCGATGGTGGGCTCCCAGATAATGACTGGCATGCAACAGGTCATCACCAAGTTGGTGCCGGCCCTTTCTTTTCCCGTAAAGTCAGGGTCGGAATCTCAAAAAGGGGGGAGAGTAGTCTGTGACAGGCCAAATCACCAGACCAAGCCTGTCCAGACTAACAGAGATTTTTCCCTGACTTTGCGGGAAAAGAAAGATTGTGAAAAGTGCCCTGAAGATGGAACAATTCAGGGAGCGCGGTTGCAGTGTGGACGAACCTAAGCCATGCCAGGCAAACACACAAGACAGAAAGCCCAATCAGGTGCTTCAGGTGTGGGAACAAAGGACACATTGCAAGGAATTGCCCTTGTGCAAGTAATTGCAATGTGTCCAGTGAAGGGATTCCGGTAACAAATCGTGCAGTGGGGTCTAGTCAGTTTGGCCATAAAGGCGTTACCTCTCATCAGGCGCTGAGGGGTCAGAGTGGCCAAGCTAGGCCAGGCAACATTTGACACTCCTGTACTATTTGTTAGGCCTCTTTCACACTTGCGTTGTCCGGATCCGGCGTGTACTGCACTTGCCGGAATTACACGCCGGATCCGGAAAAACGCAAGTGAACTGAAAGCATTTGAAGACGGATCCATCTTCAAAATGCTTTAAGTGTTACTATGGCAGCCAGGACGCTATTAAAGTCCTGGTTGCCATAGTAGTAGTGGGGAGCGGGGCAGCGGTATACTTACAGTCCGTGCGGCTCAAGGGGCGCTCCAGAATGACGTCAGAGCGCCCTATGCGCATGGATGACGTGCCATGTGATCACGTCATCCATGCGCGTGGGGCACCCTGATGCCACTCTGGAGCGCCCCGGGAGCCGCACGGACTGTAAGTATACTGCTCCCCCGCTCCCCACTACACTTTGCCATGGCTGCCAGGACTTTAGCGTCCCGGCAGCCATGGTAACCATTCAGAAAAAGCTAAACGCCGGATCCGGCAATGCGCCGAAACGACGTTTAGCTTAAGGCTGGATCCAGATCAATGCCTTTCAATTGGAATTAATTCCGGATCCGGCCTTGCGGCAAGTGTTAAGGATTTTTGGCCGGAGCAAAAAGCGCAGCTTGCTGCGGTATTTTCTCCGGCCAAAAAACGTTCCGTTCCCGAACTGAAGACATCCTGATGCATCCTGAACGGATTTCTCTCCATTCAGAATGCATTAGGATAAAACTTATCAGGATTCTTCCGGCATAGAGCCTCGACGACGGAACTCGTGTAAAAAGAGCCCTACACAGCGTGTTCCCTGTGTATGTCCATGTTGTGTGTTTTTGTTATCTGTTTGTACGTTCTTTTTGATGTTGATGGTGGTAGTCCATGTTTGCGAATGTGTTCCACCATGCTGATTTATGTAGTTTGTTGTAAGTCCCGTCTGCTGTTTTTGTTTCATTCTGTGTCCCCTTGGAGTGGAACTGTGGATACTGTGGATCGAGAACCTATAGGTTCGCGAGCAGATAATTTCACACGGGAAATCCTGCTGGTCGGGAGAAGGCATAAGGACCTTCTCCATGCAGCACACAAAGGATGATGTGATATTATTCTGGGCAACCAGGGTCTCAGATCGATACAGATAGCGCTGTTGTGCTCAAGGTTTTCGGTAGGGATGTGTTGTGCTGGGGACTGGGGAGGACAGACAACATTGGTGTAATGTTGTGCTGCACACTTAATTCTAGTCCAAGCAGGTAGCACAGCTCTGATAGGGATTGGACGCAGAGTGTTTGGGAGCAGAGTTTGGACTGTGTTCTTGTGTTGTGGGGTCCTGGGGAGCCAGGGCATGACTATGCCATTGGTTCTGCGGGCCTCCACAAGACGGGATCACAGGGGGAAATCAGCCTGGGGACACATGAGTGGACAGGGATACGGTGCCATCAATAACAAGATGATGCTTTGTCCACAGCACTCCAGCTATCCTAACCTAGTGGGGTGGTCATCCTAATCTGTTGGTGCAGAGGGATGTGTAGCAGAGGGCGCGATCCTCTGAAGGTAGGGTGTTCAGACACCAGTGTTGGGATAACGAGGGGTCCTGTGAGATAAAGGGCAGCCCAATACCTTTCTCTACCCATGGGTCAAAGGTATTGGTGCTGGGAATTTATGACATTTAAATGCACTGCGAGGGGAGAAATTCCCCCGGGAGCGCCTGGTATTTTCTTCTGTCATAGGTGTGTTTTATATGGAGCGGAAGAAAAACCAAGGAGATGCCACAGAAGAGACCAGCTATTCCCCCTGACACTCTTGTGGGGCTCCAGAGGATCCCACTGGATTTTGGCAACCAAGCGACCTCTGTCTAGAGGTGTTCTAGAGATGGAGGACTGTGCCACAATTCAGCGGGAGCATTATCTCAGACTCTGGAGGAAGACTTGGAGACGTTCGGGTGGAAGAGCATATTATCACTTGTTTCACCCAGTGAAACTTCTTCTGGTTCTGGTCATCGTCATCTACATTCGGAGGGTCAAGGGACTTATTGACCAAATACACCAGAACCAGACAGAACTTTACAGAACTATCCGGAGGAGGAGGCTCAGGACATAACTCAAACATTGTTCCTGTAGCCAAATATTGTATGGACACACTTTGTTTCCTATGAGGGTTCGGGACGTATAACTTGTACTACCCTGAAACCCCATAGCACATTGTATTTATTGATTTTGTTTGTCGGTTGATTGTGTACCCATAGACACTCTAGGTGCAAATGTGTGACAGCCTATATTTGGCTGTACATATTTGTATCCTATAGTCGTTTCCCATTGACACAGGGGTCTGCGACCTACCTGTGTCTTTGGAGGTCTAGAGATATGCCTGGTTGCATGAGTCTCTATGGGTACACATACATATAATGATTTTGGTGGTGTTGGGAGGGATGTGACCTGTGTTTTGTGTGAATGGGGATAAGGTTAGGACATGATAGGGACAGGCATCCTTTGCTTGCCATTTGCCACCTTGAACCCTGGAGCAGTGAAGTTCTTAAGGGAAGGGCTGGATGTGTAGTGTGGCGGAGTTGTTCTCCACTGTTAGAATTTAGGTACTATGACATCACCGCTTAAAAGACTGACCTGCCTTGTAAAGACCTATTAATCTGTCCACGGGAGAACCGCACCCGTCAAGATGGAAACAGATGTTGGACGAAAGTTGTGATTAAAGAAAGTTGGGACTGAGGTTGTGAGGGTGAACCCACTCCAGATTCCTTGGAGACGGGCCATACCTGAAGATTGGCAGAACTACCGATAGACTGTGGGGGTGTAGTCACTCCAAAGTGGGGGTGGCCAACACTAAAAGACTGTTAAAGAAAGGCCAGTTAAAGACTGCGAGGGACTGTGGGTGTGTGGTCACTCCAAACGCGGGGAGTCGCCGACACTGGAAGACTATTCTAAAGATGTCAAGAAAGTTCCCGTGAGAAGAAGACGTGTATCCTGTGGACGGAGGAGTAGGTTACAGTGAAGGGCAGGTCGGAGGAAGCTGGATGAGGGATGTCTACGTACCTAAAGATCAGTGTGCACTACAGTTCTTCCTGAACTTCCACCAAGGATAGGATTGAGGGGGGGCAAATATGTCTCAACCCGTTCCCCCAATATATTGTCGTATTATATATAGACCGACAACAGGGGGATTGTTGAGGAAGGGTTGAGACGTATGCATATATATGTATCCATACATGCATGCAAATACGTGCATGCATGTGTGATATATATGCATGCACTGACTGCCACATCATAGTATGATGTACCCAGATGTGCCCAGCATCTGCCCCTCGTGCCCCCAAATAAGTGTATATATATATATAGAGAGAGAGAGAGAGAGAGAGAGAAGTGTATCCAATTCCTTATCAACAGTTCATCCCCCATGTTTAGAGTAAAACTTGTGCTGATAGCCTGTAGGATAACAGCTGATTAGTATCTAGTCCTCTTTTGTTCAGGCCCCAAGCAATCAGACTCTCTGGCACCGTTTGTCTAACCAAAGACATCATAAACCTGTTTTGCACACCTCTGCCCCATGGCTAAACTCCATGCCTTTACTCCCAGCATTTTGGGACTAGGGGGGAGGACTCTTGGGATTTGAGGAAGGCACACTATGATGTCACATGCCTGATGAGGGGGGAGGTGGGCTGTTTCTGAGGCTGATATAGGAGCCCCAAGCAAGGAACAGGGGTCTCTTGCAACCAGACTAGAATCAGAGACACATGGGAGAGAGCAGCTACATGATGACCACCTGGAAAAGGCCTACTAACTCTGGAAGGATTAAATATACCCCTGAGTCCATACCCCTAGATATCCCCTCTGGTTAATCATACCTCTGGTTATCATACCCCTTAACTCCTGATAAACCCTATTAACCCTAATTAACCCCTGGTGGCAACCCCTGCATCCCCTGGTAAACCCCTGGTTACTACATTTGCAAGGTATTAACCCTTGCATTACTGTGTAGCCCTGCAATACTGTATTTGAGTCGGTGGCCTGCATACACCCCTGCAGTGCAATCGTTAACCATTGTTGTAACTTAGGGATAGAATTAGTCAGGTGGGGTGGGCTGTTAATACTTGTATGTGTGAACTGTATAGTTAGTTTATGGGTGGAACTGGGAACATGTACAATGAAAAATGCCCATGTCCATGACGCACACCGGACTACTGCGAAAAAGCTGATCACAGCATATCCGACATGTACCTGGAACACAGGGACATGACGCACACGCCAGAGTCAAGGAAGGGAGGCGGACCGCTAAGGATCACGCGGCCACATCATGGTCACCTGACCACAGCATGCCTGTTAGTCGTATGATGATCAAATCAGTCCCTTTAACCCCTTAAGGACTCAGCCCTATTTCACCCTAAGGACTTGGACATTTTTTGCAAATCTGACCAGTGTCACTTTAAGTGCTGATAACTTTAAAACGCTTTATACCCCCCACAAATTTGATGACTTTGCATTCCCCATATGTCTACTTCATATTTGTATAATTTTGGGAATGCCATTTTTTTTTGGGGGGGGGGGGGGGGGATGTTACATAGCTTAGAATCTTAGAAGCAAATTTACAAATTTTTACAGAAATTTTCCAAATCCCACTTTTTATGGACCAGTCCAGGTCTGAAGTCACTTTGTGAGGCTTACGTAATAGAAACCACTATTTTAGAAACTACACCCCTCAAGGTATGTTAACCCTTTAGGTCTTCCACAAGACTTCATGGCAAATGGACATAACATTTAATAATTTGGATTTTTGGGAAAATTTCCCAATATAATCCAGTTTTTTCCAGGAACAAAGCAATGGTTAACTTCCAAACAATGGGTTGCCCTGATTCTGTAGTTTGCAAAAACACCCCATATGTGGTCCTAAACTACTGTTTGGCAAAACGGGAGGACATAGGAGGAGGGGAACGCCATATGGGCTTTGGAAGACAGATTTTGCAGGACTGGTTTTGTTTATACCATGTCCCATTTCAAGCCCCCCGTTGCACCCCTAGAATAGAAATTCCAAAAAAGTGACTCCATCTAAGAAAGTACACCCCTCAAGGTATTCAAAACTGGGTTTACAAACTTTATTAACCCTTTCGGTGTTCCACAAGAGTTAATGGCAGATGGAGAAACAATTTAGGAATTTCTATTTTTGGGAAAATTTTCCATTTTAACCCTTACTTTATTACTGGAAAAAATAGGTTAACAGTCAAACAAAACTCAATATGGGTTGCCCTGATTCTGTAGTTTGCAGAAGCATGCCATATGTGGTCGTACACTACTACTTGGCTAAAGGGCAGGACATAGAAGAAGGGGAATGCCATATGGTTTTTGGAAGGCAGATTTTGCTGGACTGGTTTATTTACACCATGTACCCTTTCAAGCCCCCTGATGCAACCCTAGAGTAGAAACTCCATAAAAGTGACCCCATCTAGGAAACTACAGGATAAAGTGGCTGTTGTTTTGGGACTATTTTAGGGTAAAAATGATTTTGGTTGCTCTATATTACACTTTTTTGAGGCAAAAAAATTGTTTCTACATTCGCTATTTAGTTTTGTGGAACACCTATAGGGTTAACAAAGTTTGTAAATAAACTTTTGAATACCTTGAGGGGTGTAGTTTCTTAGATGGGGTCACTTTTTTGGAGTTTCTAGTCTAGGCTACATCGGGGGGGCTTCTAATGGGACATGGTGTAAATAAACCAGTCCATCAAAATCTGCCTTCCAAAAACCATATGGTGTTCCCTTCGTTCTATGCCCTGCCGTGTGGCTATATAGCCATTAACAACCACATATGGGGTGTTTCTGCAAACTACAGAATCAGGGCAATAAATATTTAGTTTTGTTTAGCTGTTAACCCTTGCTTTATTACCGGAAAAAAAGGATTCAAATGGAAATTTTGCCAACAAATTTGTGTTTTGGCACTATTTTCAATTTATATTTTTAACGCTATTCATCCGAGGGGTTTGGTGAAATGTTATTTTTATAGGGCAGAGTCTTACCGGCGCGGCGATACCTAATATGTCTAAATTTTAAAATGTATTTAGATTTTACACTATATAATCATTTTAGGAACAATTTTTTATTTATTTTAGTATCTTATTAATGAGCATGCACTAATAAATATGAGGATTTGGAAAATGATAGATCCTATACAACAAAAGCAACAGAAGCACTGAACTATGCCTTGTTTGATTTCACACAGCACAACATCTTACTATGCCTCAAACAGAGTGTTTATAAAAGGAGCTACATTTTTCTTTTGCTTTTTTTTGGGCGACTATCTACACTTTTTTTTTTTTTTTAACGCTGTTTATCCGAGGGGCCCCCCTCGGGTTAAATGTTATTTTTATAGAGAAGATTTTGGACGCGGTGATGCCCAATATGTATGGGTCTCAGACTTTGGAGACTCTAAGCAGGCATCCTCAAACTGCGGCCCTTCAGATGTTGTAAAGCTACAATTCCCACCATGCCCTGCTGATAGCTGTAGGTTGTCTGGGCATGCTGGGAGTTATAGTTTTACAACATCTGGAGGGCCGCAGTTTGAGGATGCCTGCACTAAAACTAATATTTTTTTGGGGAAAAAATTGTTTCCGTGTCTCCAAAGTCTGAGAGCCATAGTTTTTTATGTTCTCTAGGGGACTGTTGGGGATTATAAAAATGTAGTACTCCATTGAAGTGTGATACTCCCTGAAGCAATCGATAAGGCAGAGGCCCGGATGATCGGGGCAAGTGTCACATTGAGTGGTGGTGTCCTTCCGTATCTCCCTCTTGTGACACACTCTGCATCTCTTTTGGGTTTGTCCCTTCTTTCCAGTATGGGGGACCACACCTGGAAAATGTTGGCCAGGGACTATCCTGGCGCCTCCAATTACCAAGGTACTCCGGCCTGCTCTTTCCCGGTCTGAAAAAATCAGATCCTTGAGGACTGCCTCATAGAATTGGAGGAATGTCCCTGTGCTGCCAGTGCTTCGGGATAGTACAAAAGCATTGTACAAGGCAACCTGGGTTTGCTCATGGCATTATATGGCTTGAGGACGTGATCAGAGAGATCAACTCCTCCCATATACCGATTGTAGTCGACGATACAAATTGGGCTTGAGGACCATTGCCGCGGTACCTCGCACAGGGACAGGGGTGATGCTGTTACTGTGGATTGTGGAAAGTATAAGGACATCCATCTTGTCCTTATACCTGACCAGCAACAGGTTTGCATTGGTAAGGGCACGGGTCTCACCCCTGGGGATAGGTACCTGGAGGGGGTGGGCAGGGAGGCCGCGCAGATTTTTCTGCACGGTCCCACAAGCGGATGTGGATCTGGCGGCAAGGGACCTGAACAAGGGAATGCTAGTATAAAAGTTATCCACATACAAGTGGTAACCCTTATCTAGCATTGGGTGCATAAGGTCCCACACGAGTTTCTCGCTAACACCCAGAGTGGGGGGACATTCTGGGGGATGAATACGGGAATCTCGCCCCTCGTACACACAAAATTTGTAAGTGTACCCTGAGGTACTCTCACAAATTTTAGACATTTTAACATTTTGGCCCCGAATTGATTGATGACCGGCCGTATCTTATACAGACGGTCATAGACAGGATCACCTCGGGGGAGGGGGGGGGGACATGCTGCATTATCTGAATAATGCAGACATTTCCGGATGGCCTCAAACCAGGAGCGTGTCATGGCTATACTGTAGAGTGGGGTCTGGTAGAGTACGTCCCCACTCCAGTATTGCCTGACACTGGGTTTTTGCACTAGACCCATGTGCAGCACGAGGTCCCAAAATGTCCTCATCCCGGCTGCACTGACCGGCATCCAGCCACCGGGTCTAGCCAAAAAGGAGCCCAGGTGCTGAGCAACGAACTGTTGGGCGTACAGGTTTGTCTGCTCCACCATCAGATTCACAAATGGGTCACTGAAAAAAAAACAAAAAAAGTCCATTTCAGTGAAGACCACTGTGGGAATTTAGATTCCTGGATTGCCAATAAAATCCGGAATCTTTGGCTCAAAATTCACTGGAGGACACCAGCTAAGTTCACCGGCAGGGGGCTCCGGTGGGCTTATTTGGTGGGCCGGGAAACCAGTACGAGCCCCAGGGTGGCTCGTACTGGTGCGGACCACAGGGTCCCTAGTATGCGGGGGGCCCCTGGCTCCGCCTGGCGGCGTCTCTGCCGCCTCGGGGGCTCATCGTCATCAGGTGATAATGAGGAATAATGAGGAGGATGCAGATGACAAGAGGAATGTGGGGTCATTCTCATCCTCACTGGGGCTCTCGGAATCGGAGGCAAGCTGGGTGTATGCCTCCTCGGCCGAGAATGTCCGGCGGGCCTTAAGTATGTGTGTGTGCGTGTGTATGTGCGTGCGTGTAAAACTTTATTGTATGTGCGTGTGTGTGGGGGCACGGGTGTTCACATACTAAAAAGTTAAAAAAAAGTGTGTGTTAGAAAAAAAAAGTTCAAACTTGCTGATCAGCGGTAGGGCGGGCGATGCGTTAACAGTGCCGGACGCTAAGAGTGCCGGCAACAGTCAGCGCACGCAAAAAAAAAAAATAGTGGTGGTGGGGGGCTGGGGGGGGGGGAGGTTAAGTGGTAGCACCCCTGGGTGGGTCTAGGATCTCACAGCTAAGCACCCCTACCACCAGAGACCACCAAAAACAATAAATCAGTTAAAGTTTCCCCCCTCCCCCAATTAACTCTCCCTTCTATCCCTGCCTAAAGGTGCCTCTCCCTCACTGACCCTAACCTACCTGGAGGGTGATGGGTGTTGACGGGGGGATCGCAGGAGCTGGTGAGGATGGTGCTGGATGGTGCAGGTGCAGCAGCAGCAGCAGCAGCAGCAAGAGGAGGCGAGAGAAGAGCGCCGGGAGTTTGAATCTCCCGCCTCTCTCCAGCACCATGGACAGCACCCATCAGTACCACGGCCAGCACCGCCTACCCAAAATGCTCGGACTGTGATTGGTGGTGTGTAATCACACCACCGATCACCGTCCTTTTCCAGTATGTCATGGGTCCCTAAGGGGTTAAGCCTTTTTTTGCGCGCAAAACGCATTGTCAGTGATGAATTGCAACTGAACGCAACTTTGGATAGAATGACTAAGGCCTTTGTAAATCAGGGTTTTCCTAAATCTATAGTAAACTCTCAAAGGTATTTATCAACGTTAAAGCATGCACGCAGCAGAGAGAATCTACTGAAGAGATCAACATCTAGGAAAGCTTTAAATAAAATACCATTGGTTACAACATACACAGAGGATAGCCAGAAAATCAACAAGATAATTAATAAACATTGGTCTATACTTAGTAGTGGACATAAAGATGTTAATGAGTTTAAAATACGTCCCTCGTTTTCAAATAGGAGACAGAAGAACTTAAAAGATAGACTTGTTGATACAGATATCGAACTCCCCAAAAAATCAGGACAAACGGTCCTACGTAATCAAAAAATGGGCTGTTTTCCATGCCTAAATTGTAATAACTGACAATTTATACAAAAAGGGAGTTTTTTCATCCATCCAATAGGTTCCCTATTAGACACTTCTTAACCTGCGACTCAACTTTTGTTGTTTATATTCTGTGTTGCCCATGTAATATGTATGTGGGGGAGACTACTTTAGATTTTAAGACAAGATGTAATCAACACCGGTACACCATTCGGAAAAAACGCATGGATCTGCCGGTGTCTAAACATTTCACAGATTTTGGGCACAAAGAGCATGACCTCAGGTGTATGATCATTGATCATGTCCCATTTTCCCGTAGAGGAGGTAATAGAGTCTTGACCTTTAAAAAACGTGAGCTCTATTGGATTTCCAAACTTAATACATTGAAACCAGGAGGTTTAAATGTGGATTATAAACCTTGTATTTTGGTTCAACCTAGTCCGCATCACTTTAGCATGAGCGATATTGTCTGTCTTTTGGTGCTATTTTGAGACAAATTTTAATTTTTTTCTTGTTTTACTTGCAGTGTATTGGTGAATTCAAGGGATCGACCTAGTTTATTTTTGTTCCTCTTACAAGATCCTTTGTGTTTTGCGAGCTTTGCAAGCTCCCCAATGATGTAGATTTCAAGCTACCTATATTTTGTTGTATGTTTTCTCCCATTGATTATACTTTAAATATAAAATATGGTATTTTTTACCCAGTGGAGGTTGAGCCATGAGTCCATCATTGTTTATTGTTTAGTTTATTTTAAATGGTGAGTTATACCGAATGCACTTGTAAGAATACTGATCGGACTGGTATATTTCACACAGGACGTGTATCAGTCTGGTTGGCTTTAATTCACGGATATTTATTTTTCAGTTTGTATCACTTTATTAAGGGAATGACCGATATGCACAGCGTCCACCTATCAGGTTGCTTTGCATGTGTATGCCTCTGATTATGAAGTTTCTCTGTGCTGACAATTATATTGTACTTCAAAGATCTTCATTATAATGTTGGGCTCTGCCTTTCTCTCCTTTATAGAAATTATTTTTACTTGATAGATTTGATGGTGGGACACATGCGATACATTATTTATGTATACCAAACTTCGTTATTGGCAGCATTGGGGTTAATAGATATCTGACAGTTTGCCCATGCCTTTTGACCTACGTAGTCATGTGGTTCTCTCTCACGTGACTTGTAGTTCTTCCTGGAGAGCGGAGTATGTGACGTAGACTAGTGGTTTTGCAATGGCGGACGGGTGTGCTGTGGTCAGGTGACCATGATGTGGCCACATGAGCCTTGGCGGCACGCCTCCCTTCCTTGACTCTGGCGTGTGCGTCATGTCCCTGAGTTCCAGGTACATACCGGATATGCTGTGATCAGTTGATAGTGAATCGCAGTAGTTTCGGTGTGCGTCTTGGACATGTGCATTTTTCATACTGAGACGCCGTGAACCCAGATTGTTACTCCATGCTGGTTGGTCGATCCTATCTTATTTCTTTATATAATTATGTTTTTAACCCTGCACCTGTCACTTTCACGATGGATACCAATGATGTAATCATGAACAATTATGGAATTATCGTATATGGAATATATTTACACATGGGAATGATATTTATACTTTATTGTGTATGCACTTTTATAATATTGGCTCATGTATATGTATATGATATGGTGAAATCATATTTTTTTTATATATATTTTAGTGTTTTATGTATTGTTTTGCACTTATTGGATGAATTGATTATTGCAATGCTTTATATACTTGCACTGGCACCACTGTTTGCTATCGCTGCTTGAAAAAGTTTCCATGGAGTGAACCAAAACGTTTCGCCTTATTGGTGAATAAAGCACGTCACTTTATTAGAGGTGCCGCAGTATTCTTTATTTTTAGCTATGTATATATACAGGTCCTTCTAAAAAAAATAGCATATTGTGATAAAGTTCATTATTTTCTGTAATGTACTGATAAACATTAGACTTTCATATATTTTAGATTCATTACACACCAACTAAAGTAGTTCAAGCCTTTTATTGTTTTAATATTGATGATTTTGGCATACAGCTCATGAAAACCCAAAATTGCTATCTAAAAAAATTAGCATATCATGAAAAGGTTCTCTAAACGAGCTATTAACCTAATCATCTGAATCAACTAATTAACTCTAAACACCTGCAAAAGGTTCCTGAGGCTTTTAAAAACTCCCAGCCTGGTTCATTACTCAAAACCGCAATCATGGGTAAGACTGCCGACCTGACTGCTGTCCAGAAGGCCATCATTGACACCCTCAAGCAAGAGGGTAAGACACAGAAAGAAATTTCTGAATGAATAGGCTGTTCCCAGAGTGCTGTGTCAAGGCACCTCAGTGGGAAGTCTGTGGGAAGGAAAAAGTGTGGCAGAAAACGTTGCACAACGAGAAGAGGTGACCGGACCCTGAGGAAGATTGTGGAGAAGGACTGATTCCAGACCTTGGGGGACCTGCGGAAGCAGTGGACTGAGTCTGGAGTAGAAAAATCCAGAGCCACCGTGTACAGGCGTGTGCAGGAAATGGGCTACAGGTGCCGCATTCCCCAGGTCAAGCCACTTTTGAACCAGAAACAGCGGCAGAAGCGCCTGACCTGGGCTACAGAGAAGCAGCACTGGACTGTTGCATTTCATTCGGAAATCAAGGTGCCAGAGTCTGGAGGAAGACTGGGGAGAGGGAAATGCCAAAATGCCTGAAGTCCAGTGTCAAGTACCCACAGTCAGTGATGGTCTGGGGTGCCATGTCAGCTGCTGGTGTTGGTCCACTGTGTTTTATCAAGGGCAGGGTCAATGCAGCTAGCTATCAGGAGATTTTGGAGCACTTCATGCTTCCATCTGCTGAAAAGCTTTATGGAGATGAAGATTTCATTTTTCAGCACGACCTGGCACCTGCTCACAGTGCCAAAACCACTGGTAAATGGTTTACTGACCATGGTATTACTGTGCTCAATTGGCCTGCCAACTCTCCTGACCTGAACCCCATAGAGAATCTGTGGGATATTGGGAAGAGAAAGTTGAGAGACGCAAGACCCAACACTCTGGATGAGCTTAAGGCCGCTATCGAAGCATTCTGGGCCTCCATAACACCTCAGCAGTGCCACAGGCTGATTGCCTCCATGCCACGCCGCATTGAAGCAGTCATTTCTGCAAAAGGATTCCCGACCAAGTATTGAGTGCATAACTGAACATAATTATTTGAAGGTTGACTTTTTTTGTATTAAAAACACTTTTCTTTTATTGGTCGGATGAAATATGCTAATTTTTTGAGATAGGAAATTTGGGTTTTCATGAGCTGTATGCCAAAATCATCAATATTAAAACAATAAAAGGCTTGAACTACTTCAGTTGGTGTGTAATGAATCTAAAATATATGAAAGTCTAATGTTTATCAGTACATTACAGAAAATAATGAACTTTATCACAATATGCTAATTTTTTTTAAAGGACCTGTATATATATATATATATATATATATATATATATATATATATACAGTACAGTAGACCAAAAGTTTGGACACACCTTCTCATTCAAAGAGTTTTCTTTATTTTCATGACTATGAAAATTGTAGATTCACACTAAAGGCATCAAAACTATGAATTAACATATGTGGAATTGTATACATAACAAAAAAGTGTGAAGCAACTGAAAATATGTAATATTCTAGGTTCTTCAAAGTAGCCACCTTTTGCTTTGATTACTGCTTTGCACACTCTTGGCATTCTCTTGATGAGTTTAAAGAGGTAGTCACCTGAACTGGTCTTCCAACAGTCTTGAAGGAGATGCTTAGCACTTGTTGGCCCTTTTGCCTTCACTCTGCGGTCCAGCTCACCCCAAACCATCTCGATTGGGTTCAGGTCCGATGACTGTGGAGGCCAGGTCATCTGGCACAGCATCCCATCACTCTCCTTCATGGTCAAATAGCCCTTACACAGCCTGGAGGTGTGTTTGCGGTCATTGTCCTGTTGAAAAATAAATGATGGTCCAACTAAACGCAAACTGGATGGAATAGCGTGCCGCTGCAAGATGCCATGGTAGCCATGCTGGTTCGGTATGCCTTCAATTTTGAATAAATACCCAACAGTGTCACCAGCAAAGCACCCCACACCATCACACCTCCTCCTCCATGCTTCACGGTGGGAACCAAGCATGTAGAGTCCATCCTTTCACCTTTTCTGCGTCGCACAAAGACACGGTAGTTGGAACCAAAGATCTCAAATTTGCTCTCATCAGACCAAAGCACAGATTTCCATTGGTCTAATGTCCATTCTTTGTGTTCTTTAGCCCAAACAAGTCTCTTCTGCTTGTTGCCTGTCCTTAGCAGTGGATTCCTAGCAGATATTCTACCATGAAGGCTTGATTCACACAGTCTCCTCTTAACAGTTGTTCTAGAGATGTGTCTGCTGCTAGAACTCTGTGTGGCATTGACCTGGTCTCTAATCTGAGCTGCTGTTAACCTGCGATTTCTGAGGCTGGTGACTCGGATGAACTTATCCTCCGCAGCAGAGGTGACTCTTGGTCTGCATGTGAGCCAGTTTCTTTGTAGTGCTTGATGGTTTTGTGACTGCACTTGGGGCCACTTTCAAAGTTTTCCCAATTTTTCGGACTGACTGACCTTCATTTCTTAAAGTAATGATGGCCACTCGTTTTTCTTTACTTAGACTGTGTATTATGACAAGAAAAAAGCAGCTAACAGTCTATTCAGTAGGACTATCAGCTGTGTAGCCACTTGACTTCTCCACAACGCAACTGATGGTCCCAACCCCATTTATAAGGCAAGAAATCCCACTTATTAAACCTGACAGGGCACAACTGTGAAGTGAAAACCGTTTCAGGGGACTACCTCTTGAAGCTCATCAAGAGAATGCCAAGAGTGTGCAAAGCAGTAATCAAAGCAAAAGGTGGCTACTTTGAAGAACCTAGAATATGACATATTTTCAGTTGTTTCACACTTTTTTGTTATGTATATAATTCCATATGTGTTAATTCATAGTTTTGATGCCTTCAGTGTGAATCTACAATTTTCATAGTCATGAAAATAAAGAAAACTCTTTGAATGAGATACAGTACAGTACAGATACCTTCTCATCCAGGTACGTAGGCCTGCGCAAATTTGGCCCCGAAGTGATTGATGACCGGCCATAATGAGAAGGTATCTGTACTGTGTATATATATATATATATTTAAATGCATGATTGACTGTGGTAACAATGTGTTTAAGAACATGCTGCGCTGTCACAGGTGTTATGCTTTCTCATATTAGGAAGCTGCAGAACCAAATACAATCCCAGCAGAAATAAAATACTACAATTCAGCACAAAATACCTCCCCAGAAGCTGTCCCGTTGTGGTGGTTTTCTGTAAGATATGGAGAAGGGGACTAAGGAGGTGATACATGGGTCATGGTAGCGAGCCAGCTCTATCGAACATACAAGAGAATACAGTACTACATACCTCTTATATGCAGTGATGTCTCCTCTGATGCTGAAGTCCCCTCCCTTATGGTCTCCATTTGGCTCAGGTTGCCAAATTCTTTCAGCCTTATCTCTTTCTTTGTAGAGTTTGCTGTACAGACATATTAGATCACCCCCCCGGTGCCCCAAGATTTTCATCCTACTGTCATCCAATACTATACTGCTGGGAAAAAAATAGTGCCCCCAGTATTATAAATAATGCCTATATAGTGCTCTCTGTAGTAATTAAAGCTGTCAGATTTTTTACATTTGCTAATTTAATAGAGCTAGGCATGTATACCTGAGTTAGTCTGTCAATGTTTGCCAAAAGATCTGCAATTACCTTATAATAACAGCTTTCATTAAGGTCTCCTGTCCCTTTCCACTGCTCCCTTAACCACTTCCCATCTGGGCCATTTGCCCCCTTCCTGACCAGGCCTAATTTTGCAAAACTGACATATCTCACTTTATGTGGTAATAACTTTGGAACGCCTTTATTTATCCAAGTCATTCAGAGATTGTTTTCTCGTGACACATTGTACTTCATGATAGTCATAAATTTTTGTGTAAATATTTCACCTTTATTTATGAAAAAATCCCAAATTTATCCAAAAATTTGAAAAATTCGCAATTTTCTAAATTTCAATTTCTCTGCTTTTAAGACAGAAATTGATACCTCATCAAATATTTATTACTTAACATTCCCCATATGTCTACTTTATGTTGGCATCATTTTGGAAATGTCATTTAATTTTTTTAGGACGTTAGAAGGCTTAGAAGTTTAGAAGCAATTCTTCATATTTTTTAGAAAATTGCCAAAACCCACTTTTTAAGGACCAGTTCAGGTCTGAAGTCACTTTGTGGGGCCTACATAGTGGATACCCCCATAAATGACCCCATTGTAGAAACTACACCCCTCAAGGTATTCAAAACCGATTTTACAAACTTTGTTAACCCTTTAGGCGTTCCACAAGAATTAAAGGAAAATGGAGATCAAATTTTTAAATTTCACTTTTTTGGCAGATTTTCCATTTTAATCAAATTTCTTCTTTAACACATCGATGGTTAACAGCCAAACAAAACTCAATATTTATTACCCAGATTCTGCGGTTTACAGAAACACCCCACATGTGGTCATAAACTGCTGTATGGGCACACGGCAGGGCGCAGAAGAAAAAGAACTCCACATGGTTTTTAGATGCCATGTCCCATTTGAAGCCCCCTGATGCACACTTACAGTAGAAACTCCCAAGAAGTGACCCCATTTTGGAAACTAGGGGATAAGGTGCCAGTTTTATTAGTACTATTTTTGGGTACATATGATTTTTTGATCATTCATTATAACACTTTATGGGGCAAGGTGACCAAAAAATTGGTTGTTTTAGCACAGTTTCTATTTATTTATTTATTCTTATAGCGTTCACCTGAGGGGTTCAGTGACATTTTTATAGAGCAGATTGTTACGGACGTGGCGATACCTGATATGTATACTTTTTCTGATTTATTAAAGTTTTACACAATAATAGCTTTTTTGAAAGCAAAAAAATGATGTTTTAGTGTCTCCATGTTTTAAGAGCTATAGTTTTTTTTTATTTTTTGAGAGATTTTCTTATGTAGGGGCTCATTTTTTGCAGGATGAGGTGAAGATTTTATTGGTACCATTTTGTGGGACATACGCATTTTTGATCACTAGGTGTTGCACCCTTTGTGATGTAAGGTGACAAAAATTGCTTGTTTTGACACAGTTGTTTTTTTTTTTTTTTTTTTTACAGTGTTCACCTGAGGGGTTAGGTCATGTGATATTTTTTATAGAGCTGGTTTTTACGGACGCGCCAATACCTAATATATATACTTTTTTTTATTTGTTTCACTTTAACACAATAATAGCATTTTTGAAACCAAAAAAATGATGTTTTAGTGTCTCAATGTTCTAAGAGCTATAGTTTTTTTTATTTTTTGAGAGATTTTCTTATGTAGGAGCTCATTTTTTGCGGGATGAGGTGACGGCTTTATTGGTACCATTTTGTGGGACATACGCATTTTTGATCACTTGGTGTTGCACCTTTTGTGATGTAAGGTGACCAAAATTACTTGTTTTGACTTTTTTTTTTTTTACGGTGTTCACCCGAGGGGTTAGGTCATGTGGTATTTTTATAGAGCTGGTTTTTACGGACACGGCAATACCTAATATGTATACTTTTTTTATTTGTTTCACTTTAACACAATAATAGCATTTTTGAAACAAAAAAATGATGTTTTAGTGTCTCCATGTTCTAAGAGCTAAAGTTTTTTTTATTTTTTGAGAGATTTTCTTATGTAGGGGCTCATTTTTTGCGGGATGAGGTGACGGTTTTAGTGGTACCATTTTGTGGGACATACGCATTTTTGATCACTTGGTGTTGCACCTTTTGTGATGTAAGGTGACCAAAATTACTTGTTTTGACTTTTTTTTTTTACGGTGTTCACCCGAGGGGTTAGGTCATGTGATATTTTTATAGAGCTGGTTTTTACGGACGCGGCAATACCTAATATGTATACTTTTTTTATTTGTTTCACTTTAACACAATAATAGCATTTTTGAAACAAAAAAAATGATGTTTTAGTGTCTCCATGTTCTAAGAGCTATAGTTTTTTTTATTTTTTGAGAGATTTTCTTATGTAGGGGCTCATTTTTTGCGGGATGAGGTGACGGTTTTAGTGGTACCATTTTGTGGGACATACGCATTTTTGATCACTTTGTGTTGCACCTTTTGTGATGTGAGGTGACAAAAATTGCTTGTTCTGAGACAGTTGTTTTTTTTTTTTTTTTTTTTTTACGGTGTTCATCCGAGGGGTTAGGTCATGTGATGTTTTTATAGAGCTGGTTTTTACGGACGCGACAATACCAAATATGTCTATTTTATTTTTTCTATTTTTAACATTTTTTTATTCCTTACTTGGGGACTTTTTTTTTTACATGTGAAACTTTTTTTATTTTATTTTTTCAACCCTTTATTTATTTATTTATTTATTTTTTATTTTACACTTTTCGTCCCCCTTAAGGTCATACAAGACCTCTGGGGGACATTTACTTCACTTTTTCATTTTTTTTTCACTGTTGATTTCTCCTGTAACTGGGGCTGACATAGTAGCCCCAGTTACAGTGGAAATACAGCCCCCCAGAGAGGCTGTACAGCGCAACACTGCGCTGTACAGCCTCAGAGCAGGGCTGATCAAGGTCTCTGAAAGACCTCACACAGCTCCTGCACTCTCCATTCCCGGTGGTCACATGACCGCCGGGCCGGACAGGAAGCGCTTCCTGCTCTGCATACACAGCGCTCAGTGAGCGCTGTGCATGCAGCGATCTAGAAGGCAGGGACACCTGGGCACTGTCCCTGCCTTCTCTCTGGGTTGCCCTGCTGTCACTGACAGTGGGCAACCCGATCAGCAGCTGCACGATTAGTGTGCAGCTGCGATCTCTGAAAGGACGCTTTAAAACGTCCATTAGGAGATAGACAACCACCTCCCAGATGTGTATAGTCTATGGGCGGACGGGAGGTGGTTAAAAGACTGTTGCTAGGGCTCTTCTGTCTCCGACTAGGAAGACAGAGGGACGGTCCTTCACATTGCATGCCTGCATGAGGCTTCACAGTGAGGAGGCGTGTCTCTCAGTAATCCAATCTGATTGGCTGGCAGGAAGGTACAGCAAGTTTGTATGTGACCTGAGGGAATGCAGTTTTGGCCTGAGAGAGCTGGCAGAGGAGCCATCTTGAGATGATCCTCATAATGTAGGATTCAAAACAGCCGTAACTAAAGGGAAAACTCAAGGAAAACAGTGGTAAGTGAAGAAACTAAAGATTACTTTAGTAGTAACATATGCTAAAATAGATTTTTTTAATGAAAATATAACAGTTCTCTTTTAAGCAATAACAATTACCCCTATGAGTAATAATACTTCCCACATTCTGCTCCCTGTAATAATGCTTGTATAATGTCCCAGAAATAATGCTACTACAGTGCCTCAAGGAATAATATTAATAATGTCCCCTATAGCATCCTCAGTAATAATGTCCCCTGTACTAAAATTCCCGGATAGTGCACCAATATTAAAGTAATCCCAGTTCCTCTAGTAATGCCCTTGTATTAAAATGTCCCTAATGCCTCCAGTAATGCCCAAAGTGATGCCCTTATAGTGCCTCAAGTAATGCCCCTTTTGCAGTATTAAACATTCCCCTATAGTGCCTCACTAGTAGTATTGTTCCCCAAACATTGCCTAATGTCCCCCAGAGTGCCCCTCCAGTAATAATGTCTTCCACAATGCCCATCCAGTAGTCATGTTTCCCCACAGTCTTCTTCCAGTGGCAATGGCCCAGGTATAAATGTCCTCCACAGTGCCCCCTCCTCCCAAGGGTTCAGTAAAGAATAAAAAAAAAATAATAATACTGACCTAGAATCCTGTTCCCCCGGTATCTGTAGTGCAGGCAACAGTCAGGCCTCTTCTGGCATGGGATGCTGGGATGAAAGCGGGGGCCGGTTGCGGTCGCATGGATGTCAAGATGTTGTGTCCTGGAGCAGGCAGACGTGATAACTGCATTATGCCCGCCTGTGCCAGGAATTACTGCCTAACAGGCTTCAGGCCTACTGGGCCTCAGGTAGGCCTGAAGCCTATCAGGGTGAACAGCGGGACAGGGAACCCTCAGCTCCAGTGCTCACTGCATTATACAACTGCATTGCTGTCCTGAGGACAGGGGAAACAGTTGATTTCTGGAGGGGCACTTGCAGCCATATGCAGTAGCTAGCAGCCCCCCGATATTCTGGCTCCCTATGCATGTACCTAGGGTTGCCTTATCGCAAATATGGCCATCTGTCAGTACGTATAAAAGTAAGCATACAACCTGCCATTCTGGCTAGCATGCTGGTGGAGACAGTTCTTTTTGGTTCCACCCCCTCTGAGATAATTGGGTGTCAAGGCTAGTGTTATCATCATCATCATCTTCCTCTTTCAGCTTCTCCATCACTTCCAGTTGGAAATCCTCATACCACATTCTGTCTTCATGGCACTTTCTCCTTGTGGGTTGACAGTAAGATGTGTATGTTTTTCTTCTTCATTGGCCACTTGGCATCAGCAGGAGCATTTTTCTAAGAAATATATGAGGGGAATGACAATTTATGCCATAGTCGTCCCCACTGACAAATTTGGTGATCTATGTGAATGGTTTCAGTACACGACAGACAACACATGCGCCCTACTGAGGTGGACTGGTGCATGACAAAATCATTCACAGCTTTAGGGTCCATTCAGAAGTCCATAGAATGGGTCCGGATCTGTTCCGCAATTATGCGGAATGGAGCCGGAAAAGATGAGGACAGCACACAGTGTGTTGTCCGCATCCACATTTCCGGTCCATGGCTCCGGAAAAAAATTGAGCATGTCCTATTCTTGTCCACAGTTGCGGACAAGAATATGAATCCCCAATTAAGTGCCGGGTATGTGGCGTAAGTGTTTTGCGGCCCGCGAAACACTACGGACATCTGAATGGACCCTTACACTACTCGTACAGACTCTGTAGCATGTGCAAAGTGAAATTTCATTGTGTTGGAACATTTCAGGTCAATCCTGGCCATACATTATGTTATTGATGGTTGTTGATGGAGACAGTGAGAAGCAGTAAGGCCCCTTTCACAAGGGCGAGAATTCTGTGCGGGTGCAATGTGTGAGATGAAAGCATTGCACCCGTACTGAATCCGGACCCATTTACTTCAATGGGTAAGTGCAGATGAGCTGTGATTTTCATGCTGCTTTCATCTCACGCATTGCACCCACACAGAATTCTTACATAAATATTGGAAATTGGAAAAGTTGCTGTTTACGTTTTTATAATAGCAATTTGCATATACTCCAGAATGTTATGAAGAGTGATCAGATGAATTGCATAGTCCTTCTTTGCCATAAAAATTAACTTAACCCCCCAAAACCTTTCCACTGCATTTTATTGCTGTCATTGCTGCTGAGATCATTTCAGTAATCGTCTTGTTAACTCAGGTGAGAATGTTTGGGGGTATTACTATGTATTACAGAAGTGGAGAAACTGAAACTTTGAAATTTGCTAATTTTTCCAAATTTTTGGTAAATATGGTATTTTTTATGCAAAAAAAATTAACTTTTTTGACCCAACTTTAGCAGTGTCATGAAGTACAATATGTGACGAAAAAACTATCTCAGAACGGCCTGAGTAAGTCAAAGCATTTTAAAGTTATGAGCACTTAAAGTGACACTGGTCAGATTTGCAAAAAATGGCAAAGTCCTTAAGGTGAAATAGGGCTGAGTCCTTAAGGGGTTAAAGGACCTGCTGAGATCATTTCAGCAATCATCTTGTTAACTCAGGTGAGAATGTTGACGAGCACAAGGCTGGATATCATTATGTCAGGCTGATTGGGTTAAAATGGCAGACTTGACCTGTTAAATGGAGGGTGATGCTTGAAATCATTGTTCTTCCATTGTTAACCATGGTAACCTGCAAAGAAACGCGTGCAGCCATCGTTGCATTGCATAAAAATGGCTTCACAGGCAAGGATATTGTGGCTACTAAGTATGCACCTCAATCAACAATTTATAGGATCATCAAGAACTTCAAGGAAAGAGGTTCAATTCTTGTTAAGAAGGCTTCAGGGCGTCCAAGAAAGTCCAGCAAACGCCAGTATCGTCTCCTAAACAGGATTCAGCTGCGGGATCGGAGTGCCACCAGTGCAGAGCTTGCTCAGGAATGGCAGCAGGCAGGTGTGAGCGCATCTGCACGCACAGTGAGGTGAAGACTTTTGGAAGATAACCTGGTGTCAAGAAGTGCAGTAAAGAAGCCACTTCTCTCCAAAAAAAACATCAGGGACAGATTGATCTTCTGCAGAAAATATGGTGAATGGACTGCTGAGGACTGGGGCAAAGTCATATTCTCCGATGAAGCCTCTTTCCGATTGTTTGGGGCATCAGGAAAAAGGGCTTATCCGGAGAAGAAAAGGTGAGCGCTACCATCAGTCCTGTGTCATGCCAACAGTAAAGCATCCTGAGACCATTCATGTGTGGGGTTGCTTCTCATTCAAGGGAGTGGGCTCACTCACAATTTTGCCCAAAAGCACAGCCATGAATAAAGAATGGTACCAAAACACCCTCCAACAGCAACTTCTTCCAACAATCTAACAACAGTTTGGTGAAGAACAATGCATTTTCCAGCACGATGGAGCACCATGCCATAAGGCAAAAGTGATAACTAAGTGGCTCGGGGACCACAACGTTGACATTTTGGGTCCATGGCCTGGAAACTCCCCAGATCTTAATCCCATTGAGAACTTGTGGTCAATCCTCAAGAGGCGGGTGGACAAACAGAAACCCACTAATTCTGACAACCGGCAAGAAGTGATTATGAAAGAATGGGTTGCTATCAGAATTAGCCCAGAAGTTGATTGAGAGCATGCCCAGTCGAATTGCAGAGGTCCTGAAAAAGAAGGGCCAACACTGCAAATACTGACTCTTTGCATAAATGTCATGTAATTGTCGATAAAAGCCTTTGAAATGTATGAAGCGCGTGTAATTATATTTCGCTACATCACAGAAACAATCTTATAATACTCTTCCTTCATTTCTTTATTAATAAATGGTGAATTGTCCCACAGGTTTCCTTTTTTCAGGGCAACAAGATAGGAAAGCCTGCCATCGCCCCTCTTGTTTGCATTAGCTTTTGATGCCTGGCCATTCAACTTTGACAAGATCAACTTTAAATACAATATGGCATTACTATTGGCTTTCAGGAGGACAGGGTACGTCTTCATACAGACGACATGGCCTTTTTTCTTTATTTATAGCCAACTAGCAGGAGGACCAGTTTTCACCCGGGTATATCTCAATTAATGTTTGTGTTTTGTGTGTTGTTAAAAGATAGAAAGTATCCCCCATAACATGACCTCTACAGCACCGTGCCCCCTTAACAGTGACCTCCACAGCCCCCCAACCCCTTAAGACCGACCCCCCACCTCCTTAAAATGGGACCTCCACAGTAGCCTACCCCCTTAACGTTGAACTTCACAGCAGCCTGCTCCTTTAACAGTGACAGCCACAGTACCCTAACCCCTTGAAAGTGACCTCCACAGACCCCTGCTCCTTAACTGTGACAACCACTATTCCCTGCCCCCTTAACAGAGACCTCCACAGCGCCTACCCCTTTAACCGGCTCAGGACCGCCGTACGCAGGATTGCGTCCTGCCGGCGGCCCTGCTCTTCTGGGTGGACGCATATGCGCGTCCTCCCGCGAGAGCCGAGATTTCCTGTGAACGCGCGCGCTCACAGGAACGGAAGGTAAGAGAGTGGATCTCCAGCCTGCCAGCGGCGATCGTTCGCTGGCAGGCTGGAGATGTTTTTTTTTTAACCCCTAACAGGTATATTCGTCGCTGTTTTGATAACAGCGTCTAATATACCTGCTACCTGGTCCTCTGGTGGTCCTTTTGTTTGGATCGACCACCAGAGGACACAGGTAGCTCAGTAAAGTAACACAAAACACTACACTACACTACACCCCCCCCTGTCACTTATTAACCCTTTATGAACCACTGATCACCCCATACAGACTCCCTGATCACTTCCCTGTCATTGATCACCCCCCTGTCATTGATCACCCCCCTGTAAGGCTCCATTCAGACGTCCGTATAATTTTTACGGATCCACTGATACATGGATCGGATCCGCAAAACACATACGGACGTCTGAATGGAGCCTTACAGGGGGGTGATCAATGACAAGGGGGTGATCACCCATATAGACTTCCCGATCACCGCCCTGTCATTGATCACCCCCCTGTCATTGATCACCCCCCTGTAAGGCTCCATTCAGACGTCCGTATGATTTTTACGGATCCACGGATACATGGATCGGATCCGCAAAACACATACGGACGTCTGAATGGAGCCTTACAGGGGGGTGATCAATGACAGGGGGTGATCACCTCATATACACTCCCTGATCACCCCCTGACATTGATCACCCCCCTGTCATTGATCACCCCCTGTCATTGATCACCCCCCTGTAAGGCTCCATTCAGACGTCCGTATGCGTTTTGCGGATCCGATCCATGTATCCGTGGATCTGTAAAAATCATACGGACGTCTGAATGGAGCCTTACAGGGGGGTGATCAATGACAGGGGGGTGATCACCTCATATACACTCCCTGATCACCCCCTGACATTGATCACCCCCCTGTCATTGATCACCCCCCTGTAAGGCTCCATTCAGACGTCCGTATGCGTTTTGCGGATCCGATCCATGTATCAGTGGATCTGTAAAAATCATACGGACGTCTGAATGGAGCCTTACAGGGGGGTGATCAGGAAGTCTATATGGGTGATCACCCCCTTGTCATTGATCACCCACCTGTAAGGCTCCATTCAGACGTCCGTATGTGTTTTGCGGATCCGATGATCTGTAAAAATCATATGGACGTCTGAATTGAGCCTTTCAGAGGGGTGATCAATGACAGAGGGGTGATCAGTGACAAGGGGGGTGATCACCCCATATACACTCCCTGATCACCCCCCTGTCATTGATCACCCCCTGTAAGGCTCCATTCAGACTTTTTTTTGGCCCAAGTTAGCGGAAATATTTTTGTTTGTTTGTTTTTTCTTACAAAGTCTCATATTCCACTAACTTGTGTCCAAAAAATAAAATCTCACATGAACTCACCATACCCCTCACGGAATCCAGATGCGTAACATTTTTTAGACATTTATATTCCAGACTTCTTCTCACACTTTAGGGCTCCTAAAAAGCCAGGGCTGTATAAATACCCCACATGTGACCCCATTTCGGAAAGAAGACACCCCAAGGTATTCCGTGAGGGGCATATTGAGTCCATGAAAAATTGACATTTTTGTCCCAAGTTAGCGGAAAGTGAGACTTTGTGAGAAAAAACAAAAAAAAATCAATTCCCGCCAACTTATGCAACAAAAAAAAAAATTCTATGAACTCGCCATGCCCCTCATTGAATACCTTGGGGTGTCTTCTTTCCAAAGTGGGGTCACATGTGGGGTATTTATACTGCCCTGGCTTTTTAGGGGCCCTAAAGCGTGAGAAGAAGTCTGGGATCCAAATGTCTAAAAATGCCCCCCTAAAAGGAATTTGGGCCGCTTTGTGCAAAATTAGAAAATGTGTCTTTTGCCAAGATATTTCTCTCACCCAGCATGGTTATATGTAAAATTACACGCCAAAACACATTCCCCAACTTCTCCTGAGTACGGCGATACCAGATGTGTGACACTTTTTTGCAGCCTAGGTGGGCAAAGGGACCCACATTCCAAAGTGCACCTTTCGGATTTCACCGGTCATTTTTTACAGATTTTGATTCGGAACTACTTCTCACACATATGGGCCCCTAAATTGCCAGGTCAGTATAACTACGCCACAAGTGACCCCATTTTGGAAAGAAGACACCCCCAAGGTATTCCGTGAGGGGCATGTCGAGTTCCTAGAATTTTTTATTTTTTGTCGCAAGTTAGTGGAATATGAGACTTTGTAAGAAAAAAATAAATAAATAAATCATCATTTTCTGCTAACTTGTGACAAAAAATAAAAAGTTCTATGAACTCACTATGCCCATCAGCGAATACCTTAGGGTGTCTACTTTCCGAAATGGGGTCATTTGTGGGGTTTTTCTACTGTTTGGGCATTGCAGAACCTCAGGAAACATGACAGGTTCTCAGAAAGTCAGAGCTGCTTTAAAAAGCGGAAATTCAAATTTTTGTACCATAATGTGTAAACGCTATAACTTTTACCCAAACCATTTTTTTTGCCAAAACATTCTTTTTTTATCAAAGACATGTAGAACAATAAATTTGGCAAAACATTTATATATGGATGTCATTTTTTTTGCAAAAAAATCGTTACATTTTGATTAATAACAAAAAAAAGTTAAAATGTCAGCAGCAATAAAATACCACCAAATGAAAGCTCTATTAGTGAGAAGAAAAGGAGGTAAAATTCATTTGGGTGGTAAGTTGCATGACCGAGCGATAAACGGTGAAAGTAGTGTAGTGCAGAAGTGTAAAAAGTGGCCTGGTCATTAAGGGGGTTTTAGCTAGCGGGGTTGAAGTGGTTAACAGTGACTGCCACATTGCCTCTTCGTGGCCAGAATTTAAAATCTGGCAGACCGTTAATGCAGGGTTCCTCCATAGAGGTATAACAGGAGACCAGGTCGCAATCTGTGCTTCATCGTCCCTTACCCATACAAAGTATTCTATGCATTAATCACCCCCACCATAAGTGTTGTAAGAAGCTTTACCTGATATTTACCCGCCGTACAAACTAAATTTGTCATAGCCTCACAAGATCCTATCAAGGCTGCATCCAAAAGCACAGCTGGATTTCTCAGATCTGCCTTAATCCACCAGGAGGCATAATTCAATAATGTGGCTATGTAATATAGGTACATATCTGGGAGAGCCAAGCCAACCCTGACATACGGGGCCCTAAGTGTTCCCCTAGCAATGCGGGGTACCAACCCATTCCACACAAAGGGAGTTAATAGACTGTCGAGTGTCTGAAAATGAGCTTTAATCAGAATCAGGGGGTCGCCCCATAGAGATAGAGGATGTAACGGAACATTTCAGCAGACAAGGGGTTAAAATCCGTTTAGGCGATATGCCCCTTTCTGAGAGACAGGCACAGCTACTGCAGAACACCAACCTCCCGAACTGAATACAAAATAGCACTCCAAACTGGAACCTTGCGAATATCTGCCAGCAGACGAACAGGAAAAGCATCCAATCAGCTTACACTCCTGGCAATCAGTCTCTAACAGCATACAGGGAATCCCCCCAATAACGAGACAAGGCTCTGTGTTGAGGGTCAATCAGTGCTCTGACTGTACTTCAGATACAGCCTCTTTTATTCATAAAAAACAAACATAGTACTGCCCACAGGGTTTTGAAATCCAACCAATCAGTATCTTACAACACACACAATGCAAGTACAGCAACCAATCGTTCCCGCCCCCTAGAGGACAAGAAGGGAAACTGCGACACAGAACAGATACAACACATCCCCACAATGTATCATGGTTTCCTCCTCTCTGTCCCAGAGACAACCGAGGGCAATCCAATTATCTCTCAGGACAAAGGGGAGATCGCCAATACACATGTGGAGACAACAGGACAGACATCACCATTTAAACACACAATGGGACAATGGCACAATGGGACAATAGAACCACACCCAGCATATTCCTCCCAAGCTGACAAGTTACACTTATTATAAATTGTTACAACTTTGTGAGGTTACATTGTCCATACATATAACTTACATCAATTTAAACAGTATAACTTTATCCAAAATTCACTTGAATAGGTTCAGGGGTTCAAAAGTTAGCATGGGCCATAATCCTGAGGCAAGAGTCCTTCAAACAGCCCTCTCCAAAACACCGTGGCGAGGTTGGTTTCACCACAGAGGAGTTTAGGCAAAATAATAATTTTGATAATATTGATACGCCATATCACGGATTTAAGCTTTTGCAAGATATAATTAACCACTGGCATCACATTAAGAGCAGAAAACTGAGTAACATCTTTGTGGATGACTATTCCCAGGTACGTGAATTTATCCACTACCTGCAGGGACAAATGCGGGGATATAGATTGAGTTGGGACATTGTCCAGTAGATATAAAGCCGATTTAGCCCAATTCACCCTTAACCCTGAGTATGAGCCATATTCATTTACCACATCTAATAAAGCTTCCAATGAAGGTCCTACGTCTCCCAAATAAATTAACATATCGTCCGCGTATAGCAAAAAAATTTCAGTCAGGCCCACTATATCCCATCCTTGTATCCTCCTACTACCCGCTATACGTGCCGCCAGTGGTTCCATCACCATGGCAAAGAGGAGAGGTGACAATGGTCAACCCTGCCGGGTGCCCCTTCCCGACGAGAATGGTTTGGACAGGTATCCATGAACTTTCACCCGGGCTATCAGCTGTGCATAAAGGAGGTGCAACCATTTGAGGACATTTCGGGTTACTCCCATTTTCTTTAAAACTTCCCACATGAAGCTCCATTCTACCGAGTCAAAAGCCTTCTTGTTGTCAAGTGAGGCAATTGCTCTGCCACCCGCATTGTCATGGGTAATTTGTAAATTAGTGAATAGACGTCTTAAGATGTCTTACTCAGCTGCCTTTACCCATGTGAGTCCCACCTGATTGGCAAATGCTAAGTCTATGTGTGACAATAAGTGGACAGCAGGGGAGTGACAAGAGTATTGTCTATTGTTACTATATAGCCTTCTCCATACCTCCGTCAGATGATGCATCTGGATCTCTTCACCTTGTCATTCAACCCCCAGACATTCCAGAAAATTAGCTTGCACACTGCCATAGGTAACCGGCTGATAAGTACTCCCACACCCTGAAACTATCGAAGTCGCTGCCCCAAGCACAAACACACACACATTCCCCAATGTAACAAACCAAAACCTTCGTATCCCGTCCCCACCCTGCCCAAACATCCCCAACTCGTCTGAGCTTATATTCCCTTAACCTGTATAGTAGCCTTCCCGGATACCTAGAGCAGTGTTTCCCAACCAGTGTGCCTCCAGCTGTTGCAAAACTACAACTCCCAGCATGCCCGCACAGCCAAAGGCTGGGAAACACTGACCTAGAGAGTCGTCAGCCTCACAAGCTAACTAGAAAATAAAGGGTTAACGAACATCATCATGCAAAACAGTAGATCTCTAATCTAATCAGCGGTAGAGCTTAACCCCTATCCAAATTATACTGCACATTAGATCTAAATCATCCTACTTCTAACAGAAATTAACATCACAATTTAAGTGAAACAGGTACCCCCATTGGGGCATTATCTTTTCCTCAAACCCTAGGTCTGTGGAGAGTCCACTTGAGACAGTTATTTGGAAAACCGCTTGGTCTTCTTCATCTCGGATGGCGACGCTCAATCCAGTCAGACGCTTTCTTTCGAATTGTGAAGAATGGGCTCTATCACTGTCGATTATCTTCAGCTTGGATGGATATAGCATTGCATATTTGATCCCCAAATCACGAAGATGAGCACAGACACTTGAAAATTGGCTGCGTTGTTTCTTTACTTCAGTTGTGAATTCAGGGTAGAAGGAGATCCTTGTATTTACGTATTGAATGTCTTTCTTCTTCCTGGCCGCAGCCAGAATGGCATCTCTATCTCTGTAATTTAAAATTTTCATGATGAAGGGTCTGGGAGCGGAGCCTGGAGGAAGGGATCTAGTAGGAATCCTATGGGCTCTTTCAACAACAAAGCTTGACGATAACTCAATGGGCACCAGGAGGGTGCGAATGGACTGCTTCGCATACATCTCTGGAGTGGTACCCTCTGCTCCCTTTAGGAAGGCCCAGGATTCTGACGTTGTTTCTCCTATTGCGGTTTTACGCATCTTCCACTCTGGCATGCAATATTGTCACCTGCTGTTGCAACTGTCTAGTAGTCTCGGTGGTAGCTGATGCTGAATCTTCCACCTCACTCAGGCGACGCTCGACTTCTTTTGTACAATCTCTCATTTTGTCTATGTCATGGCGTAGACAGTTGATATCACTCTGCAAATGATCGATTTTCGTGGTCAGCGACGCCTGGCAAGCTGCTATAGCAGACATTATCTTGTCTGTTTACGGTACAGTGTCCATATGCGCTCCTTGTTCTTGGTCTAAGTCAGTTTGACTCAAAGTATCAACCAGACCTTTCGGCGATGCAGGGCCCATACAAGACGCAGTTTTGCAGCCATAAGTAGAATTTGTTTACTCTATATATTGAAGCTATTTCCA
The DNA here is from genome assembly GCF_014858855.1 of Bufo gargarizans. Classification (NCBI taxonomy): domain Eukaryota; kingdom Metazoa; phylum Chordata; class Amphibia; order Anura; family Bufonidae; genus Bufo; species Bufo gargarizans. The sequence continues at coordinate 95,938,824 of NC_058086.1, read as the reverse complement.
ACAGGGGATACAATGACTGTGAGAGTGCCAGGGAAACAAGTGGTAGAATCCCTTAATAAAGCCAGTCAAACAGCAATATACAGAGTCTTGACTAATTTAGAGGTTATCAGCTCACACTAGGCAAGTGGCCTCTACATGTGCCCGCGGCAGATAAAGCAGGTTTCCTGCGAGGTGCTGGGTTACAGGGACTGGGAAAGAAAATAGCTCCACCAGATCCTTGTGTAAAAGAAGGGACCAGACACTTCAGCCCCACTAGGCCCTGTGGTACCGCCACCAGATAAATCGCTGGGTCCCTGGGTATTGCCTGTTACCAGCTCCGGGGATAGAGGACTCTGGAGATCCCCACCTCCTCCCCATGGCTTCAGCCCGTGCTCCCTTCCCTATCACTTTGTGGCGAACCGTATGTGAGTAAGATCGTCACTGTTAAAGGGGCAGCCACTATGAAAGTCAATGTTAAAGGGGTGGTCAATGTTAAAGGGGCGGGCACTGGGGCGGTCACTATTAAAGGGATGGGCAATGTGGAGGTCACTGTTAAAGGGGAGGGCACTGTAGAGGTCACTGTTAAAGGGGCGGGCACTGTGAAGGTCACTGTTAAAGGGGTGGTCAATGGTAAAGGGACGGGCATTGTGCATGTCACTGTTAAAGGGGCGGGCACTGTAAAGATCACTGTTTAAGGGGCAGGCACTTTGGAGGTCATTGTTAAAGGGACGGGTACTGTAGAGGTCACTGTTATGGAAGAAACTGTTGATATCTTTTTATGACACATGGAAACATAAAATTAAATAGATGAAATATACTCGTGCGAAGCCGGGTACTTCTGCTTTTATATATAAATAAATAACATTTTGTTGGATGAATTTAAAAGTAGAACCTATAAAATGATATGGTCAAATGTAATTCATATGTGAACATACAATAGATGATGGGATAAATGTATGGGCTTGATGTCAAATATGTAGTACGTACAGCGCCCTTTGGGTTCTTAATAATAATATATGATATTTGATTTAGATTATTAATATCAGTGTCACATGGTTTGGTGGAGTTTATATATGCCAGATGGGCACTGTGGAGGTCATTGTTAAAGGGGCGGGTACTGTAGAGGTCACTGTTATGGAAGAAACTGTTTATATCTTTTTATGACACATGGAAACATAAAATGAATTAGATGAAATATACCCGTGCGAAGCCGGCACTGTACGTACTACATATTTGACATTTAGCCCATACATTTATCCCATCATCTATATGAAAACCTGTTGTAGTTGAGGCTGTGGAACAGTTGCATACGGGCAAAATACTGAGGAAAATGAAGAGAAGAGTATAGGATGAGGATTTCTTTCTGAATCCTTGTCCACTGTGGCCTGTGAGTCAGGCCGCTGTATAAACCTTTGGTTCAATTGAGGATGAGCAGCCTACTTATCTACGTCTATTTTTCTGTTTATCCTTTAGGAATCCTTTGGCGCCACTCCTAACGTATATCCCATTCCCCGTTCAATTTCCCATCTGTTCCCCTTGTCCCTGTTTTCCTCATCCCCATTTATGCTCCCTTTTTTCTTTTTAAACAGAATATTATTTTTCCATTTTTTGTGATGGACACTTTGATAATCCAAGTAGCTATTGCCGTCTACTTTCTTAACCCCTTAGAGACTGGGCTCATTTTCACCTTAAGGACCAGGCAATTTTTTGCAAATATGACCAGTGTCACTTCATGCGTGAATAACATTGTCATTAACATTTCTGGTGAAATGCACCAATTTTTGGGTGTATAGTACCACTGCTATACCCAGTAGGCCGGTTAACAGCCAAAATATATTTTTCAGCTACATTTGCAGTTGAAATTCAACAATTTTTGGGTGTGAAGTACCACTGCAATACCTAGTAGACAGGTTAAACAACCAAAAAATTGGTCTCTTACATTTTATGGTGAAATTCACAATTTTTTGGGTGTGATGTACCACTGCTCTACCTAGTAGGCCGGTTAAAAAAATAAATAAAAAATTATCATTGTCATTAACATTTCTGGTGAAATGCACCAATTTGTGGGTGTATAGTACCACTGCTATACCTAGTAGGCCGGTTAACAGCCAAAATATATTTTTCAGCTACATTTGCAGTTGAAATTCAACAATGTTTGGGTGTGAAGTACCATTGCTATACCTAGTAGACAGGTTAAACAACCAAAAAATTGGTCTCTTACATTTTATGGTGAAATTCACTAATTTTTGGGTGTGATGTACCACTGCTATACCTAAACTCAAGACACTTGACTCCAAACCTTCCCTCGCCGAAATCGCCTGTAGAGTATTGGTCCCCTTGGTGTCCTTTAGATGGATGACCCGGTGGTCTCTCGGTAGGATATGAGGTTGTTTATTTAAAAAAAGCTTGATGCGTTTCGGGGTATTCAAAGCTCTTTCATCAGGAGAACAACATATCACATTCCACATGGACGCTGACAAGAATATACCCCAAAACGTGTCAAGCTTTTTTTAAAATAAACCATCCATCTAAAGGACACCTAGGGGACCAATTTATGTTGTATTATGGCCTTCATTTTGAACAATCATTTATCATCCTATACTATTCTCTTCATTTTCCTCAGTATTTTGCCTGGATGCAACTGTTCAACAGCCTCCACTACCCCCAGGTTTTCATATAGATGATGGGATAAATGTATGGGCTAAATGTCAAATATGTAGTACGTACAGTGCCGTCTTCACGCGGGTATATTTCATCTAATTCATTTTATGTTTCCATGTGTCGTAAAAAGATAACAACAGTTTCTTCCATAACAGTGACCTCTACACCAGTACACCACCCTTTAACAATGACCTCCACAGTGCCCATCTGGTATATATAAACTCCACCAAACCATGTGACACTGATATCAATAATCTAAATCAAATATCATATATTATTATTAAGAACCCAAAGGGCGCTGTACGTACTACATATTTGACATTAAGCCCATACATTTATCCCATCATCTATTGTATGTTCACATATGAATTACATTTGACCATATCATTTTATAGGTTCTACTTTTAAATTCATCTAATAAAATTGTATTTATTATCTATATATAAAAGCAGAAGTACCCGGCTTCGCACGGGTATATTTAATCTATTTAATTTTATGTTTCCATGTGTCGTAAAAAGATATCAACAGTTTCTTCCATAACAGTGACCTCTACAGTACCCGCCCCTTTAACAATGACCTCCAAAGTGCCTGCCCCTTAAACAGTGATCTTCACAGTGCCCGCCCCTTTAATAGTGACCTCCATAGTAGCTGCCCCTTTAACATTGAGCTCCACAGTGGCCGCCCCTTTAACATTGACTTCCACAGTGCCTGCCCCTTTAACAGTGACCTTCACAGTGCCCGCCCCTTTAACAGTGACCTGCACAGTGCCCGCTCCTTTAACAGTGACCTGCACAGTGCCCATCCCTTTACCATTGACCACCCCTTTAACAGTGACCTGCACAGTGCCCATCCCTTTACCATTGACCACCCCTTTAACAGTGACCTCCACAGTGCCCGTCCCTTTAACAGTCACCTCCACATTGCCCGTCCCTTTAATAGTAACCGCCCCAGGGCCCGCCGCTTTAACATTGACCTTCATAGTGGCCGCCCCTTTAATAGTGACCTTCATATTGCCCGCCCCTTTAACAGTGACCTCCAGAGTATCTGAGCCGTGCCCCATCTCCCTGCAGGTGAGCCGTGCCCCATCTCCCTGCAGGAAAGCAGGCGGCCATCTTCCACGCCGAAAGCGGAGTGGTGGCGCAGGCTTCCACCCTCTCGGGGGACTTCCCCTCACAACACTGAGCCTCTGGAAATCCACCGGAGAGTGCATCGGGACACAGAGGCAGGATTAGGCAAGGCCGGCGGCAGCATAACCTACACCGGAATTCAGGGACACCTGGTGCCATCTTACTTGCATACGGTTCGCCACAAAGTGATAGGGAAGGGAGCACGGGCTGCAGCCATGTGGAGGAGGTGGGGATCTCCAGAGTCCTCTATCCCCGGAGCTGGTAACAGGCAATACCCAGGGACCCAGCGATTTATCTGGTGGCGGTACCACAGGGCCTAGTGGGGCTGAATTGTCTGGTCCCTTCTTTTACACAAGGATCTGGTGGAGCCATTTTCTTTCCCGGTCCCTGTAACCCAGCACCTCGCAGGAAACCTGTTTTTTCTGCCGCGGGCCCATGTAGAGGCCACTTGCCTAGTGTGAGCTGATAAATTAGTCAAGACTCTGTATATTGCTGTTTGACTGGCTTTATTAAGGGATTCTACCACTTGTTTCCCTGGCACTCTCACAGTCATTGTATCCCCTGTTGGGAACAGCTTTAATATATATAGTAACTGAATTCTACTTATGGGCCGCAAAACTGCGTCTTGTACGGGCCCTGCATCGCCAAAAGGTCTGGTTGATACTTTCAGTCAAACTGACTTAGACCCAGAACAAGGAGCGCATATGGACACTGTACCGCAAACAGACAAGATAATGTCTGCTATAGCAGCTTGCCAGGCGGCGCTGACCACGAAAATCGATCATTTGCAGAGTGATATCAACTGTCTACGCAATGACATAAACAAAATGAGAGATTGTACAAAAGAAGTCGAGCGTCGCCTGGGTGAGGTGGAAGATTCAGTATCAGCTACCACCGAGACTACTAGACAGTTGCAACAGCAGGTGAAAATATTTCATGCCAGAGTGGAAGATGCGTAAAACTGCAATAGGAGAAACAATATCAGAATCCTGTGCCTTCCTGGGGGAGTGGAGAGTACCACTCCAGAGATGTATGCGGAGCAGTTCATTCACACCCTCCTGGTGCCCATTGAGTTATCATCAAGCTTTGTTGTTGAAAGAGCCCATAGGATTCCTACTAGATCCCTTCCTCCAGGCTCCGCTCCCAGACCCTTCATCATGAAAATTTTAAATTACAGAAATAGAGATGCCATTCTGGCTGCGGCCAGGAAGAAGAAAGACATTCAATATGAAAATACAAGGATCTCCTTCTACCCTGACTTCACAACTGAAGTACAGAAACCATGCAGACAATTTTCAAGTGTCCGTGCTCATCTCCGTGAATTGGGGATCAAATATGCAATGCTATATCCAAGCTGAAGATAATCGACAGTGATAGAACCCGTTCTTCACAACTCGAAAGAATGCGTCTGACTGGATTGAGCGTCGCCATCCGAGATGAAGAAGACCAGGAGGTTTTCCAAATAGCTATCTCTCAAGTGGACTCTCCCCAGACCTAGGGGTTTGAGGAAAAGATAGTGCCCCAATGGGGGTGCCTGTTTCACTGAAATAGTGATGTTAATTTTTGTTAGAAGTAGGATGATTTAGATCGAATGTGCAGTATAATTTGGATAGGGGTTAAGCTCTACCACTGATTAGATTAGAGATCTACTGTTTTGCAGGGTGATGTTCGTTAACCCTTTATTTTCTAGTTAGCTTGTGAGGCTGACGACTCTCTAGGTATCCGAAAAGGCTACTATACAGGTTAAGGGAATATAAGCTCAGACGAGCTGGGGATGTTTGGGCAGGGTGGGGACGGGATACGAAGGTTTTGGTTTGTTACATTGGGGAATGTGTGTGTGTTTGTGCTTGGGACAGCGACTTCGATAGTTTCAGGGTGTGGGAGTACTTACCTGCCGGTTACCTATGGCAGTGTGTAAGCTAATTTCATGGAATGTCGGGGGGTTGAATGACAAGGTGAAGAGATCCAGATGTTCTTATTTTCCAGGAGACTCATCTCAGGGGCCAAAAAGTACTGGCGATTAAAAGACCATGGGTGGGACATGTTTACCATGCAACCTATTCGAACTACGCAAGGGGGGTGCTGGTTAGTAAAGCGCTTCCATTTCAGCTGATCTCTGTGCACATCGATCCGTCAGGGAAGTATGTCTTGTTACAAGCTACCATTAGAGGTTGTGAGGTCTTGATGGCAGGGATATATGTCCCCCCACCATTTGACAGAGGGCTTCTAGATCAAATTATAGCTCGGGGAGCAGTGCTTCCTGTGGCCCCTTTGTTTCTGCTAGGAGACTTCAACGCAGTATTAGATACGCAACTTGATAGACTCCATCCATCTGCATCTCCTAGGCATAATTTAGGGCTATTACACTGGGCGCAGGCGCATCATCTGACGGAGGTATGGAGAAGGCTATATAGTAACAATAGACAATACTCTTGTCACTCCCCTGCTGTCCACTTATTGTCATGCATAGACTTAGCATTTGCCAATCAGGTGGGACTCACATGGGTAAAGGCAGCTGAGTAAGACGTCTTAAGACGTCTATTCACTAATTTACAAATTACCCATGACAATGCGGGTGGCAGAGCAATTGCCTCACTTGACAACAAGAAGGCTTTTGACTCGGTAGAATGGAGCTTCATGTAGGAAGTTTTAAAGAAAATGGGAGTACCCTGAAATGTCCTCAAATGGTTGCACCTCCTTTATGCACAGCCGATGGCCCGGGTGAAAGTTAATAGATACCTGTCCAAACCATTCTCGTCGGGAAGGGTTGCCCATTGTCACCTCTCCTCTTTGCCATGGTGATGGAACCACTGGCGGCACGTATAGCGGGTAGTAGGAGAATACAAGGATGGGATATAGTGGGCCTGACTGAAAAAATTTCGCTATACGCGGACGACATGTTAATTTATTTGGGAGACGTAGGATCTTCATTGGAAGCTTTATTAGATGTGGTAAATGAATATGGCTCATACTCAGGGTTAAGGGTGAATTGGGCTAAATCGGCTTTATATCTAGTGGACAATGTCCCAACTCAATCTATATCCCCGCATTTGTCCCTGTAGGTAGTGGATAAATTCACATACTTGGGAATAGTCATCCACAAAGATGTTACTCAGTTTTCTGCTCCTAATGTGATGCCAGTGGTTAATTATATCTTGAAAAACCTTAAATCCTTGATATGGCGTATCAATATTATCAAAATTATTATTTTGCCTAAACTCCTCTATCTCTATAGAGCGACCCCCTGATTCTGATAAAAGCTCATTTTCGGACACTCGACCGTCTATTAACTCCCTTTGTGTGGAATGGGTACCCCGCATTGCTAGGGGAACACTTAGGGCCCCGTATGTCAGGGGTGGCTTGGCTCTCCCGGATATGTACCTATATTACATAGCCACATAATTGAATTATGCCTCCTGGTGGATTAAGGCGGATCTGAGAAATCCGGCTGTGCTTTTGGATGCAGCCTTGATAGGATCTTGTGAGGCTATGACAAATTTAGTTTATACGGCGGGTAAATATCAGGTAAAGCATCTTACAACGCTTATGGTGGAGGTGATTAATGCATAGAATACTTTGTATGGGTAAGGGACAATGAAGCACAGAATGCGACTTGGTCTCCTGTTATACCTCTATGGCATTAACGGTCTGCCAGATTTTGAATTCTGGCCGCGGAGAGGTATTAAATATCTTACTCAATTGTATGACAGTTTTTTTTTTTTAAAACCTTCACTGCCCTACAGGCTGATTATAATCTACTACGAACATCCCTCTTTAGGTTCTCCCAACTGAGGCATGCTTGTGGGTCCCAATTTGGGCCGGGCCCTCTGTGGCTAGAACATGGGGAGGTGGAAAAAATTGCCAGACGGGTGGATCATAGTAAAATGGCTTCCTCTTTCTACAGGACTCTTGTATCCTATCAGCCCTCACCTATGACAAAAGCCTTTCTCAATGGAAAGCCGATAATCCGGCGTTACTCGCAACATGAGAGGGAGATGGCCTAGACGTGGAGGTCGGCAGTGATTTCTGCACAAGATCAGCTGATTCAGGCCAAATGGCTACACAGAATATACTTGACCCGGTGCGGTTGACTCGTATGCACAGGCTTTCATCGGACATCTGCACTAGGTGTGGTACTGGGAGAGGGACTTTGATACACATGATCTGGGAATGCCTGGTTTTTGCAGACTTCTGGGAAGAGGTACACAAATATCTTAACTCTAGGTTGGGTTTTCCAGCAGTTGTGGCCCCGGAGATCAGTCTATTAGGCCTTGTTACTGACGTTATTCCAACTAAATACACGAGAATTTTGTATAGTCTATTATTGTTTTATGCTAGGAAGTCTCTCCTACTCAATAGGAAACCTCCGAAGATGCCTTCTTTAGGTCACTGTATCCAGCTCATTAGCGCAACATTACCCTTATACAAATTGACCTTTGAAACCAGGGGTGCGTCAGAAAGGTTCGACAAGATATGGGGTTGAGTGCCACTATTATCCACTTAATCCATAGAAATCGGCCCAGATTCCTGTAGGTCACTGCCTGGTTATTGTGAGTGTGAGTGGTGGTCAGTCTGAGAGGAAGATCGTTCACATTTGGGATTTATTGAAGCTATGAAACAAATACGAAATGTCTGCATTTGGGGAAATCTGATTATCATATTTCCCCAAATGCAGACATACGGACTCTCTTCTTTATTTTTCATTTTTCAAAAAGTTACAGAGAATAATCCCCATAAAGTGGAGGAAAACACCTCCTGCAGGGTGCTTCAAACAAGAAATACCCAACCCCTACTCTAATGAGTAGGGGTTGGGCATTTCTTGTTTGAAGCACCCTGCAGGAGGTGTTTTCCTCCACTTTATGGGGATTATTCTCTGTAACTTTTTGAAAAATGAAAAATAAAGCTTATTAACCCCTTAGGGACCGGGCTCATTTTCACCTTAAGGACCAGGCCATTTTTTTTGCAAATCTGACCAGTGTTATTTTATGTGGTGATAACTTTAAAATGCTTTGACTTATCCAGGCCATTCTGAAATATTTTTTTTCCCGTCACATATTGTACTTCATGGCACTGGTAAAATGGAGTAAAAGTGGAAACATGTGCTAATGTCCAAGTTTCAATTTCTCTACTTCTATAATACATAGTAATACCTACAAAAATAGATATTACTTTACATTCCCCATATGTCTACTTCATGTTAGGATCATTTTGGGAATGACATTTTATTTTTGGAGGATGTTACAAGGATTAGTAGATTAGAAGCAAATCTTGAAATTTCTCAGAAATTTTCAAAAACCAACTTTTTAAGGACCAGTTCAGGTCTGAAGTCACTTTGTGAGGCTTACATAATAGAAACCACCCAAAAATGACAGCATTCTAGAAACTACACCCCTCAAGGAATTCAAAACTGATTTTACAAACTTTGTTAACCCTTTAGGTGTTCCACAAGAATTAATGGAAAATAGAGATACAATTTCAGAATTTCACTTTTTTGGCAGATTTTTCATTTTAATATTTTTTTCCAGTTACAAGGCAAGGGTTAACAGCCAAACAAAACTCAATATTTATGGCCCTGATTCTGTAGTTTACAGAAACACCCAATATGTGGTCATAAACTGCTGTACGGGCACACAGCAGGGAGCAGAAGGAAAGGAATGTCATACGGTTTTTGGAAGGCAGATTTTGTTGGCTTGGGGTTTTGACAACATGTCTCATTTGAAGCCCCCCTGATGCAACCCTAGAGTAGAAACTCAAAAAGTGACCCCATTTTAGAAACTACACCCCTCAAGGTATTCAAAACTGATTTTTACAAACTTTGTTAACCCTTTAGGTGTTCCACAAGAATTAATGGAAAATAGAGATACAATTTCAAAATTTCGCTTTTTTGGCAGATTTTCCATTTTAATATATTTTTTCCAGTTACAAAGCAAGGGTTAACAGCCAAACAAAACTCAAAATGTATGGTCCTGATTCTGTAGTTTACAGAAACACCCCATATGTGGTCATAAACTGCTGTACAGTCATACGGCAGGGCACAGAAGGAAAGGAATGCCATACGTTTTTTGGAAGGCAGATTTTGCTGGACTGGTGTTTTGACACCATGTCTCATTTGAAGCCCTCCTGATAAAACCCTAGAGTAGAAACTCCAAAAAAGTGACCCCATTTTAGAAACTACGGCATAGCATGGCAGTTTTGTTGGTACTAGTTTAGGGTACATATGATTTTTGGTTGCTCTATATTGCACTTTTTGTGAGGCAAGGCAACAAGAAATAGCTGTTTTGGCACCGTTTTTATTTTTTGTTATTTACAACATTCAGGTTAGATCATGTGGTATTTTATTTTTTTACGGTATTCACCTGAGGGATTAGGTCATGTGATATTTTTATAGCGCAAGTTATTACGGATGCGGCGATACCTAATATGATGTATACATATTTTTTATTTATGTAAGTTTTACACAATGATTTTATTTTTGAAACAAAAAAAAATCATGTTTTAGTATTTCCATAGTCTGAGAGCCATAGTTTTTTCAGTTTTTGGGCGATTATCTTGGGTAGGCTATGATTTTTGCAGGATGAGATTACAGTTTTGATTAGCACTATTTTGGGGTGCGTATGACTTTTTGATCGCTTGCTATTAAACTTTTTGTGATGTAAGGTGACAAAAAATAGCTTTTTTTACACCGTTTTTTTTCACTACGGTATTCACCTGAGGGGTTAGGTCATGTGATATTACGGACGCGGCGATACCTACTAAGTATACTTTTTAAAATTTACTTAAATTTTACACAATAACTGCTTTTCTTAAGGTGGGGACTCATTTTTTGCTGGATGAGGTGACGGTTAGATTGGTACTATTTTGGTGGGCATACGCCTTTTTGATCGTTTACTGTTGTACTTTTTGTGATGTAAGGTGACAAAAAAATGGTTTATTTAGCACAGTTTTATTTTTTTATTTTTTACAGTGTTCATCTGAGGGGTTAGGTCATGTGATATGTTTATTGAGCTGGTCGATACGGACGCGGGGATACCTAATATGTCTAATTGTCTTTTTTTCCCTAATTCTTTCCAATTTTTTTTTTACTTTTTGTTTATTTTTACTTGAAACTTTTAATTTTTTGGGGGGAAAACTATATTTTTTCAACTTTTTTTCACTTTATTTTTTGTCCTACTTTGGGACTTCAACTTTTGGGGGTCTAATCTTCTTTACAATGCATTCCAATACTTCTGTATTGGAATGCATTTCTGTCTGAGTAATACAGTACATCTTCTGGCCTGTGAGATCCAGGGGGCTGGATCTCACAGGCTCATCACAGGAAGGCAGCGCCGATGCCGCATGGTAACCCGATGGCACCGCCGCCCGCCGCAACCTGTAAAAGCCGAAAAGCGTTTGGTCTGAATTGACAGGACCCCCCCGGGCGCATTGTACCTGGGTGCCTGCTCAATGATTTGAGCAGGCACCTTGTTCCGATCACCGCCCACCGGGCGTCGGTGATCGGAACTACACATGAAGTACCAGTACGTCATGTGTCCTTAAGTACCGGGACATCATGCCATACCAGTACGTCATGTGTCCGGAACAGGTTAAAAAAAATAAAAAACTGTGACATTTATAGTGACCACCCCTTTAACAGTGAACTCCACAGCGCCCATCTGTTTAATACTGGCCCCTGCCCCCCATGCATGTAGCAGTGTAGTTGTGCCGTCATACGTCATATGACTGAATATTTAAGGACCTGCAAACTGCTAAAACCTGTGACCAGTTGTTATTGCAACCTAGAGTAGGATCTGCAAGCTTCTATTGGCTAATAAAGGACATGTGACCGTGTAAATGGCATTTCGGATTTAAGTGAAGGGCTTGCTGGCTTCTATTGGCTAATGCAGGTCATTTTGGGGAATATCTCAGTTACGGTAAGAGAGCTGTACCTGTGTGCCAAATTTGGTTAAGATCGGTCCAGACGCATAAAGAACGTCCAGACAGACGTCTAGACAGACCAAAACAAATTTTTATATACATGAGATTATTTATCTTCCTTTATTACCTCCTAAATTTTATGCTTATATATAAATATTTAATTTTTTCTTTTACATATATTTTTATCATATATACTTCATTGTTGTATGTCTTTTTTTTTTACCAACTTTGTGTTCTTTTAGACTTGAGAATAGAGTATATTGACTCCGAAAAGAGTTGTTGCTTATCACCAATTAATGAAAAAAGAATCTATATACCTCCCTTGTGGTCGTGGTTTTTGCGCCAGGAGGTATCATGCTATGTGCACAATCGCAGTTACATATACCCTTATTGTGTTCTGTATCACTCCTCTGGAGAACCAGACACTCCACCCACGAGGATTGAGAGATACCGGCAGCACCGACCCTTTGCCCTCACGAGTGTTGTGCCTATGTATGCACAACGCCAAAAGGTGAGCGCAACTATTGGCAGTTTCTGGCCTTTAATTTCATACTACCCTATGAGCGCCTTTTCTCTTTTTTTGCCACACATGCTGTTATGGCAGAAGGGTACTGTGAGGTCACTATTAAGGGAGCAGGGCACTGTTGCAGTCACTCTTAAAGGGGTAGGCGCTGTGGAGGTCTCTGTTAAGGGGGCAGGGAAAAAGTGGTCATCACAGTTAAGGGGCAGGGGTCTGTGGAGGTCACTTTCAAGGGGTTAGGGTACTGTGGCTGTCACTGTTAAAGGAGCAGGCTGCTGTGAAGGTCAACGTTAAGGGGGTAGGCTGCTGTGGAGGTCCCATTTTAACCACTACAACCCCGCTAGCTGAAACCCCCTTAATGACCAGGCCACTTTTTACACTTCTGCACTACACTACTTTCACCGTTTATTGCTCGGTCATGCAACTTACCACCCAAATTAATTTTACCTCTTTTTCTTCTCACTAATAGAACTTTCATTTAGTGGTATTTCATTGCTGCTGACATTTTTACTTTTTTTTGTTATTAATCGAAATTTAAAGATTTTTTTGCAAAAAAATGACATTTTTCACTTTCAGCTGTCAAATTTTGCAAAAAAACGACATCATATATACATTTTTTGCTAAATTTATTGTTCTACATGTCTTTGATAAAAAAAATGTTTGGGCAAAAAAAAATGGTTTGGGTAAAAGTTATAGCGTTTACAAACTACGGTACAAAAATGTGAATTTCCGCTTTTTGAAGTCATGTTTCCTGAGGTTCTACAATGCCCAGACAGTAGAAAACCCCCACAAATGACCCCATTTCGGAAAGTAGACACCCTAAGGTATTCGCTGATGGGCATAGTGAGTTCATAGAACTTTTTATTTTTTGTCACAAGTTAGCGGAAAATGATGATTTTTATTTTATTTTATTTTATTTTTTTCTTACAAAGTCTCATATTCCACTAACTTGCGACAAAAAATAAAAAATTCTAGGAACTCGCCATGCCTCTCACGGAATACCTTGGGGTGTCTTCTTTCCAAAATGGGGTCACTTGTGGCGTAGTTAAATTGCCCTGGCAATTTAGGGGCCCAGATGTGTGAGAAGTAGTTTGCAATCAAAATCTGTAAAAAATGACCGGTGAAATCCGAAAGGTGCACTTTGGAATGTGGGTCCCTTTGCCCACCTAGGCTGCAAAAAAGTGTCACACATCTGGTATCGCCGTACTCAGGAGAAGTTGGGGAATGTGTTTTGGGGTGTCATTTTACATATACCCATGCTGGGTGAGATAAATATCTTGGCAAAAGACAACTTTTCCAATTTTTTTACACAAAGTTGGCATTTGACCAAGATATTTATCTCACCCAGCATGGGTATATGTAAAATGACACCCCAAAACACATTGCCCAACTTCTCCTGAGTACGACGATACCACATGTGTGACACTTTTTTGCAGCCAAGGTGGGCAAAGGGGCACATATTCCAAAGTGCACCTTTCGGATTTCGCAGGCCATTTTTTACACATTTTGATTGCAAAGTAATTCTCACACATTTGGGCCCCTAAATTGCCAGGGCAGTATAACTACGCCACAAGTGACCCCATTTTGGAAAGAAGACACCCCAAGGTATTCCATGAGGGGCATGGCAAGTTCCTAGAATTTTTTATTTCTTGTCACAAGTTAGTGGAATATGAGACTTTGTAAGAAAAATAAAATAAAATAAAAAATCATCATTTTCCGCTAACTTGTGACAGAAAATAAAAAATTCTAGGAACTTGCCATGCCCCTCACGGAATACCTTGGGGTGTCTTCTTTCCAAAATGGAGTTACTTGTGGCGTAGTTATACTGCCCTGGCAATTTAGGGGTCCAGATGTGTGAGAAGTAGTTTGAAATCAAAATGTGTAAAAAATGACCTGTGAAATCCGAAAGGTGCTCTTTGGAATGTGTGCCCCTTTGCCCACCTAGGCGGCAAAAAAGTGTCACACATCTGGTATCGCCGTACTCAGGAGAAGTTGGGGAATGTGTTTTGGGGTGTCATTTTACATATACCCATGCTGGGTGAGATAAATATCTTGGCAAAAGACAACTTTTCCCATTTTTTTATACAAAGTTGGCATTTGACCAAGATATTTATCTCACCCAGCATGGGTATATGTAAAATGACACCCCAAAACATATTCCCCAACTTCTCCTGAGTACGGCGATACCACATGTGTGACACTTTTTTGCAGTCTAGATGCGCAAAGCGGCCCAAATTCCTTTTAGGAGGTCATTTTTAGACATTTGGATCCCAAGACTTCTTCTCACGCTTTCGGTCCCCTAAAAAGCCAGGGCAGTATAAATACCCCACATGTGACCCCATTTTGGAAAGAAGACACCCCAAGGTATTCAATGAGGGGCATGGCGAGTTCATAGAATTTTTTTTTTTTTTTTGGCGCAAGTTAGCGGAAATAGATTTTTTTTTGAAAAAACAATTTCAGCTAACTTGGGCCAAAAAAAATGTCTGAATGGAGCCTTACAGGGGGTGATCAATGACAGGGGGGTGATCAGGGAGTCTATATGGGGTGATCACCATCCCGTCATTGATCACCCCCCTGTCATTGATCACCCCCCTGTAAGGCTCAATTCAGACGTCTGTATGATTTTTACGGATCCATGGATACATGGAGTCTATATGGGGTGATCATGGGTGATCAGGGGTTCATAAGGGGTTAATAAGTGACAGAGGGGGGTGTAGTGTAGTGTAGTGTTTTGTGGTACTTTACACAGCTACCTGTGTCCTCTGGAGGTCGATCCAAACAAAAAGGGACCACCAGAGGACCAGGTAGCAGGTATATTAGACGCGCGTTCACAGGAAATCTCGGCTCTCGCGAGATGACGCGTATATGCGTCACTCTGCGCAGGGCTGCCGCCTCCGGACCGCACATGTGCGTTAGGCGGTCCGGAGGCGGTTAAGGAGGTGGGGGGGTTGGTGTTAAGGGGTTGGGGGGCTGTGGAAGTCATGTTATGGGGGATACTTTCTATCTTTTAACAACACACAAAACACAAACATTAACTGAAATATACTGAAATATACCCGGGTGAAGACTGGTCCTTCTGCTAGTTAGCTATAAATAAAGAAAAAAGGCCATGTCGTCTGTATGAAGACTGACCCTGTCCTCCTGGAAGCCAATAGTAATGCCATATTGTATTTAAAGTTCATTTTGTCAAAGTTGAATCGCCAGGCATCAAAAGCTAATGCAAACAAGAGGGGCGATGGCAGGCATCCCTATCTTGTACCCCTGAACAAAGGAAACCTGTGGGACAATTCACCATTTATTAATAAAGAAATGAAGGGAGAGTATTATAAGATAGACACCTACGGAAAAAAAAATAGGGCCAAAGCATTCCAGACAATCCATTTTATTTTCCTAAGAAGGGGCAAGACAACCCCACCACTCACTATCGGAGATACAGATGCAGCAGGGTTAGCACTCAAGCTCTTAACTCAAATTTCTTAACTCATCGCGTTATCTTGAGACAAAGGTCATTGAAAAGCAATTGAAGGTGTTTGCTTAATGCATTTAGTTTAGATAACACATCTCATGAAGCATGAGTGTTAACTCTACTACATCTGTAGTTAAAATAGTCTCCTTGCTGATGAGTTGTGTGAGAACAGTCAGCGTTTGAGTAGAGGAGGAGGAGGGCAGCGGCAGCAATATGGAGCAGAGGCAACATATATCCAGAACCTTTCAGAAAACTGCCAAAGCCAGATATTCTACTAAAGGTCAGCTTGAGAATTGGCAGTGTCGCTGATATTTTGGTTGTAGGCCCAAAACATGCCAGACCTAAGCCAAGCTTGTTTGTTGCTAGTTCTGTGCAGAAAGTATCTCCCGTCTGGCAGTTTTTTTCCACGCTGCCGGCAAAAGCATCGCCATGTGCAAGATCTGTAGGCTAAAAATAAGCACCATGGCTCAGCACATGCAGTGGCATCACTGGTTACTGTGGGAAAATAGAAGTAGTTACCAACTAGCTAAACAAGAATGTCTTCTTTCTCCGAGTCTCCTTTGCGGCAGCTAGGGTTCATCTATAGTTGTGGCCAAAAGTTTTGAGAATGACACAAATATTAGTTTTCACAAAGTTTGCTGCTAAACTGCTTTTAGATCTTTGTTTCAGTTGTTTCTGTGACGTAGTGAAATATAATTACACGCACTTAATACGTTTCAAGGCTTTTATCGACAATTACATGACATTTATGCAAAGAGTCAGTATTTGCAGTGTTAGCCCTTCTTTTTCAGGACCTCTGCAATTCGACTGGGCATGCTCTCAATCAACTTCTGGGCCAATTCCTGACTGATAGCAACCCATTCTTTCATAATCACTTCTTGACGGTTGTCAGAATTAGTGGGTTTTTGTTTGTCCACCCGCCTCTTGAGGATTGACCACAAGTTCTCAATGGGATTAAGATCTGGGGAGTTTCCAGGCCATGGACCCAAAATGTCAACGTTGTGGTCCCCGAGCCACTTAGTTATCATTTTTGCCTTATGGCACGGTGCTCCATCGTGCTGGAAAATGCATTGTTCTTCACCAAACTGTTGTTGGATTGTTGGAAGAAGTTGCTGTTGGAGGGTGTTTTGATACCATTCTTTATTCATGGCTGTGTTTTGGGGCAAAATTGTGAGTGAGCCCACTCCCTTGGATGAGAAGCAACCCCACACATGAATGGTCTCAGAATGCTTTACTGTTGGCATGACACAGGACTGATGGTAGCGCTCTCCTTTTCTTCTCCGGACATGCCTTTTTCCTGATGCCCCAAACAATCGGAAAGAGGCTTCATTGGAGAATATGACTTTGCCCCAGTCCTCAGCAGTCCATTCACCATATTTTCTGCAGAAGATCATTCTGTCCATGATGTTTTTTTTGGAGAGAAGTGGCTTCTTTACTGCACTTCTTGACACCAGGCCATCTTCCAAAAGTCTTCGCCTCACTATGCGTGCAGATGCGCTCACACCTGCCTGCTGCCATTCCAGAGCAAGCTCTGCACTGGTGGCACTCCGATCCCGCAGCTGAATCCTGTTTAGGAGATGATACTGGCGTTTGCTGGACTTTCTTGGACGCCCTGAAGCCTTCTTAACAAGAATTGAACCTCTTTCCTTGAAGTTCTTGATGATCCTATAGCTGAACGTGTTTCTTTGCAGGTCACCATGGTTAATAATGGAAGAACAATGATTTTAAGCATCACCCTCCATTTAACAGGTCAAGTCTGCCATTTTAACCCAATCAGCCTGACATAATGATATCCAGCCTTGTGCTCGTCAACATTCTCACCTGAGTTAACAAGATGATTGCTGAAATGATCTCAGCAGGTCCTTTAACCCCTTAAGGACTCAGCCCTATTTCACCTTAAGGACTTTGCCATTTTTTGCAAATCTGACCAGTGTCACTTTAAGTGCTCATAACTTTAAAATGCTTTGACTTACTCAGGCCGTTCTGAGATAGTTTTTTCGTCACATATTGTACTTCATGACACTGCTAAAGTTGGGTCAAAAAAGTTAATTTTTTTGCATAAAAAAATACCATATTTAGCAAAAAATTAGAAAAATTAGCAAATTTCAAAGTTTCAGTTTCTCCACTTCTGTAATACATAGTAATACCCCCAAAAATTGTGATGACTTTACATTCCCCATATGTCTACCTCATGTTTGTAGCATTTTGAGAATGATATTTTATTTTTTTGGGATGTTACAAGGCTTAGAAGTTTAGAAGCTCATTTTGCAATTTTTCTGAAATCTTCAAAATCCCACTTTTTATGGACCAGTTCAGGTTTGAAGTCACTTTGTGAGGCTTACAAAATAGAAACCACCCCATTCTAGAAACTACACCCCTCCAGGTTTTCAAAACTGTTTTTACAAACTTTGTTAACCCTTTAGGTCTTCCACAAGACTTCATGGCAAATGGACATAAATTTTATGAATTTAGATTTTTAATTTTTTTTCCAATATAATAATTTTTTTCCTGGAAAAAAACAAGGGTTAACAGCCAAACAAAACTCAAAATGGGTTGCCCTGATTCTGTAGTTTGCAGAAACACGCCATATGTGGTCGTAAACTACTGTTTGGCCAAACGGGAGCGCATAGAAGAAGGGGAACGTCTTATGGTTTTTGGAAGGCATATTTTGCTGGACTGCTTTATTTACACAATGTACCCTTTCAAGCCCCCTGATGCACCCCTAGAGTAGAAACTCCATAAAAGTGACCCCATCTAGGAAACTACGGGATAAGGTGGTTGTTGTTTTGGGACTATTTTAGGAGTAAATATGATTTTTGGTTGCTCTATATTACTCTTTTTTGAAGCAAGTTAACAAAAAATGTCAATTCTAAAATTGTTTCTACATTCGCTATTTAGTTTTGTGGAACACCTAAAGGGTTAACATAGTTTGTAAAGTAACTTTTGAATACCTTGAGGGGTGTAGTTTCTTAGATGGGGTCACTTTTTTCGAGTTTCTAGTCTAGGTTACATCGCTTTTAATGGGACATGGTGTAAATAAACAAGTCCATCAAAATCTGCCTTCCAGAAACCATATGGTGTTCCCTTCGTTCTATGCCCTGCCGTGTGGCTATATAGCCATTTACGACCACATATGGGGTGTTTCTGCAAACTACAGAATCAGGGCAATAAATATTTAGTTTTGTTCAGCTGTTAACCCTTGCTTTATTACCGGAAAAAAGGATTCAAATGAAAATTTTGCCCAAAAATTGGTGTTTTGGCACCGGTTTTTTATTTTATATTTTTAACACCGTTCATCTGAGGGGTTTGGTCAAAAGTTATTTTTATAGCGACGACTTTTACGCATGCGACGGTGCCCAATATGTATGGTTCTCAGACTCTGGAAACACTAAGCAGGGCATCCTAAAACTGCAGCCCTCCAGATGTTGTAAAGCTACAATTCCCACCATGCCCTGCTGATGGCTGTAGGTTGTCTGGGCATGCTGGGAGTTATAGTTTTACAACATCTGGAGGGCCGCAGTTTGAAGATGCCTGCACTAAAACTAATATTTTTTTGGGAAAAAAAATTGTTTCCGTGTCTCCAAAGTCTGAGAGCCATAGTTTTTTATGTTCTCTAGTGGACTGTTGGGGATTATAAAAATGTAGTACTCCATGGAAGTGTGATACTCCCTGAAGCAATCGATAACGCAGAGGCCCGGATGATCGGGGCACGTGTCGCACTGGTGAGTGGTGGTGTCCTTCCGTATCCCCCTCCCACACTCTGCACTTTTTTGGGGGTTGTCCCTTCTTTCCAGTATGGGGGACCACACCTGGAAAGTGTTGGCCAGGCACGATCCAAGCGCCTCCAGATCCCGAGGTACTCCGGCCTGCTCTTTTCCAGTCCGAAAAGATCAGGTCCTTGAGGACTGCCTCATAGAACTGGAGAAATATCACTGTGCTGCCAGCGCTTCTGGATAGTACAAAATAGTTGTACATGGCAACCTGTACCAAGTAGACCGCAACTTTTTTGTACCATGCCTGGGTTTTGCGCATGGCGTTATATGGCTTGAGGACTTGATCAGAGAGATCAACTCCTCCCATATACCGATTGTAGTCGACGATACAATCGGGCTTGAGGACCGTTGCCGCGGTACCTAGCACAGAGACGGGGGTGGTGCTGTTACCGTGGATTGTGGACAGCATAAGGACATCCCTCTTGTCCTTATACCTGACCAGCAACAGGTTTCCACTGGTAAGGGCACGGGTCTCACCCCTGGGCATAGGTACCTGGAGGGGGTAAGCAGGGAGGCCACGTTTCCGCACGGTCCCACAAGCTATCGTGGATCTGGCGGCAAGGGACCTGAACAAGTGGATACTGGTATAAAAGATATCCACGTACAAGTGGCAACCGTTATCCAGCAGTGGGTACATAAGGTCCCACACGAGTTTCCTGCTAACACCCAGAGTGGGGAGACATTCTGGGGGTTGAATACGGGAATCTCGCCCCTCGTACACACAAAATTTGTAAGTGTACCCTGAGGTACTCTCACAAATTTTGTATAGCTTCATGCCATACCTCACCCGCTTTGTGGGAATATATTGGCGGAAACTGAGTCTCCCCTTGGACGCAACGAGAGACTCATCAACCGCGACCTCCCTTCCAGGTATGTAGGCCTCCATGAATTTGGCCCCATAGTGATCGATGACCGGCCGTATCTTATACAGACGGTCATAGGCAGGATCACCTCCGGGGGACATGCTGAATTATCGGAATAATGCAGACATTTCCGGATGGCCTCAAACCGGGGACGTGTCATGACCATACTGTACAGTGGGGTCTGGTATATGACGTCCCCACTCCAGTATTGCCTGACACTGGGTTTTTGGACTAGACCCATATGCAGCACAAGGCTCCAAAATGTCCTCATCTCGGCTGCACTGACCGGCGTCCAGCCACCAGGTCTAGCCAAAAATGAGCCCGGGTTTTGAGCGACGAACTGTTGGACGTACAGATTCGTCTGCTCCACCATCAGATTCACCAGTGAGTTACTGAAAAAAAACAAAAAAAAGTCAATTTCAGTAAACCCCACTGTGGGATCCTGGATTCCAGGATTGCCAGCAAAATCCAGAATCTCAGGCTCAAAGTCCACTGGGGGACACTAACTAAGTTCATCGGCAGGGGGCTCCGGTGGGCTTATTTGGTGCGCCGGGAAACCAGTATGAACCCCAGGGCGGCTCGTACTAGGGTGGGCCACAGGATCCCTAGCATCGGCAGTGGGGCCCCTGGCTCCGCCTGGCGGCGTCTCCGCCGCCTTGGTGGCTCATCGTCATCCAATGATGATGAGGAGGATGCGGATGACAAAAGGAATGTGGGGTCATCCTCATCCTCACTGGGGCTCTCAGAGTTGTAGGCAATCTGGGCGTATGCCTCCTCGGCCGAGAACATCCGGCGGGCCATGGGTGTGTGTGTGCGTGTATATGTGCGTGTGTGGAAAACTTTATTATTTGTGCGTGTGTATGGGGGCAACGGGTGTTTGCGTACTAAAAACAGCAGAAAAAATGGGCAAGTCTTAGAAAATAAAAAAATGTTCAAACTTGCTGATCAGCGGTGGGGCGGGCGATGCGCTAACAGTGGACAGATGCTAAAAAGTGCCGGCCAGTCAGCGCACGTAGAAAATACGGAATCCAGATTTAAAGTTAGGATGTACCGGTACGCCCTGAGTCCTTAAGGACTCGGGAAATAGGGCGTACCGGTAAGCCCTACGTCCTTAAGGGGCTAATGACAGCAATAAAAAGCAGTGGAAAGTTTTTGGGGGATTAAGTTAATTTTCATGGCAAAGAAGGACTATGCAATTCATCTGATCACTCTTCATAACATTCTGGAGTATATGCAAATTGCTATTATAAAAATAGCAACTTTTCCCATTTCCAATATTTATGTAATTCTCAAAACTTTTGGCCACGACTGTACATGCACTACAGTGTCCTTGTCATCGCCATCATCACTTAGGCCCCCTTCACTGTCGGAATATTTATGCTGTTTCCGATTGACAGTCTATATTATTTATGTGAATAAATTAAAATCGGTAATAAAGGAGATTCTAACTTATTATCATAAATATCAAGCTAAATAAAGCTCGTGATCTGCTTTGAATTGAAGACAAAACCCAGTTACAGACAAAATATATATGTAATTTATTAATACAATTTATAGTGCAAAATAATATATATAATAAAATTGGCGATGATAAAATTCAATCAATGATATGCAAAATAGTGATAAAGACAAAAATAATTGAGAACATATATATATATATACACAATTATGCCTTCTTATAATAATACCCCTCAATTATATTTAGAATCAATTTAATACTTGATTTCTCTCAGCCGACAAATGTCCGATTAAACCCAAATCTGGTTTATCTTTTATCTATATAAATATATATATATGTGTATATATATATATATATATATATATGTGTATATATATATATATATATATATATATATATATTTATATTATCAACCATACTGGTCTAGAACTGAATTCAATTCCTTGGAGATAATACCGTGTTTTCACTAGTATATTTTCAATCTCCCTGTATTGGATTAATTTTCAGGATGATGCTGCAGGTACATCCCAATCTTACTCCAAAACAGATACTATACACAAAGTATGGTTAATTGAATATATCTATAGATATGTATTATATTAATTAATTATCCTATAAAATATAGGTAAGGTTATACTATACCAAAATGTCAGCTAGCAGAAATCAGTTTCAATGGTTCTAGGATGGCTGCCTCCAATGACTGGTAAGATAGTCAAGATGATGTTCAGAGAGAGAGCGAGATCGCTCCCTTCTGTCAGCCCATACCATCTTTTTATCCTATCTTAGAAAGGGCTTGGCCAAGTTTTATCATTAACTAGTGACCTCACTTTATAATTAATAGAACCATCCTCTAGGGAAAAATATACCCTAGATCTTTGTTACCCTAACACTAGATGGCACTAGTATTCCATACAAAAAAAAATCAAAGCATTCATTTATTTCTCTTATTCATATAGTAGCACTAACATGTAATCTAAGGTTTCAGACAAACCTTGAGAAGATCTTAAAGAGACAATGAGTTTTATACTTGGTCAACTAACTTGTGTATCCTTAAGTCTTTTGACCAGACTTGATTAAATCAAAATAAATATGGCTATCTCAATTCATTGTTCTTGGATGAGACAGGGTTTGTTCATGATCACCTGTGTCCACATCCATTCCAGGAAAGAAATAATTAATTTGTGTGTTCCACTGAGACAGATTCTAAACATGACAGAGGAGTTTATACCTCATTTCTAATCTTACAATTGAATATATCTATGAGGACTATACTCTTATATATATACTATATATTCAGCACACCTATTAAAATTGATTATATAAAATCAATCTACTCCTATATTGATTAATATAAAAATCACAAAGAAAGATTAGAGTCTTTCTATTTACTAAAATCATCAGAATTCAAATACATTGTCTTATCTAGGCCATCACATTTCATTAGACCTTGGGACAGCTCCTTCTCACAAAACAGACTTAGGTAAACACTTTGGTATATATCGTAAACCTTAGGTTAGCAATTTCAGAGTAAAAAAAAAAAATCCTGAATTCACTCTGCCTTAAAATAAGACAAAATGGTTGTCCCTTAGGCTCATGTCCATTCACTTATATAGGCCTTATAATTATGGACTTTATTCATACTCAATAGTTCTGACAAATCCCCCCCTTCTTCCCACGTTAGTAAAGGATCCCCTTAAGACCTAACTGGGAGAAGGTCGGAAGAATTTTCATGTTCATCAATATTGTATCTGAGTCTTTTATCGCATCATAACGTCAATCCTGGAAAAGTATATTATCACAGAGATTCTGTGTCCAATGGTTTTAGCATGTGAGAAAAATGCAAAACTTGGCACCAATCATGCCATTATTGCTGTGACTTTGTTCTCATGCATAATGTACCAATTTGGTTCCTTTCCCAAGCTAAAATGGTGATATCCGGTATCTTCATCCAATGAATGTCCTTGGATCCAGTTTCGCAAAGATTCCTGAAATATAATCTTCTTAGCCATCATTCACAATCCTGGGACATCTGAAACACGACTGTAGATTCGGGTTGATGATTAGTTCCGTCTTTAATTGGACCTCTTGAATCAACACCATCTGCACGATATCTGTATCTTTGTTGTCATCATCATCGCCAGGAATCACGTCTGGTTCCGCCCGTCCTTTTTCTATAAAGGAAAATGAAAGTATGAATACAGTATATATATATATATATTTATTTATTTTTTTCTTTTGATATACAGTTTCCCTAGCGTTGCTATGTAAAATGCTTTATATGGAAACCCCAGAATTGGAACATCTGTGAACTGAGAGAAATCAGATTAACGCATCCTTATTCATTCTCTTATTCAGCGTCATCTTCTATGATTCTCAGTTCTGATCTTGGATGACATACTCGCAATTGATTTACATGGACCCATTTCTCGATGAAACCATCTTTGGTATTAATTTTCACCTTATAAACTACAGGTGATATTTTATCAATTACATCATACGGACCTTTCCATGATGGTAGAAATTTTCTTTCTTTTACCCGATCCCGGGCAAAGTTATAGAGATACACTCTATCTCCTACCTCATATTCCTTTTTGGTAGTTTTCAAATCATAATAAGTTTTGTTACTTACGGCGGCTTTCTCAAGATTCTTCTGCGCGAAAGCAAACGCGTGTTGAAGATACTTACGAAGGTCTTCCACATACTGATGTGTCGTGGCTGCATTGATCAGGTTATGATCTGATGTGCGATACAACAGATGTTGAGGAAGTACCATTCTTCTTCCTGTCATCAGCTCAAAAGGTGACATCTGGGTAGCCGTACTTGGAGTAGCTCTAATGGCCATGAGTACTAATGGTAACCTTATATCCCAGTCTTTACCCGACTCCTTAACATATTTCTTAAGGATGTTGACAATAGACTGGTTATAGCGCTCAACGGATCCGCTAGATGTTGGACGATAAGCAATGTGTAATTTTCTCTTCACACCCAACATCTTCCACATCTTCGCCATTACCTCACTTACAAAGTGTGATCCACGATCTGAATCAATCCTTAACGGTAACCCAAATCTGGAAAATACATGGTTAATCAACAAAAATGCACAGGTCTCGGCTGTGTTATTGCGGGCCGGTAGACACTCTACCCATTTTGTAAATACACAAGTGACGGTTAACATGTATTTATTTCCTCGGGATGACCGGGTAACAGGACCAATAAAATCGATTTGGATGTCAGACCATGGTAATGAAAAACCTTTCTTCTGAAGTGGAGCACGATGTTTAGGACCTTGCGGTTGAAATTGCGCACATACCAAACAACCTTGACAATAACTCTGGACATCCTTTAACATATGAGGCCAGTAGGCATAATCACGTAGTGACTCAAATGTAATCTTTTCTCCACGATGACCAGCTGTAGGTGCATCATGGGCATGCTGTAACATTAAACCTCTAAATGTAGTAGGAACTACCCATTGCTGAATACCATTTTTAGAGGTTCTCATTAATAATCCATCCTGAATACTAAATTGGGATTTGGATTTCATAAGTAATCGGAGGTCTTCTTTTTGGGTAAAATTATCCTCCGATATGGGATTATTATTAGGATCCTCAATATATTTATAGAAGATTCCCAATATAACATCTTCCTTCTGGCTTTTGATCAGATCCTCACTAGAAAATTCTTGGCTCCATTGAACTATACTATTTTCAGTTTGGGCCTTAACCTGTTGTCTAGTGATAGCGTCAATGGGAATCATCTCTAGTAGGTGATCTATATTCACATGATCACCATTTATGGCTCCTTGTTTGGCTAGTTTGTCAGCTAGGTCATTACCCTCTTTATCTTTATTTTGGGTTTTGGAATGACCTTTAGTCTTTTTCCAATAAATGGTTAGATCATTATGTCGGACTAGCTCATCTATGGCACAAAACAACTTGGCGTGTTTCACTGGTTTGTTATTGGACCGTAACATATGACTCCTCTTCCATGTGGGCATATATTCTACAAAGCTGTTCCGCACAATTTGAATCAGTAACAATGACGAATTCCTTTATATTGTGCTCTATAGCAATTTTAACGGTTTGGTAGACAGCTGCTAATTCGGCTACCTGGCTACTCTTAGCACCAATACTATAACCTATCGAAATACTCGGGCACCCATCTATCCACGTAATACCAATTCCTGCCACTAGTTTTCTTTCGTCCCCTACAATGGTGTGGTAAGCACAACCATCTATGTACGCACAAGGGAGTAGAGAGCAATAGTCGTCTTCATACGCTTTGTAAGGGGAAGATTTTTGTTCCTCTAGAAAATCATCTATCAGTTCTTCCGTTTCAGAATTAGCAGCGCAATTATGCAGTTCAGCAAGTCCTTGGGCTACTGGACACTTTTTATTTTGCTTATACTGAACTTCCAACGGCCATCCTTGTAAAGACAAGGTCCAAGCAGTGATCCTGCTGTTAGACAAGTTACCATCCTTAATTTTATCACTCTGTAGATATTGTAGGGGTTGATGGGCCGTTTCAACAATGATTTTCTCACCCTGTACAAAACTTCTAAAGTTTTAAAGCGCCCAGACTGTGGCTAGTAAAGCTTTTTCACAGTTGCTAAACTTTATTTCTACTGGTGACAGTGATTTACTTGCATAAGCTATAACTTTATGCAATTTATCTTGTTTCTGGCATAGGACAGCACTAATACTAAGATTTGTAAAACCAGTTTCCAGATAAAAGGGTTTACCCCCCTCGGGATACGCTAGACATGGGGCTTGGGTGAGTCTCCTTTTAAGCTCAGACATAGCTTGTTCCTGATCCTCCCCCCATGTCCAGGGTACACCTTTCTTTAACAATGTCAGCAATGGTTTACTAATCTCAGCATAGTTATCAATGAATTTACGGGAGTAATTCATCATACCCAGAAATGATCTTAATTCACTAATGTTGGTAGGCGTTTTAGATTTCATAACTGCCTCCACCTTTTTCTTCTGGGGATTCAGGCCTTCACAGGTAACCTCATGTCCAAGGAAATTTACCTTAGTTCGACACCACTGGGCTTTCTGTAAAGAAATTTTCACACCTGCCTCTTTCAACTGATTCAGTACATGCCTAATTTCTTGAATATGCTGGTCAAATGAAGTACTTTTCATCAAAATGTCATCTACATAAGTTAAATTTCCTCTTTCTGTGGCATCAGGCATAGCCTTATGTAAAAATACAGCAAATTCATGACCTGAATTTATGTACCCAAACGGTAGTCTAGTCCAGGCAAACTGTTCTTTACCAAAAGTAAAGGCTAATTTGTATTGATCTTCAGGGCTTACTTTGATGGTCCAATATCCCTGAGCGCAATCTAAGGTGGTAAAGATCCTAGCGCCTTGCATTTGTACCAAGCATTGGTCTATATACGGCACGGGCCAGCCGGACATATATACACGTTTATTTAGCTGACGAAGATCAGCACATAAACGCCATTGACCATTCGGTTTAAGAATTCCAAGAATAGGATTGTTATAAGAACTGTGCACTGGTCTTATAATACCTCTCTCCTTGAGATTTTGGATTATTTCCGCTAGCGAGTCGTAACAAGCTAGTGGAAGACGATATTGCTTGATATAAACGGGAGGTGCCTCAGGATCAGTCTGGATCCTGGCAATGTGTATGTCAGTCAGACCACAATCAAAGGAATCTTTAGCAAAGATATCCTTGAATTCTAAGAGAACTTCCTTTAGTTGTTGTCGCTCTGGGTCATTGGAGCATCCATCAGCTAATGAAATTTGTTGCTGGACCATTTCCATAAACCCTGGAAAAACTTCTGGTTGACCTATTTCATAGGTTTCCTCCAACCTGTCAGTGAGGTCATGATTTGACTTACCTGCTTTTTCAGCAAACTCATGATATTCCTGGGCTTCCTGCTCATTGATTGTATGATCAAAGGTAAGAGAGGATTCCTCTACCTTACAGGTACCTTCTTCAAGATTAAAAGGATATACTGAACTGATGGTGAACAATCCTTCAGGAGAAGAATAAAATGTTTGTTCAACCAATTGTTCTTCTGTTAGATACGATTCAGGTATTAGGCCAATAATTATATTCTGAAACCCAAAAGTATAATAATCTGAATCTAATGCCATACCAATGATAGTGTCTTTAGACAAATGAACTTCATTTGGCATACCATTATTCACAATTATTTGGGTTTTAAAGGTTTGTAAATTCACCATAGGGGTATGATTTACTGAAATACCTAATTGTTGCATTCTGTTTGATAGGCATATCAATGCATCACCATTCTTTAATTTTTGGCCTTTTGATACCTGAATGGGTAACAGGAAATTATTATTACCTGGAGGGATGATTATATCTCGTGGCACTAATACACTGACTGCATAAGGCAGTATCTGGGATAACTTGAGTGCTTCATGTTCATCCATAAAACCTTCAGGATTCCCTTTTAATCTTGTCCACAATGTGGAATTCATTATATCCACATGGATAGCAAAACGATGTAAAATATCGTTGCCAATGTACATAGGATATCTGGGTTCATCAAGCACCAGGAATAAATGAGTAGACGATTTTCCTGCAATAGAAATGGTTAATATACATTTTGCAATTATATTATGATCATCAGAATCATTATCTAAGTCATGTATCCAATTATCTTGTGGATTTGGATATCGAATCACTTTAGAATTGGCCACTTGATTTAGTAGATCCCTACTAATATAACTGTTTTCATGGCGCAAATCCAATTTAGCCCTCTTAGTTCTTCCTAAGTCATTCACCTGTACTGGGAAGAACATCTCATCATCCACCTTTTCCATTCCCACTAGGAATTGTTCGTGACCATTAAACCCAATAGGGTCAGTAGTTTCTGGGTGTAGGTGGATTGTAAGAACATCCCCTTCCAAACAGACATCTTTTACTCGTTCAGGAGACACACATATGGTGTTATCTTCCTGTTCACCTATAGTGGAATTTGGAGTGATTTGCAGGAAAGAGACATCAGGGACTTGGCTATTTCGAAAATGTACCTCAATGGAATCCGGCCTTTCCTCTATCACATGGCAGTTACGCCTATTGTGATAGGATTGTGATTGTTCATAATTAATGGGCATCCTCACTTGAGACCATATCACCTTATTAACAAAATCAATAACTGGACTTAATCTTTTCAGGAAATCGATGCCAATAATTAATCTATCAATGGGCATATCCACGATCAATGTAGGATGGCTAATTATTTTGTTTCCTACTTTAAAATCCAGCCAAGCTTTACCTAAAACCTTGAGGGCATTACCTGAGACACTTACCAGGTTAGCATTAAAACTTTTAAACTTATACCTGTTAGAAGATACATCCTGCAATTGTTGGAAGTATTTTACAGATAATAAAGTTGCTTGGCTACCTGTATCTATCAAGGCTATTATTGGCGAGAAATTATCAAATAATTCAACTTCCATATAATATCTATTATCTATTTCTTGTATGGAACAAAGATATTTGGAATGATTATTGAAATGGTTTTCCTGCTCAGCATTTAGACTTGTCCTCAACTCCTCCTCCTTCCTTTTATGAGCAGGATCGCATGTCTTCTTCTGTGCAGCTGAAGACTTTGTGTGCTGTAAGACAGAACAAACAGGTTTCCCCTCCTCCTTGCCATGTGGCTTTGTAAGGGTTAAATTCCTTTTAAAGGGAAGGACAATTGTGTTAGATTGCTCCACTTTACATACATTTAAGTCATCAACCTCTGCAACATTTGACATACTTACCTGCTTCTCCCCCTTTATATTTGGGGAGGATTCTCTACAGGAGGGGTTACCCCTAAAAAAGGATTTTTAGGGTTAGCAGTGATTGTTTTAGACAATTCCTCCATCCGTTGTATTAACATACCAAACTGATCTTGGATTTGATCCATTCGATCATATAGGTTACTTCTCTTTCTCCCATAATCTTTGGGAGATTGATTTTGGTACCGATATGATTGTGATCTCCCAGAACCATCTGACTCAGAACCACTTTGAGCCCTTTCTGGCCTACGTTGATATCCCCTATAATAATTATTCTGATATCTTTGAAAAGGAGGGAACCGTCTATTTCTAAACTCCTTCTGGTGGTTTGGGTTCTTTTCAGCAACATTTGGACCCTTATTCCCATCTGGCCTAGGCTGAATTTTATTTGGCTCGGAAGGTCTAGGAGTTTTTAACACATCAGCATAACTTCTTTTAGGGCTTTCAAATTTTCCCTGATCTCTTTTTATGTGAGTTTCTGCTATTTCCTCACTCGCTCTTTTAAATTTTCTGTCAGGAGACTCATCACAATTTTGTATTGCAGCGTACAGAGTTGTACTCTCAGTGAGTAACCAATCCAGAGTCTTTCTGGGATGGTAATCCCTGGCCAAAATAAATTTTATTTTATTGGGCAAAGAGTCATAAAATAACTGGATAAATTCACTACCTTCAAAATTGGGATCTTTTTCAGATAAACTATAGGCATTTTTGAGGACTGACAAAAAATCCCTGGGACTTTGATTATGTCTACATTTAAGGGTAAATAAGGCCCTCCTTGCAGCAGTAGCGGACTTATAGGGACCAAATTCAGTTTTTATTTCTGCAACCACATCTGACCAAGAATCCCTACCCATATCTCTAAGGGAATTAAAGAAATACCGGTGTTTTGGTTCGAATACCCAGGTAATAAATTCAAGTTTCTGTATGTCCTTTTCTAAATGTAAAGTTTTCATGGCCTCCTCATATATTTCCAAATGACTTATTATGGAGGGTGAACCCTTTTTTGCAAATTGACCCACAGTTTCCTTGAGAAATTTGATCACTTTAGTAGTGTCTATCATGGGTTGATAAGATCTCTGTACTGAACTTTTAGAGGACCGGGATTTATCAGACCAGATATCATCTGCATATTCTACAGCTCTCTTTTCCAATTCAAACCTCCAATCCTTTAACTCTCTCTTAATATCCAACCTGTCATGCATATGACCCAACACAATATATTCAATTAATTCTTGAGTCTTTCTATCATGCATATCAGTCTTTACCACTGCAGCAGCAGCCTGCATGCCTTGGCTAGCCTCGCCATTGTTATCAGACATTTTTTTACTTGTTGCACTACAAGTACCACAATAACTTTATCAAATATATATTTTGCACCCCAAAATTTTGTTTCTATTACAAGCAGATCTCGGTAGGGACCTCCAATTTAATGTCGGAATATTTATGCTGTCTCCGATTGACAGTCTATATGATTTATGTGAATAAATTAAAATCGGTAATAAAGGAGATTCTAACTTATTATCATAAATATCAAGCTAAAACAAGCTAGTGATCTGCGTTGAATTGAAGACAAAACCCAGTTACAGACAAAATATATATGTAATTTATTAATACAATTTATAGTGCAAAATAATATATATAACAAAATTGGCGGTAATAAAATTCAATCAATGATATGCAAAATAGTGGTAAAGACAAAAATAATTGAGAACATATATCTATATATACACAATTATGCCTTCTTATAATAATACCCCTCACTTATATTAAAAGTCAATTTAATACTTGATTTCTCTCAGCCGACAAATGTCCGATTAAACCCAAATCTGGTTTATCTTTTATCTATATAAATATATATATATTATCAACCATACTGGTTTACAACTGAATTCAGTTCCTTGGAGATAATACCGTGTTTTCACTAGTATATTTTTAATCTCCCTGTATTGGATTAATTTTCAGGATGATGCTGCAGGTACATCCCAATCTTACTCCAAAACAGATACTATACACAAAGTATGGTTAATTGAATATATCTATAGATATGTATTATATTAATTAATTATCCTATAAAATATAGGTAAGGTTATACTATACCAAAATGTCAGCTAGCAGAAATCAGTTTCAATGGTTCTAGGATGGCTGCCTCCAATGACTGGTAAGATAGTCAAGATGATGTTCAGAGAGAGAGCGAGATCGCTCCCTTCTGTCAGCCCATACCATCTTTTTATCCTATCTTAGAAAGGGCTTGGCCAAGTTTTATCATTAACTAGTGACCTCACTTTATAATTAATAGAACCATCCTCTAGGGAAAAATATACCCTAGATCTTTGTTACCCTAACACTAGATGGCACTAGTATTCCATACAAAAAAAAATCAAAGCATTCATTTATTTCTCTTATTCATATAGTAGCACTAACATGTAATCTAAGGTTTCAGACAAACCTTGAGAAGATCTTAAAGAGACAATGAGTTTTATACTTGGTCAACTAACTTGTGTATCCTTAAGTCTTTTGACCAGACTTGATTAAATCAAAATAAATATGGCTATCTCAATTCATTGTTCTTGGATGAGACAGGGTTTGTTCATGATCACCTGTGTCCACATCCATTCCAGGAAAGAAATAATTAATTTGTGTGTTCCACTGAGACAGATTCTAAACATGACAGAGGAGTTTATACCTCATTTCTAATCTTACAATTGAATATATCTATGAGGACTATACTCTTATATATATACTATATATTCAGCACACCTATTAAAATTGATTATATAAAATCAATCTACTCCTATATTGATTAATATAAAAATCACAAAGAAAGATTAGAGTCTTTCTATTTACTAAAATCATCAGAATTCAAATACATTGTCTTATCTAGGCCATCACATTTCATTAGACCTTGGGACATCTCCTTCTCACAAAACAGACTTAGGTAAACACTTTGGTATATATCGTAAACCTTAGGTTAGCAATTTCAGAGTAAAAAAAATAATAATCCTGAATTCACTCTGCCTTAAAATAAGACAAAATGGTTGTCCCTTAGGCTCATGTCCATTCACTTATATAGGCCTTATAATTATGGACTTTATTCATACTCAATAGTTCTGACACTCTAATGGTCATGAGTACTAATGGTAACCTTATATCCCAGTCTTTACCCGACTCCTTAACATATTTCTTAAGGATGTTGACAATAGACTGGTTATAGCGCTCAACGGATCCGCTAGATGCTGGACGATAGGCAATGTGTAATTTTCTCTTTACACCCAACATCTTCCACATCTTGGCCATTACCTCACTTACAAAGTGTGATCCACGGTCTGAATCAATCCTTAACGGTAACCCAAATCTGAAATACATGGTTAATCAACAAAAATGCACAGGTCTTGGCTGTTTTATTGCGGGCCGGTAAACACTCTACCCATTTTGTAAATACACAAGTGACCGTCAACATGTATTTATTCTCTCGGGATGAACGGGTAACAGCACCAATAAAATCGATTTGGATGTCAGACCATGGTAATGAAAAACCTTTCTTCTGAAGTGGAGCACGATGTTTAGGACCTTGCGGTTGAAATTGCGCACATACCAAACAACCTTGACAATAATTCTGGACATCCTTTAACATATGAGGCCAGTAGGCATAATCACGTAGTGACTCATATGTAATCTTTTGTCCACGATGACCAGCTGTAGGTGCATCATGGGCATGCTGTAACATTAAACCTCTAAATGTAGTAGGTACTACCCACTGCTGAATACCATTTTTAGAGGTTCTCATTAATAACCCATCCTGAATACTAAATTGGGATTTGGATTTCATAAGTAATCTGAGGTCTTCTTTTTGGGTATAATTATCCTCCGATATGGGATTATTATTAGAATCCTCAATATGTTTATAGAAGATTCCCAATATAAGATCTTCATTCTGGCTTTTGATCAGATCCTCACTAGAAGATTCTTGGCTCCAATGAACTATACTATTTTCAGTTTGGGCCTTAGCCTGTTGTCTAGTGATAGCGGCAATGGGAATCATCTCTAGTAGATGATCTATATTCACATGATCACCATTTATGGCTCCTTGTTTGGCTAGTTTGTCAGCTAGGTCATTACCCTCTTTATCTTTTATTTTGGGTTTTGGAATGACCTTTAGTCTTTTTCCAATAAATGGTTAGATCATTATGTCGGACTAGCTCATCTATGGCACAAAACAACTTGGCGTGTTTCACTGGTTTGTTATTGGACTGTAACATATGACTCCTCTTCCATGTGGGCATATATTCTACAAAGCTGTTCCGCACATAATTTGAATCGGTAACTATGACGAATTCCTTTATATTGTGCTCTATAGCAATTTTAACGGTTTGGTAGACAGCTGCTAATTCGGCTACCTGGCTACTCTTAGCACCAATACTATAACCTATCGAAATACTCGGGCACCCATCTATCCACGTAATACCAATTCCTGCCACTAGTTTTCTTTCGTCCCCTACAATGGTGTGGTAAGCACAAACATCTATGTACGCACAGGGGAGTAGAGAGCAATAGTCGTCTTCATACACTTTGTAAGGGGAAGATTTTTGTTCCTCTAGAAAATCATCTATCAGCTCTTCTGTATGAGAATTAGCGGCGCAATCATGCAGTTCAGCAAGTCCTTGGGCTACTGGGCACTTTTTATTTTGTTTATACTGAACTTCCAATGGCCATCCTTGTAAAGACAAGGTCCAAGCAGTGATCCTGCTGTTAGACAAGTTACCATCCTTAATTTTATCACTCTGTAGATATTGTAGGGGTTGATGGGCCGTTTCAACAATGATTTTCTCACCTTGTACAAAACTTCTAAAGTTTTGAAGTGCCCAGACTGTGGCTAGTAAAGCTTTTTCACAGTCGCTAAACTTTATTTCTACTGGTGACAGTGATTTACTTGCATAAGCTATAACTTTATGCAATTTATCCTGTTTCTGGCATAGGACAGCACTAATACTAAGATTTGTAAAAAACAGTTTCCAGATAAAAGGGTTTACCCCCCTCTGGATAAGCTAGACATGGGGCTTGGGTGAGTCTCCTTTTAAGTTCAGACATAGCTTGTTCCTGATCCTCCCCCCATGTCCAGGGTACACCTTTCTTTAACAATGTCAGCAATGGTTTACTAATCTCAGCATAGTTATCAATGAATTCACTGGAGTAATTCATCATACCCAGAAATGATCTTAATTCACTAATGTTGGTAGGCGTTTTAGATTTCATAACAGCCTCCACCTTTTTCTTCTGGGGATTCAGGCCTTCACAGGTAACCTCATGTCCAAGGAAATTTACCTTAGTTCGACACCACTGGGCTTTCTGTAAAGAAATTTTCACACCTGCCTCTTTCAACTGATTCAGTACATGCCTAATTTCTTGGATATGCTGGTCAAATGAAGTACTTTTCATCAAAATGTCATCTACATAAGTTAAATTTCCTCTTTCTGTGGCATCAGGCATAGCCTTATGTAAAAATACCGCAAATTCATGACCTGAATTTATGTACCCAAACGGTAGTCTAGTCCAGGCAAACTGTTCTTTACCAAAAGTAAAGGCTAATTTGTATTGATCTTCAGGGCTCACTTTGATGGTCCAATATCCCTGAGCGCAATCTAAGGTGGTAAAGATCCTAGCACCTTGCATTTGTACCAAGCATTGGTCTATATATGGCACGGGCCAGCCGGACATATATACACGTTTATTTAGCTGACGAAGATCAGCACATAAACGCCATTGACCATTCGGTTTAAGAATTCCAAGAATAGGATTGTTATAAGAACTGTGCACTGGTCTTATAATACCTCTCTCCTTGAGATTTTGGATTATTTCCACTAGCGAGTCGTAACAAGCTAGTGGAAGACGATATTGCTTGATATAAACGGGAGGTGCCTCAGGATCAGTCTGGATCCTGGCAATGTGTATGTCAGTCAGACCACAATCAAAGGAATCTTTAGCAAAGATATCCTTGAATTCTAAGAGAACTTCCTTTAGTTGTTGTCGCTCTGGGTCATTGGAGCTTCCATCAGCTAATGAGATTTGTTGCTGGACCATTTCCATAAACCCTGGGAAAACTTCTGGTTGACTTATTTCATAGGTTTCCTCCAACCTGTCAGTGAGGTCATGATTTGACTTACCTGCTTTTTCAGCAAACTCATGATATTCCTGGGCTTCCTGCTCATTGATTGTATGATCAAAGGTAAGAGAGGATTCCTCTACCTTACAGGTACCTTCTTCAAGATTAAAAGGATATACTGAACTAATGGTGAACAATCCTTCAGGTGTTTGTTCAACCAATTGTTCTTCTGTTAGATACAATTCAGGTATTAGGCCAATAATTACATTCTGAAACCCAAAAGTATAATAATCTGAATCTAATGCCATACCAATGATAGTGTCTTTAGACAAATTAACTTCATTTGGCATACCATTATTCACAATTATTTGGGTTTTAAAGGTTTGTAAATTCACTATAGGGGTATGATTTACTGAAATACCTAATTGTTACATTCTGTTTGATAGGCATATCAATGCATCACCATTCTTTAATTTTTGGCCTTTTGACACCTGAATGGGTAACAGGAAATTATTAGTACCTGGAGGGATGATTATATCTCGTGGCAGTAATACACTGACTGCATAAGGCAGTATCTGGGATGACTTGAGTGCTTCATGTTCATCCATAAAACCATCAGGATTCCCTTTTAATCTTGTCCACAATGTGGAATTCACTATATCCACATGGATAGCAAAACGATGTAAAATATCGTTGGCAATGTACATATGATATCTGGGTTCATCAAGCACCAGGAATAAATGAGTAGCCGATTTTCCTGTAATAGAAATGGTTAATATACATTTTGCAATTATATTATGATTATCAGAATCATTATCCAAGTCATGTATCCAATCATCTTGTGGATTTGGATATCGAATCACTTTAGCATTGGCCACTTGATTTAGTAGAGCCCTACTAATATAACTGTTTTCATGGCGCAAATCCAATTTAGCCCTCTTAGTTCTTCCTAAGTCATTCACCTGTACTGGGAAGAACATCTCATCATCCACCTTTTCCATTCCCACTAGGAATTGTTCGTGACCATTAAACCCAATAGGGTCAGTAGTTTCTGGGTGTAGGTGGATTGTAAGAACATCCCCTTCCAAACAGACATCTTTTACTCATTCAGGAGACACGCATATGGTGTTATCTTTCTGTTCACCTATAGTGGAATTTGGAGTGATTTGCAGGAAAGAGACATCAGGGACTTGGCTATTTCGGAAATGTACCTCAATGGAATTCGGCCTTTCCTCTATCACATGGCAGTTACGCCTATTGTGATAGGATTGTGATTGTTCATAATTAATGGGCATCCTTACTTGAGACCATATCACCTTATTAACAAAATCAATAACTGGACTTAATCTTTTCAGGAAATCGATGTCAATAATTAATCTATCAATGTGCATATCCACGATCAATGTAGGATGGCTAATTACTTTGTTTCCTACTTTAAAATCCAGCCAAGCTTTACCTAAAACCTTGAGGGCATTGCCTGAGACACTTACCAGGTTAGCATTAAAACTTTTAAACTTATACCTGTTAGAAGATACATCCTGCAATTGTTGGAAATACTTTAAAGATAATAAAGTTGCTTGGCTACCTGTATCTATCAAGGCTATTATTGGTGAGAAATTATCAAATAATTCAACTTTCATATAATATCTATAATCTATTTCCTGTATGGAACACAGATATTTGGAATGATTATTGAAATAGTTTTCCTGCTCAGCAGTTATACTTGTCGTCAACTCCTCCTCCTTCCTTTTATTAGCAGGATCGCATGCCTTCTTCTGTGCAGCTGAAGACTTTGTGTGCTGTAAGACAGAACAAACAGGTTTCCCCTCCTCCTTGCCATGTGGCTTCGTAAGG
This sequence comes from Bufo gargarizans, assembly GCF_014858855.1. Lineage (NCBI taxonomy): Eukaryota > Metazoa > Chordata > Amphibia > Anura > Bufonidae > Bufo > Bufo gargarizans. The sequence goes on along the minus strand of NC_058086.1, from coordinate 95,901,321 downwards.
GTTAAATTCCTTTTAAAGGGAAAGACAATTATATTAGATTGCTCCACTTTACATACATTTAAGTCATCAACCTCTGCAACATTTGACATACTTACCTGCTTCTCCCCCTTTATATTTGGGGAGGATTCTCTACAGGAGGGGTTACCCCTAAAAAAGGATTTTTAGGGTTAGCAGTGATTGTTTTAGACAATTCCTCCATCCGTTGCATCAACATACCAAACTGATCTTGGATTTGATCCATTCGATCATATAGGTTACTTCTCTTTCTCCCATAATCTTTGGGAGATTTATTTTGGTACCGATATGATTGTGATCTCCCAGAACCATCTGACTCAGAACCACTTTGAGCCCTTTCTGGCCTACGTTGATATCCCCTATAATAATTATTTTGATATATTTGAAAAGGAGGAAACCGTCTATTTCTAAACTCCTTCTGGTGGTTTGGGTTATTTTCAGCAACATTTGGACCCTTATACCCGTCTGGCCTAGGCTGAATTTTATTTATTTCTAGGAGTTTTTAACACATCAGCATAACTTCTTTTAGGGCTTTCAAATTTTCCCTGATCTCTTTTTATGTGAGTTTCTGCTATTTCCTCACTCGCTCTTTTAAATTTTCTATCAGGAGACTCATCACAATTTTGTATTGCAGCGTACAGAGTTGTACTCTCAGTGAGTAACCAATCCAGAGTCTTTCTGGGATGGTAATCCCTGGCCAAAATAAATTTTATTTTATTGGGCAAAGCGTCGTAAAATAACTGGATGAATTCACTACCTTCAAAATTGGGATCTTTTTCGGATAAACTATAGGCATTTTTGAGGACTGACAAAAATTCCCTGGGACTTTGATTATGTCTACATTTCAGGGTAAATAAGGCCCTCCTTGCAGCAGTAGCGTACTTATAGGGACCAAATTCAGTTTTTATTTCTGCGACCACATCTGACCAAAAATCCCTACCCATATCTCTAAGGGAATTAAAGAAATACCTGTGTTTTGGTTCGAATACCCAGGTAATAAATTCAAGTTTCTGTATGTCCTGTTCTAAATGTAAAGTTTTCATGGCATCCTCATATATTTCCAAATGACTTATTATGGAGGGTGATCCTTTTTTAGCAAACTGACCCACAGTTTCCTTGAGAAACTTGATCACTTTAGTAGTGTCTATCATGGGTTGATAAGATCTCTGTACTGAACTTTTAGAGGACCTATGAGGTGAAATCGGTCTTAATTTAGGAAGAGAATGTTCTCTCAGAGCCATTAACTCTTCCCCATTAAAGGGGTTGTCATATTTACTTTCTGCATCTGATTCCCCCCTGGAATATTTTACCTTCACTCTATTAGAATCCTTAGGCTGTCTGAATTGAAAAGGGTCAAGATCCCGGTTATCTAATTCTGTTTGTAAATTTCTATTGTCCTTATACAACTTTTTACATTCCTCATCTGGATCCACCATAGACAATTGACATTTAGACAGTTCATTAGTAGCCTGACTTAATTTCCATTCCAGAGTCCTAATAACCTCTTGCTGTTGATTGTCTCTGTCATTATATTCTGATAATTTAGCAGACCATTGTGCTAATTCACCAGAAACCATGGCCGTCTTATTTTTCATTTCAGATAGATCTTTTTGAAATTTATCAATTTCATATGTCTGTTCAACATTTTTATATTTTGCTTTTCTAATTGCTTTGCTATTTCAATAACTAAATATACAAATTCAGGCCAAGATTGAAGGATTAATGAATCCTTATCTTTCTTATGTTTAGCTTGGGAAATGTGACAGAGATAATCAGCAAACCAGGATTTATCAGACCAGACATCATCTGCATATTCTACACCTCTCTTTTCCAATTCAACCCTCCAATCCTTTAAATCTCTCTTAATATCCAACCTGTCATGCATATGACCCATCACAATATATTCAATTAATTCTTGAGTCTTTCTATCATGCATATCAGTCTTTACCACTGCAGCAGCAGCCTGCATGCCTTGGCTAGCCTCGCCATTGTTCTCAGACATATTTTTACTTGTTGTACTACAAGTACCACAATAACTTTATCAAATATATATTTTGCACCCCAAAATTTTGTTTCTATTACAAGCAGATCTCGGTGGGACCTCCAGATTAATGTCGGAATATTTATGCTGTCTCCGATTGACAGTCTATATTATTTATGTGAATAAATTAAAATAAATAAAGGAGATTCTAACTTATTATCATAAATATCAAGCTAAATCAAGCTCGTGATCTGCGTTGAATTGAATTGAAGACAAAACCCAGTTACAGACAAAATATATATGTAATTTATTAATACAATTTATAGTGCAAAATAATATATATAATAAAATTGGCGATGATAAAATTCAATCAATGATATGCAAAATAGTGATAAAGACAAAAATAATTGAGAACATATATATACACAATTATGCCTTCCTATAATAATACCCCTCAATTATATTTAAAATCAATTTAATACTTGATTTCTCTCAGCCGACAAATGTCCGATTAAACCCAAATCTGGTTTATCTTTTATCTATATAAATACATATATATATATTATCAACCATACTGGTCTAGAACTGAATTCAATTCCTTGGAGATAATACCGTGTTTTCACTAGTATATTTTCAATCTCCCTGTATTGGATTAATTTTCAGGATGATGCTGCAGGTACACCCCAATCTTATCCCAAAACAGATACTATACACAAAGTATGGTTAATTGAATATATATATAGATATGTATTATATTAATTAATTATCCTATAAAATATAGGTAAGGTTATACTATACCAAAATGTCAGCTAGCAGAAATCAGTTTCAATGGTTCTAAGATGGCTGCCTCCAATGACTGAAAAGGTGGTCAGGGTTGGATCTGGTCTTTTGATGATGTTCAGAGCGATCTCTAGATAGCTCTAGAGATCGCCCTTTCTGTCAGCCCATACCATCTTTTTATCCTATCTTAGAAAGGGCTTGGCCAAGTTTTATCATTAACTAGTGACCTCACTTTATAATCAATATAACCTCCCTCTAGTATTTTACCCTAACACTAGATGGCACTAGTATTCCATACAAAAATCGAACCACTCGCTTATTTCTCTTATTTTATACTAGCAATGAATGTTATCTAAGGTTTCAGACAAAACCTTGAGAAGATCTTGAATAGACAATGGCTTTTATACTTCGTCAACCACCTTGTTTATCCTTAAATCTTTTCACCAGACCTAATTAAATCAAGATAAACAGGGCTATCTCAATTCATTGTTCTTGGAAGAGACAGGGTTTGTTCATGATCACCTGTGTCCACATTTCTCCATTCAAGAAAACCTCAAGGAAAGAAATAATTAATTTGTGTGTTACACTGAGAGAGATTCTAAAAATGACAGAGGAATTTGTACCTCGTTTCTACTCTTAATACTGAATATAGCTATAAGGACCATGCTATACTATATATTCGGTACGCCTATTAAAATTGATAATATAAAATCAATCTACTCCTACATTGATTAATATAAAAACCACAAAGAAAGATTAGAGTCTTTCTATTCACTGAAAATCATCAGAACTCAGCACATTTCTAATACATTGTCTTATCTAGGCAATTACATTTCATTAGACCTTGGGACATCTCCTTCTCACAAAAACAGACTTAGGTAAACACTTTGGTACATATCGTAAACCTTAGGTTAGCAATTTCAGAGTAAAAAAAAAAAATCTCACCCTGCCTTTTAAAATAAGACAAAATGGTTGTCCCTTAGGCTCATGTCCATACTCTTATATAGGCCTTATACTTATGGACTTTATTCATACCCAATAGTTCTGACATCACACAGGCGTCGCGGGTGAGGGTCGGATGTGTTCAGGGTGCATTGCGGGAAACCCCTGCGAGTAGGCACGCAATTGCCTGCGATTGCGTCCTGATGTTCAGTTTTTTCTGTGTGAGTGCAATGCGTTTTGCACGCGTATGAGAAAAAACTGAATGTGGTACCCGAACCCGGACTTCTTAACTGAAGTTCGGGTTTGGGTTATTTGTTCTGTAGATTTTATTACTTTCCATTTAAACATAGTTATATTGGAAAAGAATAGCATTCTTTAATACAGAATTCTAAGTATAATGTCAATTGAGGGTTAAAAAATAATAAAAACACAACTCCCCTCATCCACTTGATCGTGCAGCCAGCATCGTCTTTCTTCTTCTTTCAGGACCTTTGATGATGTAATTCAGAAGGACCGCCACCATGTGGTGAGCGCGGTGACGTCATAAAAGGTCCTTTTGCAGGTCCTGAAAGAAGAAGAAATAAGACGATGCCGGCTGCACAATCAAGTGGATGAGGTGAGTTTATTTTGTTTTTTAACCCCTCAAGGCACCTTTTACTAAGCATTCTGTATTAAGAATGCTATTATTTTCCCTTATAACAATGTTATAAAGGAAAATAATGCATTGAATAGATTTTAATGGAGTCCGGGCTTACTCATCTCTATCATCTCCTAGCAACCATGCGTGAAACTCGCACTGCATCCGCACTTGCTTTTCACACAACCCCATTCATTTCTATGTGTGAAAAACACAGAATATAGAACATGCAGCATGAAAATCACCGCTCATCTGCTCTTACCCATTGAAGTAAATGGGTCCGGATTCAGTGTGGGTGCAATGCTTTCATCTCACGCATTGCACCCGCACAGAATTCTCGCCCTTGTGAAAGGGCCTTACTGCTTCTCACTGTCTCCATCGTCAACCATCAATAACAGAATGTATGGCCAGGATTAACCTTAAATGTTCCAACACAATGACATTTCACTTTGCACATGCTACAGAATCTGTACGAATAGTGTAAGGGTCCATTCAGATGTCCGTAGCGTTTTGCAGGCCGCAAAATATTATTCCTTGAGGCACTGTAGTGACATTATTTCTGGGACATTATACAAGCATTATTACAGGGAGCACAATGTGGGAAGTATTATTACTCATAGGCGTGATTGTTATTGCTTAAAGGAGAACTGTTATATTTTCATTAAAAAAAATCTATTTTAGCATATGTTACTGCTGCAGCACCATTATGCATAAAACAATCTTTAGTTTATTCACTTACCACTGTTTTCCTTGAGTTTTCCCTTTAGTTACGGCCATTTTGAATCCTACATTATGAGGCTCTTCTCAAGATGGCTCCTCTGCCAGCTCTCTGAGGCCAAAACTGCATTCCCTCAGGTCACATACAAACTTGCTGTACCTTCCTGCCAGCCAATCAGATTGGATTACTGAGAGACACGCCTCCTCACTGTGAAGCCTCATGCAGGCATGCAATGTGAAGGAACGTCCCTCTGTCTTCCTAGTCGGAGACAGAAGAGCCCTAGCAACAGTCTTTTAAGGGAGCAGTGGAAAGTGTTGTGGTAAAAATATTAATAGTTGTAATCAGCTCGCATCAAAGTTCGTGTAAGGAATAGGCAACTCCATCTTCCCTCAGCTGCAGCCAGAGAACCACACAAATGCTACCATCTTGCTTCAATTCTGAGCAACTTCTCCCTCCTCCTTGCCCAGTATCCGTCTTTTATTGACTACCACAAAAGGTGTACAAGGGGCTGGCCCAAGACAAGGATACAGGAAGTGATGACATATCAAAGGACAGGGAGGGGCAGCCAATGTGGCTGTGCAGACAATGGACACACCCCATACAAACACATGTATACAATAATCTACCATTACCACTGAGAGACATGATGACAATCTATAAAACACACACACATCCTAAGATAAAATGTCCGCATAATAAAATTTCCACAACAGTCCCTCCTCTTTGTCATATGCTCCTCAGTGTCCCTTGACGAATCTTGATCTTCTTCTTTGCAAAAAAAACTGTCTTGTCTTCGAAAAGTCCTGAATCCATAAAACAAAACAGATGATGGAAAACAGAAAGTCAATCTTGACACGTAGCTTCTTTTCTTCGGGAGGTGACTTAGGAGGTGGCGTTTCGCGTTGGTCGCTGGCTGGTTTGGGATCCTCTGCATCTGGTCCATGGTTTGGTCTTCAGGACGTCTTGTCTGTTCGGGCTTCGGTATATCAGTCGATTAGACATCAGGAACATCTCACTCCGGCGTATAGAAGGAATGGAGACAAAAAACAAGTACAGTATATGTCCTATTTCCTTTCACCCGGATCCAATGGAAAACCAGTGAGCCCCAAGACCTCCCAAAGTTTTAAAAAGGAATCTGACTCTCACTAGTCATAGCTCCGCCCCTGCCCTGCTCCTGTCAGTATGGGCCTGACCCTTGTCAATGGTGTCTGCTAGCCTGGCATAACCATATACCTTCCTCACAACTGGAGGATCCCAAATCTACTGGTCGCCTAGCTGCCCGGACACCCATACAGGATTAACAAGCGAGGAGCAGGAGCCAGAGCTAATATTAATATTGTCTATCAACAAATGCCTCCTTGTAACAAACCAAAGGGACGAAAAAAGGGACGAAAAAAAAGTTCGTCCCTCGAACTTCAGAGACGTTGGCGTCATCAGCATCACCTGGAATGGCCCAAGATATCTCGCCTCTAGTCCCGCCCTGGATGTTTCTTTAGCACGACCCAATCACCTGGTTGGCTAGAATGAACACTGGTTATTGAGTCTGGGTCCGGGAGCAATTCCCGAACCCGGTGGTGGACATCGGGTGATAACCCGTGGGGCTGCCTGGAGGCATACCTGATGGAATAAAAGGGTTACAGCGGAACATTCAGGCCATGGATCGGCTGTGATTTTTACCTACTTTGCAAAAATCTGACCCAAGTACCAGCAAAGAAAAGGCAGTTGTGATTGATTGACATTTGAGAGGTTAGAAAGTTTGAAGATCGTTGATTTCTGCACCACTTTCCCCCCTTCTCATCGGCCTTAAAACCAGGACGAAGAGAAGCTGGATTAGCATGGTGCATCGTCTCAAGGTTAGATGGAGAGATGACGGAGGGATGAGAGAGAGAGATAGAGAAAGAGAAAAAGAAAAGCGCTTCTCTTGGACTCTGCAGTCTTAGCGGGATGGGAGTACATGACAGTGTTAGTTCGCACTGTCTGGGGCTTTTGAATGTCCTGTTGCTGGAGATCGATGGATTCGTGCAGCCACAGTTCTGCTTTCTGGAGGGAACCATGGCTTTGGAGTCTAGTGGGGAATTTACGGACAAACTTTTTCCCGATCCAGACCTCAAAGGTCCCTTCTTTGGGGATCATCCACTCTGAACCTACAGTCCCTTGGTGCCAATCTTTGAGGGGGATTAACAACTCCTCCTCTATAGATGGATTTCATGTACTGCTTGGCTGTCCTATAGTAGTCAGAAGTGGTACCCTTCTGATCCCTAATTTTCCCTAAACCCATGCTTGAGCATAAATTTTCCTGCGACCTACGCAAGGAATTTTCTAAAAGTAGGTGCATCCACCTCCAGTGTCCTGCGACAAATGCCTGGACGGCTGCTACTCCTCTTCGTTCGCCTCTGAGTTGCCCTAGGGTTTCTGGCACCGACACACAGACCCGTTCACCCTAGTTAGACCTCAGGAAAAGGAGTAATCAGTGTGAGGGAAAGGGCTCTCGCCGACACACGGCGGCCCTCTGAGTCTCCTAATGAGATATACCAGCCTCGGTTTTGGCTCTGAATAGTGACCTGACCACAGGATAGGGCTTCCAATTGACCTGGAGTGGAAAAGGGGGGTGCACAGAGAACACACAGTACCCTCTGTGGGGACGAGGGGTGCACAGGAAACAAACACACAGTACTCCTGTGGGGAATGGGGTTACTCACATAGCTATTGGTATGCCCAGGTGATATACATCACCTTGTCTCCTTAAAAAAAAATGCTCATCAACTCACTTTCCTTTGCCGATATGATTCTATATAGTCAAGCTGAACAGCACACAAAGCCCTTTTTGCAGTGACTGATCAAAAACCCCTCGCTCAGCAGCAGCCCTTGAATTCAGAAAGTAGTTCCCACACAATATCATGAGACCCCCAGTACTCCTAACTAAATCTACAGAGAAAAGAGAGGGAGAGAGAGAAAAGCAGCAAATATGCAATAAAAACCTAAAAAATAAAAATGAGTAAAAGAAGAAAAATGTAAATATAAATTAATCAAAGAAATACCCACACAAAAATAGACAAATATAACTGAAAAATAAAAAGGAAAAAAAAACACTTGATTATCTACATTGAGCTTCAGTAAAAAATAAATTTTACCTTAAAACCCAAAACTCATGCAAAAACGAAACCCTTAGGAACACATACAATTGTATAGGACTGAATTAACAAATCAATGTCCTGGAGGGTTCCCCTGAAACCGTACAGGAGAAATTCCTACCCACCCAGTAATTGAAATGTTAATTTGCCCCCAGCCCCAAACAGCTTCAGATTCATTTGACCAGAGAAGCAGGATTTAACATCACAAGGTCCCAAAACCGGTTTCTTTCACATTTTAACCGTTCATATTGTGATTTAAAATCCGCCTCACTGATCCAAGATCTTGGCTGTCCCTGGATTCTCTGCCTTTGCAAAGAAGCATATCTGGGACCATTACCCCACCTCGCCGCTAGGTGTGGTTCTGGGGTACTTAACATACCTGTGTCTGTTGCCATTAGCAACATTACAATATCGTGCAATGTGACCGTATACCCTGCATGCGAAACAAAGGATAGCTCGCCTCCCTCCACAATAACTTGCACATGGCGATTTGAATTGGCGCACAACATTAAAATTTCCACAACAAAAGGGACAGGAGACCTTAATGAAAACTGTTATTATAAGGCAATTGCAGATATTTTGGCAATCATTGACAGACTAACTCAGGTATACATGCCTAGCTCTATTAAATTAACTGACAGCTTTAATTACTACAGAGAGCACTATATAGGCATTATTTATAATACTAGGGGCACTATTTTTTTTCAGCAGTATAGTATTGGCTGACAGCAGGATGAAAATCTTGGGGAACCTGGGGGAAGGGGTGTGATCTAATATGTCTGTACCGCAAACTCTACAAAGAGATGAGGCTGAAAGAATTTGGCAACCTGAGACCATAAGGGAGGGGACTTCAGCATCAGAGGAGACATCACTGCATATAAGTTCGATGCAGTGTTCGATAGATCTGGCTCACTACCATGACCCATGTCTCACCTCCTTAGTCCCCTTCTCCATATCTTACAGACAACCACCACAACGGGGAGGTATTCTGTGCTGAATTGTAGTATTTTATTTCTGCTGGGATTGTATTTGGTTCTGCAGATTCCTAATATGAGAAAGCATAACACATGTGACAGCACAGCATGTTCTTAAACACATTGTTACCACAGTCAATAATGCATTTTTATATATATATATATATATATATATATATATATATATAAAATAAAGAATACTGCGGCACCTCTAATAAAGTGACGTGCTTTATTCACCAATAAGGCGAAACGTTTCGGTTCACTCCATGGAAACTTTTTCAAGCAGTGATAGCAAACAGTGGTGCCAGTACAAGTATATAAAGGATTGCAATAATCAATTCATCCAATAAGTGCAAAACAATACATAAAACACCAAAATATATTTTAAAAAAAACATGATTTCACCATATCATATCACATATACATGATCCAATATTATAAAAGTGCATACACAATAAAGTATGTGTAAATATATTCCATATACGATAATTCCATAATTGTTCATGATTACACCATTGGTATCCATCGTGAAAGTGACAGGTGCAGGGTTAAAAACATAATTATATAAAGGAATAAGATAGGATAGACCAACCAGCATGGAGGAACAATCTGGGTTCACGGCGTCTCAGTATGGAAAATGCGCATGTCCATGACGCACACCGAAACTTCTGCGATTCACTATCAGCTGATCACAGCATATCCGGTATGTACCTGGAACTCAGGGACATGACGCACACGCCAGAGTCAAGGAAGGGAGGCGTGCCGCCAAGGCTCATGTGGCCACATCATGGTCACCTGACCACAGCACACCCGTCCGCCACTGCAAAACCACTAGTCTATGTCACATACTCCGCTCTCCAGGAAGAACTACAAGTCACGTGAGAGAGAACCACATGACTACGTAGGTCAAAAGGCATGGGCAAACTGTCAGATATCTATTAACCCCAATGCTGCCAATAACGAAGTTTGGTATACATAAATAATGTATCGCATGTGTCCCACCATCAAATCTATCAAGTAAAAATAATTTCTATAAAGGAGAGAAAGGCAGAGCCCAACATTATAATGAAGATCTTTGAAGTACAATATGATTGTCATCACAGAGAAACTTCATAATCAGAGGGATACACATGCAAAGCAACCTGATAGGTGGACGCTGTGCATATCGGTCATTCCCTTAATAAAGTGATACAAACTGAAAAATAAATATCAGTGAATTAAAGCCAACCAGACTGATACACATCCTGTGTGAAATATACCAGTCCAATCAGTATTCTTACAAGTGCATTCGGTATAACTCACCATTTTAAATAAACTAAACAATAAACAATGATGGGCTCATGGCTCAACCTCCACTGGGTAAAAAATACTATATTTTATATTTAAAGTATAATCAATGGGAGAAAACATACAACACAATATATGGTTTTAATGTATTAAGTTTGGAAATCCAATAGAGCTCACGATTTTTAAGGGTCAAGATTCTATTACCTCCTCTACGGCAAAATGGGACATGATCAATGATCATACACCTGAGGTCTGTTGTGCTTTTTCATAAGTTTAAACAGTTATATCTACTTATTTTAGTTATAATGGGTATTCATTGCCTTTAAGAGCAATGTTGATTTATATTCACAGTTTTGTATGAAGTGTCATGTAGGCCGAAGTAAGTTCATGAGAAGATTACTGTGCTGTTCAAAAGCTAGTGTTATCGTAACAATATATTATACATTTAGAAAGTTAGAAGATACGCTGCACCTGCAGATTCTGAGGCTTCATTGTTTTTCCTTTCTTAACATGAATTCCACAGTGTGAGAATGGTCTAGATCAGTGGTGCACAACCTTTTCTGGTCTGGGGCCACATTGTCAGCCTGAACCAATTCCAAGGGCCGAAAATAAAACTTAAAGGGGTATTACCAACTGAAATACTGTATTTTTGGCATATTGAACATACTGTATATTCTATAAATGTTTAGTTACAGTTCCAGGACTCCCATCTAATAGGAGAATACATGAAAGATACATGTCTTTTACCAGATGTTTGGGGGCCGCACAAAATGGTATCGAGGGCCGCATGTGGCCCCCGGGCCACAGGTTGTGCACCCCTGGTCTAGATGTTCCTCAAAGTATATATTCATGTATCACAGTTTGTCCCTCAGCCCTGAGACAAGGCCTCCAGATGTCAGAGGTGTGAAGTATTGAAAATATCAGGCATGTATGAGTCAACCCTTAATGGTATGATGCTTATTGCTTATACAACAGTGCCACATAGATATTAGCAGTTAATACTACATCAGTAGCAAAAGTGCATTCTGGGTAGTATTATGACGTCATGCTCCTTATCAATGCACACACCCATCCAACAATTATTGGAAAGTTGCAAACTCGGAGGGCGTGTTCATCTGATAAGTTTTGGGTTAAGAAACCAGTTACCAGAAAAAAAAAAGGGGGAGAAAAAGGAAAAAGAGAAACAAACATTTTGTAGAAAAAAACTCTTGAGAGAAAAACTCTTGAGAGCTGGCTGCCCCAAGACTCTGCACATCACTTGACCCTTGGGTAATGTATATTTTGTTTTTATGTAGTATTGATCTAAATTAATTGGCTTGATACTTAGCCAGATACCCGCTCATTTGCGGACGTGTAGCGTTAGTTGCTACATGAGTATTTTCTCTGATTTCAGTTACGATGCATATAACTGAAAAAAGGGGATAATATTGAAGAAACTCTTTGTTGGCAGATCCATGTGTTTTTTTCCGAATGGTGTACCGGTGTTGATTACATCTTGTCTTAAATTCTAAAGACGTCTCCCCCACGTACATATTACATGGGCAACACAGAATATAAACAACAAAAGTTGAGTCGCAGGTTAAGAAGTGTCTAATAGGGAACCTCTTGTCAGTAACAGGGTGGATGAAAAAATTCCCTTTTTGTATAAATTGTCAGTTAATACAATTAAGGCATAGAAAACAGACCATTTTTGGATTATGCAGGACCGTTTTTTCAGATTTTTTTTGGAGCTCAATATCTGTATGAACAAGTCTATCTTTTAAGTTCTTCTGTCTCCTACAGTCATGTGAAAAAATTAGGACACCCTTTGAAAGCATGTGGTTTTTTGTAACATTTTTAATAAAAGGTTATTTCATCTCCGTTTCAACAATACAGAGAGATTAAAGTAATCCAACTAAACAAAGAAAACTGAAGAAAAGTCTTTTCAAGATCTTCTGTAAATGTCATTCTACAAAAATGCCTATTCTAACTGAGGAAAAAGATAGGACACCCTCACATGTATTCCCTCTTAAATTGGCTCAGATCTCACACAGGTATATCACACCAGGTGCACATAATTAGTAGATCGTTACTCTGCATGTTGAATGAGGCTTGCCCTATTTAAACCTCAGACATTTAGTTTGGTGTGCTCCTGACTGTTGAAGTGAGAGTGAGCACCATGGTGAGAGCAAAAGAGCTGTCAGAGGACTTCAGAAAAAAGATTGTAGCAGCCTATGAGTCTGGGAAGGGATTTAAAAAGATCTCAAAAGATTTTGAAATCAGCCATTCCACTGTCCGGAAGATAGACTACAAGTGGAGGGCTTTCAAAACAACTGCCAACATGCCCAGGACTGGTCGCCCCAGCAAGTTCACCCCAAGAGCAGACCGCAAGATGCTAAAAGAGGTCTTCAAAAACCCTATAGTGTCATCTCGAGAACTACAGCAGGCTCTGGCTACTGTTGATGTAGAAGTACATGCCTCTACAATCAGAAAGAGACTGTACAAGTTTAACTTGCATGGGAGGTGTGCAAGGAGGAAACCTTTGCTTTCCAAGAGAAACATTGAGGCCAGACTGACATTTGCCAGAGATAAAGTTGACAAAGACCAGGACTTCTGGAATAATGTTCTTTGGACAGATGAGTCCAAAATTGAATTATTTGGACACAACAGCAGAGGACATGTTTGGTGTAAACCAAACACAGCATTCCAAGAAAAGAACCTCATACCAACTGTGAAGCATGGAGGTGGAAGTGTCATGGTTTGGGGCTGCTTTGCTGCAGCAGGACCTGGTCAGCTCACCATCATAGAATCCACGATGAATTCTACTGTGTATCAGAAGGTGCTTGAAGAACATGTGAGACCATCAGTTAGAAAATTAAAGCTGAAGCGGAACTGGACCATGCAACATGACAATGACCCAAAACATACTAGTAAATCAACCAAAGATTGGCTGAAAAAGAAGAAATGGAGAGTCCTGGAATGGCCAAGTCAAAGTCCAGATTTGAATCCCATTGAGATGCTGTGGGGTGACTTGAAAAGGGCTGTACATGCAAGAAACCCCTCAAACATCTCACAGCTGAAAAAGTTCTGCATTGAGGAGTGGGGTAAAATTTCCTCAGACCGATGTCAAAGACTGGTAGATGGCTACAAGAACCGTCTCACTGCAGTTATTTCAGCCAAAGGAGGTAACACTCGCTATTAGGGGCAAGGGTGTCCTATCTTTTTCCTCAGTTAGAATAGGCATTTTTGTAGAATGACATTTACAGAAGATCTTGAAAAGACTTTTCTTCAGTTTTCTTTGTTTAGTTGGATTACTTTAATCTCTCTGTATTGTTGAAACGGAGATGAAATAACCTTTTATTAAAAATGTTACAAAAAACCACATGCTTTCAAAGGGTGTCCTAATTTTTTCACATGACTGTATATGAAAACAAGGGACGTGTTTTAAACTCATTAACATCTTCATGTCCACTACTAATGATAGACCAATGTTTATTAATTATCTTGTTGATCCTCTGTGTATGTTGTAATGGTATTTTATTTAAAGCTTTCCTAGATGTTGATCTCTTCAGTAGATTCTCTCTGCTGCGTGCATGCTTTAACGTTGATAAATACCTTTGAGAGTTAACTATAGATTTAGGAAAACCCTGATTTACAAAGGCCTTATTCATTCTATCCAAAGTTGCATTCAGTTGCGATTCATCACTGACAATGCGTTTTGCGCGCAAAAACTGGCTTAACCCCTTAGGGACCCATGACATACCGGTATGGCATGGTTCTTGAGTCCTTAAGGACCCATAACGTACCGGTACATCATGGGTTTAAAACTACATTGTGGCGCGGCGGGGCATCAATTCAGACCTGCGGTTTGCTGCGTTTCCGGTCCATTCTGGTCTCCGGTGAACCAGAAAAGGATGGTGATCGGTGGTGTGATTACACACCACCAATCACAGTCCGAGCATTTGGGGGAGGCGGTGCTGGTCGTGGTGCTGATGGGTGCTGTCCATGGTGCTGGAGAGAGGCGGGAGATTCAAACTCACCTCCTCTTGCTGCTGCTGCACCGTCTTCACCAGCTCCTGCGATCCCCCCGTCGGCACCCATCACCCTCCAGGTAGGTTAGGGTCAGTAAGGGAGAGGCACCTTTAGGCAGGGTTAGCAGGGAGAGTTAATTAGGGGGGAAAAAAAACTTTAACAGATTTATTGCTTTTGGTGGTCTCTGGTGGTTCGGGTCCACAGTACTTTTCAGTGACCCATTTGTGAATCTGATGGTGGAGCAGACGAACCTGTACGCCCAACAGTTCATTGCTCAGCACCTGGGCTCCTTTTTGGCTAGACCCGGTGGCTGGATGCCGGTCAGGGCAGCCGAGATGAGGACATTTTGGGGTCTCGTGCTGCACATGGGTCTAGTGTAAAAACCCAGTGTCAGGCAATAATGGAGTGGGGACGTCCTCTACCAGACCCCACTCTACAGTATGGCCATGACACGCCCCCGGTTTGAGGCCATCAGGAAATGTCTGCATTATTCAAATAATGGACAGTGGGCCCCTACACAGAGGAAGGGGGGAGTATACTTATTTTAAAATATAACTTTTAATGTGGTCTGAGAAATTACAGAATAATAAAGACTCACTACATAAAATTGACATACATACATGGATATGACCAAATTAATGGTGCCTTGCTGGTATAGACAGAAAAAATATTCTGCTCCGTCCGGGAGGACGCGAACAGTCTTACCAGACCCTTTGTAGATAGTGGGACGGGATCCTTGATGATAGGAGGCAGGAAACACTAGGTGTACACCGGGTGGGAAAGGGTGCTGAAGGTGTATAGCTGGGTAGATCTGATGGTACTGTTGCCCCTATGCGACCCTAACACAGTGAAGGGGCTATTATGCTTCTACCTATCTACACGGAGCACTCGCCTTTGAAAAGGCGACCCCGTCTGGTAACCTGTCCCTGTAGAGGACCTGACCCTAAAACTACAAGATTTACCAGTGGTAGAAGGATAAAGATACTTCCAGTGGGCTCCCGACGTGGCACGTTTCTGTCCGTGACTTCTTCAGGGGAACGACTGCAGGAGGTAACGGGATAGCCGCAGGTGTCTAACCTTGGGCCAAAAAAAAAAGTAAACACTGGGAGAAAGATAAAAAGCTGTCAAAGCTTATAATCTGCTATCCTGGGGTGGGATGCAGTATGGCACAGGAGGGGTGGTCCTGCGCAGGACGGTCCGGGGGATGCAATAATCCCAGACAAATGAGGCCCTTATGGTTGAGGGTAACACTATTGTCTATCAATATTGTCAGCCAGTCGCAAGTGTGTGTCTCATGAGTGAGTTTAAATAGACGCGCTCCCTCCCTGTCGCCCCACCCACTTCCCATGACGTCATCCGTGTGCGACGCCTACCTGGAGCGCCTCCCTCCGTCCGGTCAGGTGACCCAGGCACCAGTGAATCTGGACCGAGTCATCACAAGCACGGCAGGGAGCGGACGCAGCCGGTGACGTCACACGCCAGCGACACCACGTGGGATGGGCGGGAACGCGGCCGGGGGTGGGCGGGAGTCTGGATCACATGACCAATGTTTAGCTGGTCTAGTGTTCACATGGGACGCAAAGTGTATGCGTCTCCTAGGTAACATATTATAGTGGTAATGAAGCCTAGACGGCTAGTAGCATTTGATGCAGGATTCACTAGTGCAGAACAAGGTGCAGATAGATGTTACAGCATTGTGTTAAATGAGCCTCATGGAGTCAAGAACATATATATGTGGGGGTGCGTCTATACATTAGACTAGGGTGCCATGACATGAATGCACAGAATGTAATCCCTGTGAATGTGTTCAGAATGGCGCGGCCCCAAACATAGTGTCCACTCCATATGTAACCACAGCCACCCCAGAAGACAAAGTGCCCCCAGGGAATTATGTATATAGATAGGGGTACAATCCATTACGGGCAATTTGCACAAATTACAGAACAGGAGGCAGGGCAAGTGGTATGTGTGTATACATGACAATACGTCTGCGCAGTTTACTGCATGCGACCGTGGGCGTGTATACAATTGCAGAGAACCTCCCCACGAGACCATCATTTAGAAGGGCTGTCTAATATATATGAATAATGTTTTCATAGGAAACAGGCGTAATTCAGCCTCTCGTTCATGCCACTTGGTGCTGCTGTTTTCAGATCGAAAATCCAGCGTGCCTCACGTTGGAGCAGGCTCCTATCCCAGTCCCCCCCTCTTGGTGGGGGTTTTACCAGGTCAATGCCCATGAATTTTAACCGGGCTTTGCCATTGTGATCGGTGTGCACGTGTTTAGACAACGGGGTGTCTCTCTTGTGTGTGACATCCCCTACGTGCTCACCGATCCTCCTGCGAAGTTCTCGTATGGTCTTGCCAACGTATTCCAGACCACATTCACAGAGGATGCGGTATATCACACCTCTGGATTTACAATTGATAAAATGTGGAATGGAATACGTCTTGCCCGTGACCGAGCTGGTGAAGGTTTTGGTGGTCAAGATATGTTTGCAGGCAACGCACCTGCCACATTTGTGACTGCCCACCACAGTGGACCGCAGCCATGTTGAATGTGTACTAATAGGTGAAAAGTGACTGCGAACTAATTTATCACGCAAGTTGGTACCACGTCTGTACGTGATCTAAGATCTGTCTCCTATGATGTCCTGAAGGTCGGGATCCATCTTTAGAATCCCCCAGTGACATTCGAGGATCTTCCTGACCTGACTCGAACCTCTGTTGAATGTGGTGATTACACGGGACAGTTTAGTTGTGGAGGTGTTCAGTTGTTTCGTAATTAAGAGTGTAGGTCTCTGTCGTGCAAGCGACGCCTTGTAGGTGGATCTTAAGATATAATCCGGGTACCCTCTTTGTAAAAATCTAGCCCTTAAGTCGGCTGCCTGAGCCACAAAATCTTTCTTGTCTGAGCAGTTCCTGCGCAGACGGAGATACTGCCCTCTTGGTATCCCTCTCCTGAGTGGGAGAGGGTGACTGCTCTCCCATCTCAGGAGAGAGTTTGTCGCATTGGATTTCCTGTATATGGAGGTGTCCAGTTCACCCTTAGCGTTCTTGGTAACTTTAATTTCCAGGAATGGTAGGCTAGTTGGATGTGTCTCGTATGTGAACCTCATGCCTATCTCATTCTGATTCAGTCGCATCACGAACGACTCAAACTGAGTGGGGCTGCCATTCCAGGTGATGAAGAGGTCATCTATATAACGCGCCCACAGCCCAATTCTAGATAGATCATCCGGATTCGTCTCCCCGAATACCAGGGTCTCCTCCCACCAGCCCAGGAATAAATTAACATACGACGGGGCACACGGACTCCCCATCGCGGTACCCCTGAGCTGGTGGTAGATTTTATTATCAAAGGAGAAGAAATTCCTGTTGAGAGTGAACTCTAGAATCCGGATGATGAACTGGCTGTGGGCGCGGTATTGACACCCCCTGGATTTCATGAAAAAATCAACTGCCGTCAATCCTAGCTGGTGTGGTATAGACGAATATAGGGCCTCTACGTCAATGCTTGATAGCAAACAGTCCCTCTCAAGGCATAGACCCTCCAACTGTATGAGGAGGTCCGTAGTATCCCTGAGATGGGAAGGTAACGTAGAGACGAATGGTGCTAGGACTCGATCTATGTAGATCCCCAGATTTTGATTCAAATTGTCTACCCCCGATACTATTGGTCTCCCTCTCAGGGGGGATGTCCCCTTATGAACCTTGGGGAGACAATAGAATGTGGATCTACGGGGTAATTGAGGTAATAAAAACGCATACTCTTCCAACGAGATGACTTTAGAGCTTTTGGCCTCATCAAGGATGGATTTGAGTTCGTGTTTGTATACATCCGTAGGGTCCCTTTCCAAGATCTCGTAGGTCTCTGTGTCAGATAGAAGATTCCTACACATATCCCTATATTGCACAGAGTCCATGACCACAATGTTTCCCCCCTTATCAGCAGGTTTAATGATGATTTGGGGGTCATTGGCAAGGGAGGAAATGGCGGTGGCCGTGGACTCTGCGCAATTGGAGTGGTGCGATGAGATCTGAAGATTTTCCAACTCATTGGTAACAATATTTAGAAAGACGTCTGATATATTTAGAAAGTTTCTGATTAAGGGTAGTGAGTGTATTTCTCTCTTCCTCCACCAGTAGTCTCTTCAATCTGAGGGAACTACTGGTAGCCTCCTGTTCCCACTTGGTCAAAAAACCCGGGTTACGTGAACGAGCTGATGGAAGAAGAGATATACAAAGACCTTGTGGGACTATACCGTTTTTAATATAATTATCAAGACTCTGGACTTCCCACCACAACATAATTTGTTCTTTATATACCTGGGTCAGGTCAGTGAAAGCGGTGTGAAAAGACGGTAGATACTTTTTCTGAAAAAATTGTTTCTAAGAAAATATATCCTGCTCCAAAGTGAGGCACGCTGGATTTTCGATCTGAAAACAGCAGCACCAAGTGGCATGAACGAGAGGCTGAATTACGCCTGTTTCCTATGAAAACATTTTTCATATATATTAGACAGCCCTTCTAAACTCCTGTTTTTATGATGTCTCGTGGGGAGGTTCTCTGCAATTGTATACACGCCCACGGTCGCATGCAGTAAACTGCGCAGATGTATTGTCATGTATACACACATACCACTTGCCCTGCCTCCTGTTCTGCAATTTGTGCAAATTGCCCGTGATGGATTGTACCCCTATCTATATACATAATTCCCTGGAGGCACTTTGTCTCCTGGGGTGGTTGTGGTTACATATGGAGTGGACACTATGTTTGGGGCCGCGCCATTCTGAACACATTCACAGGGATTACATACTGTGCATTCATGTCATGGCACCCTAGTCTAATGAATAGACCCACCCCCACATATATATGTTCTTGACTCCATGAGGCTCATTTAACACAATGCTGTAACATCTATCTGCACCTTGTTCTGCACTAGTGAATCCTGCATCAAATGCTACTAGCCGTCTAGGCTTCATTACCACTATAATATGTTACCTAGGAGACGCATACACTTTGCGTCCCATGTGACCACAAGACCAGCTAAACATTGGTCATGTGATCCAGACTCCCGCCCACCCCCGGCCGCGTTCCCGCCCATCCCACGTGGTGTCGCTGGCGTGTGACGTCACCGGCTGCGTCCGCTCCCTGCCGTGCTTGTGATGACTCGGTCCAGATTCACTGGTGCCTGGGTCACCTGACCGGATGGAGGGCGGCTCTCCAGGTAGGAGTCGCACACGGATGACGTCATGGGAAGTGGGTGGGGCGACGGGGAGGGAGCGCATCTATTTAAACTCACTCATGAGACACACACTTGGGGCTGGCTGACAATAGTGTTACCCTCAACCATAAGGGCCTCATTTGTCTGGGATTATTGCATCCCCCGGACCGTCCTGCGCAGGACCACCCCTCCTGTGCCATACTGCATCCCACCCCAGGATAGCAGATTATAAGCTTTGACAGCTTTTTATCTTTCTCCCAGTGTTTACTTTTTATTTTGGCCCAAGGTTAGACACCTGTGGCTATCCGGTTACCTCCTGCAGTCGTTCCCCTGAAGAAGTCACGGACAGAAACGTGCCACGTCGGGTGCCCACTGGAAGTATCTTTATCCATCTACCACTGGTAAATCTTGTAGTTTTAGGGTCAGGTCCTCTACAGGGACAGGTTACCAGACGGGGTCGCCTTTTCAAAGGCGAGTGCTCCGTGTAGATAGGTAAAAGCATAATAGCCCCTTCACTACGTTAGGGTCACATAGGGGCAACAGAACCATCAGATCTACCCGGCTATACACCTTCAGCACCCTTTCCCGCCCGGCGTACACCAAGTGTTTCCTGCCTCCTATCATCGAGGATCCTGTCCCACTATCTACAAAGGGTCTGGTAAGACTGTTCGCGTCCTCCCGGACGGAGCAGAATATTTTTTCTGTCTATACCAGCAAGGCACCATTAATTTGGTCATATCCATGTATGTATGTCTATTTCATGTAGTGAGTCTTTATTATTCTGTAATTTCTCAGACCACATTAAAAGTTATATTTTAAAATAAGTATACTCCCCCCTTCCTCTGTGTAGGGGCCCACTGTCCGCTGTATCACTTGTCTTTAGAGCCTGTATTGATTCAGTGCTCTGATCAATCCTTGATTATTCAGATAATGCAGCATTTCCCCCTGAGGTGATTCTGCCTATGACCATCTGTATAAGATACGGCCGGTCATCGATCACTTCGGGGCCAAATTTGCGTAAGCCTACATACCTGGAAGGGAGATCACGGTTGATAAGTCTCTTGTTGCGTTCAAGGGGAGATTCAGTTTCCGCCAATACATTCCCATTAAGTGGGCGAGGTATGGCGTGAAAATGTACAAAATTTGTGAGAGTACCTCAGGGTACACTTACAAATTTTGTGTGTACGAGGGGCGAGATTCCCGTATTCAACCCCTAGAATGTGCCCCCACTCTGGGTGTTAGCGGGAAACTCGTGTTGGGACCTTATGCACCCACTGCTAGATAAGGGTTACCACTTGTACGTGGATAACTTTTATACTAGCATTCCCTTGTTCTGGTCCCTTGCCGCCAGATCCAAGTCTGCTTGTGGGACCGTGCAGAAAAATCAGCACGGCCTCCCTGCCCACCCCCTCCAGGTACCTATCCCCAGGGGTGAGACCCGTGCCCTTACCAATGCAAACCTGTTGCTGGTCAGGTTTAAGGACAAAAGCGATGTCCTTATACTTTCCACAATCCACAGTAACAGCATCACCCCTGTCTCTGTGCGAGGTACCGCGGCAACAGTCCTCAAGCCTGATTGTATCGTCGACTATAATCGGTATATAGGAGGAGTTGATCTCTCTGCTCAAGTCCTCAAGCCATATAATGCCATGAGCAAAACCCAGGTTGCCTTGTACAACGCTTTTGTACTATCTCAAAGCGCTGGCAGCACAGGGACATTCCTCCAAATTGTATGAGGCAGTCCTCAAGGACCTGATTTTTTCAGACCGGGAAAGAGCAGGCCGGAGTACCTCGGTAATTGGAGGCGCCCGGATAGTCCCTGGCCAACATTTTCCAGGTGTGGTCCCCCATACTGGAAAGAAGGGACGAACCCAAAAAAGATGCAGAGTGTGTCACAAGAGGGGGATACGGAAGGACACCACCACTCAATGTGACACTTGCCCTGATCATCCGGGTCTTTGCGTTATCAATTGCTTCAGGGAGTATCACACTTCCATGGAGTACTACATTTTTATAATCCCCAACAGTCCCCTAGAGAAAATAAAAAACTATGGCTCTTTTTTCCCCAGAAAATATTAGTTGTAGTGCAGGCATCCTCAAACTGCGGTCCTCCAGATGTTGCAAAACTATAACTCCCAGCATGCCCAGACAACCTACAGCTATCAGCAGGGCATGGTGGGAATTGTAGTTTTACAACATCTGGAGGGCTGCAGTTTGAGGATGCCTGCCTAGTGTCTCCAAAGTCTGAGAGCCATACATATTGGGCATCACCGCGTCCATAAAAATCTTCTCTATAAAAATAACATTTAATCCAACCCCCCCCCCCCCCCCCCCGGATGACGGTTAAAAAATAAACGTGTAAAAAAAGAAAAAGCCATTTTTTGTCACCTAACATCACAAAAAGTGTAATAGCGAGCAATCAAAATGTCATATGCACCCCCAATTAGTGCCAATAAAACCGCCATCTCATCACGCAAAAAATTAGCCCCTAAAAAAAAGCAAAAAAAAAACTGTAGCTCCTTTTATAAACACTCTGTCTAAGGCACAGTAAGATGTTGTGCTGTGTGGGATCAAACGAGGCATAGTTCAGTGCTTCTGTTGTTTAGGATCTATCATTTTCCACTCTTGTAAATGTTCATGTTTATTAGTGCATGCTCATTAATAAGATACTAAAATATATATTTTTTTGCTCCTAAAATGATAATATAGTGTAAAATGTAAATAAATTTTAAAATGTAGACATATAAGGTATCGCCGCGTCCGTAAGAATCTGCCCTATAAAAATAACATTTGACCAAACCCCTCGGACAAACAGCGTTAAAAATATAAATTAAAAACTGCCAAAACACCAATTTTTTGGCAAAACTTCCATTTGAATCCTTTTTTTTCCGTTAATAAAGCAAGGGTTAACAGCCAAACAAAACTAAATATTTATTGCCCTGATTCTGTAGTTTGCAGAAACACCCCATATGTGGTCGTAAATGGCTATATAGCCACACGGCAGGGCATAGAACGAAGGGAACGCCATATGGTTTCTGGAAGGCAGATTTTGATGGACTGGTTTATTTACACCATGTCCCATTAAAAGCCCCCCCCCCCGATGTAGCCTAGACTAGAAACTCCAAAAAAGTGACCCCATCTAAGAAACTACACCCCTCAAGGTATTCAAAAGTTACTTTACAAACTTTTTTAATACATTAGGTGTTCCACAAAACTAAATAGCGAATGTAGAAACAATTTTAGAATTTACAGTTTTTGTTACCTTGCCTCAAAAAAGTGTTATATAGAGCAACCAAAAATCATATTTACCCTAAAATAGTCCCAAAACAACAACCACCTTATCCTGTAGTTTCCTAGATGGGGTCACTTTTATGGAGTTTCTACTCTAGGGGTGCATCAGGGGGCTTGAAAGGGTACATGGTGAATATAAAACAGTCCAGCAAAATCTGCCTTCCAAAAACCATATGGGGTTCCCCTTCTTCTATGTCCTGCCGTTTAGCCAAGTAGTAGTTTACGACCACATATGGAGTGTTTCTGCAAACTACAGAATCAGGGCAACCCATATTGAGTTTTGTTTGGCTGTTAATCCATTTTTTCCGGTAATAAAGTAAGCGTTAAAATGGAAAATTTCAAAATTGTTTCTCCATCTACCTTTAACTCTTATGGAACACCAAAAGGGTTCACAAAGTTTGTAAACCCAGTTTTGAATACTTAGAGGGGTGTACTTTCTTAGATGGAGTCACTTTTTTGGAATTTCTATTCTTGGGGTGCAACGGGGGGCTTGAAATGGGACATGGTATAAACAAAACCAGTCCTGCGAAATCTGCCTTCCAAAACCCATATGGCGTTCCCCTCCTCCTATGTCCTCCCGTTTTGCCAAACAGTAGTTTAGGACCACATATGGGGTGTTTTTGAAAACTACAGAATCAGGGCAACCCATATTGAGTTTTATTTGGATATTAACCCTTGCTTTGTTACTGGAAAAAAAGGATCATATTGGAAAATTTTCCCCAAAAAAATCGAAATTCTTAAATTTTATGTCCATTTGCCATGAAGTCTTGTGGAAGACCTAAACGGTCATTTTTGGGTGGTTTCTATTATGTAAGCCTCACAAAGTGACTTCAGACCTGGACTAGTCCATAAAAAGTGGTATTTGGAAAATTTCTGAAAAATTTGTAAATTTGCTTCTAAACTTCTAAGCTATGTAACATCCCCAAAAAATAAAATGGCATTCCCAAAATGATACAAACATGAAGTAGACATATGGGGAATGTAAAGTCATTAAAAATTTTGGGGGTATAAAGCGTTTTAAAGTTATCAGCACTTAAAGCGACACTGGTCAGATTTGCAAAAAATGTCCAAGTCCTTAGGGTGAAATAGGGCTGAATCCTTAAGGGATTAAAGGGACTGATATGATCATCATACGACTATTAGGCATGCTGTGGTCAGGTGACCATGATGTGGCCGCGTGATCCTTAGCGGTCAGCCTCCCTTCCTTCACTCTAGCGTGTGTGTCATGATAGACGGAATGACCCTTAAACGACCCAGGTCTGAATTGACCTGCGTTTTGCAGCGATTGCCGATACAGGAAGGGGGGGGGGGGTTCCTGCTGTGGCGATTTGCAGCGTTTAAGGGTCAATCTGAGATGCTGTGAACCCAGATTGTTCCTCCATGCTGCTTGGTCAATCCTATCTTATTCATTTATATAATTCTGTTTTTAACCCTGCACCTGTCCCTTTCACGATGGACACCAATGATGTAATCATGAACAATTATGGAATTATCGTATATGGAATATATGTACACATGGGAATGATATTTATACTTTATTGTGTATGCACTTTTATAATATTGGATCATGTATATGTAATATGATATGGTGAAATCATGTTTTTTTTTATATATTTTGGCATTTTATGTATTGTTTTGCACCAACTAGATTAATTGATTATTGCACTTCTTTATATACTTGTACTGGCACCACTGTTTGCTATCACTGCTTGAAAAAGGTTCCATGGAGTGAACCGAAACGTTGTGCCTTATTGGTGAATAAAGCACATGTCACTTTATTGGAGGTGCCGCGGTATTCTTTATGTTTTACTGTATGTCCAGGTGGTAGGACCACCGCCTTAACCGCTGGCACTCTGACTTTACCTTGGTTTGGTGGTGCTGCCCAGGAGCTTTTATTATACATATATATATATATATATATTAGCAGAAGGATCCGGCTTTGCACGTGTATATTTCATTTTATGTTTCCGTGTGTCGTAAAAAGATATCGACAGTTTCCCCCATAACAGTGACCTCTACAGTACCCACCCCTTTTAACAATGACCTCCACAGTGCCCGCCCCTTTAACATTGACCTCCACAGTGGCCGCCTTTTTAACAATGATCTTCTCAGTGCCTGCCCCTTTAACAGTGATTACCACAGTGCCCGCCCCTTTTGACCACCCCTTTAACACTGACCTTCATAGTGGCCACCCCATAACAGTGACCTTTACAGTGCCCGCCCATTTAATTGTGACTTCCACAGTGCCCGCCCCTTTAACAGAGACCTCCGTGCCCGTCTTTTTAAAATTGACTTTTACAGTGACTGTCCCTTTAATAGTGACTTTCACAGTGACCATCCCTTTAACAGGGACTTTGACAGTGATCATCCCTTTAACAGGGACTTTGACAGTGACCACCCCTTTAACAGTCACTTTCACAGTGACCTGCGGTTTGCAGCATTTAAGGGTCATTCCGGCAGGGATTGGCGGTGTCCCCGTGCTGCTTTAATGGGGAACTGATGGCATGTATATATATTAGCAGAAGGATCCAGCTTTGCACGTGTATATTTCATCTATTTCATTTTATGTTCCGGTGAAGAGCCTGTGAGATCCAGCCCCCTGGATCTCACAGGCAGGAAGCTGTATGAGTAATACACACTGTATATACAGAAGTATTGGAATGCATTGTAAAGGGGATCAGAGCCCCAAAAGTTGAAGTCACAAAGTGGAACAAAAAATAAAGTAAAAAAAAGTTGGAAAAACAAAAAAACATAATTTTTCCCAAATAAAGTAAAAAAAAAAAGGGAAAAATAAAAAAAGAAGACATATTAGGCATCGCCGGCTCTATAAACATATCACATGACCTAACCCCTCAGATGAACAACGCAAAAAAATAAAAACTGTGCTAAATAAAATAAAAAAATTGTCATCTTACATCACTAAAAGTACAACAGCAAGCGTTCAAAAAGGCATATGCCCACCAAAATAGGACCAATCTAACCGTCACCTCATCCCGCAAAAAATGAGCCCCTTCCTAAGACAATCGCCCAAATAATTAAAAAATTATGGTTTTAGAATATGGAGAAACTAAAACATAATTTATTTTGTTTTAAAAAAGCTGTTATTGTGTAAAACTTAAGTAATTAAAAAAAAGTACACATTAGGAATTGGGTAAAAAAAAAATTGTTGTCGCCTTATATCACAAAAAGTGTAATAGCAAGCTATCAAACCATCATTTCATCCGCAAAAATCATACCCTACCCAAGATAATCGTCCAAAAACTGAAAAAACTGTGGCTCTCAGATGGAGACACTAAATATGATTTTTTTTTGTTTAAAAAATTAAATCATTGTTTAAAACTTACATAAATAAAAAAAAGTATATATATTAGGTATCGTCGCGTCCGTAATAACCTGCTCTATAAAAATATCACATGACCTAACCCCTCAGGTGAATACCATAAAAAATAAATACAGTGTAAAAAAAGCTATTTTTGGTCACCTTACGTCACAAAAAGTGTAATAGCAAGCGATCAAACATACGCACCCCAAAATAGTGCCAATCAAACCGTCATCTCATCCCCCAAAAAATGAGCCCCTACACAAGGCAGTCGCTTAAAAAATAAATAAAACTATGGCTTTCAGAATGTGGAGACAGTAAAGAATCATTATGTTTTTTTTTTAATGCTTTATTATTGTCATATTTGGTATTGTCACGTCCGTGACAACCTGCTCTATAAAAATACCACATGATCTAACCTGTCAAATGAATGTTGTAAATAACAAGAAATAAAAACGGTGCCAAAACAGCTATTTCTTGTTACCTTGCCTCAGAAAAGTAGTATATAGAGCAACCAAAAATCATATGTACACCAAAATAGTACCAACAAAACTGCCATCCTATCTCATAGTTTCTAAAATGGGGTCACTTTTTGGGAGTTTCTACTCTAGGGGTGCATCGTGGGGCTTCAAATGGGTGTCCAAAAAACAGTCCAGCAAAATCTGCCTTACAAAAACCTGTAACTGTAAAAAAAAAATATTAAAATGGAAAATCTGACAAAAAAGTGACATGTTGACATTTTATCTTTATTTGCCATTAATTCTTGTGGAACACTTAGGGTTAACAAAGTTTGTAAAATCAGTTTTGAATATCTTGTAAAATGGGGTCATTTTTGGGTGGTTTATATTATGTAAGCCTCACAAAGTGACTTTAGACCTGAACTGGTCATGAAAAAGTGGGTTTTAAAAAAATTTCTGAAAAATTTCAAGATTTGCTTCTAAAATTCCAAACCTTCTAACGTCCCCACCAAAAAATAAAATGGCATTCACAAAATGATCCAAACATGAAGTAGACATATGGGGAATGTAAAGTTATAACTATTTTTGGAGGTATTACTATCTATTATAAAAGCAGAGAAACTGAAATTTGTAAATTAGAAATTTTTGCAAATTTTTTCAACATTTTTGTTAAATTTAGAATTTTTTTATAGATTTTTTTTTTTTACTTCATTTTACCACTGTCATAAAAGTACAATACGTGACGCAATAACAATCTCAGAATGGCCTGGATAAGTAAAAGGGTTTTAAAGTTATCACCACATAAAGTGGCACATGTCATATTTGCAAAAAATGTGTGAAAATGAGCCCAGTCCTCAAGGGGTTAACAGTGACTTTCACAGTGCCCGCCCCTTTAATAGTGACCGCCCCTTTAACAGTGACTTTCACAGTGACCGCCCCTTCAACAGTGACTTTAAAAGTGACCGCCCCTTCAACAGTGACTTTAAAAGTGACCGCCCCTTTAACAGTGACTTTCACAGTGATCACCCCTTTAACAGTAACTTTTACAGTGACCGCCCCGTTAACCGTGACTTTTACAGTGACTGAACCTTTAAACAGTGACGTTCACAGTGACCGCCCCTTCAACAGTGACGTTCACTGTGACCGCTCCTTTAGCAGTGACTTTCACAGTGACCACACCTTTAACAGTGACTTTCACAGTTGACCGCCCCTTTAACAGGGACTTTCATATCACCCGCCCTGGGAATCGTTACATCAGAAGTTCGTCACCAGCCTGCCAGCCAATGATCATTGCTGGCAGGTTGGTGACTGGCTTCTGATTCGATCGGTCGCCCACACGGGCGTTCGCCCACGCCCGCCCCCGCCGCAGTGACCAAAAAATATATATATTTTTTTATCACTGCACAATAACGTCACAAGCGCTGTGGCGATCAAAAAAAAATCAGTTTTTATATTTCTTATCAATCGCAGTGGCTTCCGGTACTTCGCTAGCCTCCCACTTGTAAGACAGGCTTGCTTTTTGTCTTGGCTAGTCTCACGCAATAATCCCTAAATTTAGTTGACCAAATGGCAAGTATGGGGTATTCTTCTGAAGAGGCCTACAGGATTCTGACCCAGTCGGATGAGGAATGGGAACCCTCATCTGACGAATCCAGCGGGTCGGAATATGGACCTGTAGAAAGCAGTGGCAGACTGACCAAAAGTTCGGACGATGAGGTTGAGGTTCCTGATACCACCAGGCGTACCCAGGCCCCGTGTTGCTAGACCACAGGTTGCGCAGGATCCGCTTCAAGGGCAGCAGAGTGGGGCTGGGGCTGTCCGATTACGTGGTGAGGCATACACCAGCAGCGCAGCCCATCCTGGACCTAGTACCAGCACTGCCGTAGAACATGGTGAAGTGGCGAGCACCAGAAGGGCAGTTGAAGCTGGTACGGTGGCACATGCATTAGTTCTCCTGTCGCAGCAACCGCCTGTAGAGCCCCTAGAGTCCCTGAGGTGCTGGCAAACCCTGATTGGCAGCCCCCAACTTCAGCCGCACCAGTAGTTCCCCCGTTCACCTCCCAGTCTGGAGTTCGGGTTGAGACAGCTCAGATCGGATCGGCACTGGGGTTTTTTGAGCTGTTCTTGACTGCGGAGCTCTTGGACTTAGTCATGGCAGAAACAAACCGGTATGCCACTAAATTTATAGCCGCCAACCCGGGAAGCTTTTATGCCCAGTTTTTCCGGTGGAAACCCGTCCAAGTTTCTGAATTTAAAACTTTGCTGGGCCTTCTCCTCAACATGGGCCTGACAAAAAAGCATGAATTGCGGTCATATTGGTCCACGAACCCAATTCATCACATGCCCATGTTCTCTTCTGCCATGTCCAGGACACGATTTGAGACCATCCTGCGTTTCTCGCACTTTAGTGACAACAGCACCTCTCGTCCCAGAGGCCACCCAGCTTTTGACCGGCCCCACAAAATTCGGGCCCTCATAGACCACTTTAACACCAAATTTGCAGATTTGTATACCCCTAAGCAAAACATCTGCATAGACGAGTCCATTATACATTTTACCGGGCGCCTTGGCTTCAAACAATACATCCCAAGCAAGTGCGCCCGGTATAGGGTCAAATTGTATAAGCTCTAGTGAAAGGGCCACAAATTTCGATTCTATGAGGGTAAAGATCAGACCCTGGAGCTGGTCGGTTGCCCTGACTACCTGGGGAGCAGTGGAAAGACAGTCTGGGACTTGATGTCACCCTTATTTGGCAAGGGGTACCATCTTCATGTGGACAATTTTTACACAAGTGTGCCCCTCTTCAGGCATTTGTTTTTAGAACAGATTGGCTGCTGTGGCACCGCGCAACCTAGTCCCCCTTGCAATGGCTCATTACCACCCGTCTTGCAAGGGGGAGAGGACTGCCTTGTGTAACGAAGAACTGCTCGCGGTGAAATGGAGAGACAAGCGTGACGTTTACATGCTCTCCTCCATGCACGCAGACACGACAATCAAAATTGAACGAGCAACTGGACTCATTGAAAAGCCCCTCTGTGTCCATGACTATAATTCGCTCATGGGAGGAGTGGACTTCAATGACCAGATGTTGGCTCCTTATTTACTTTCCCGCAGGACCAGACGCTGGTATAAGAAGGTGTCTGTATATCTAATTCAATTGGCACTGTATAATAGTTTTATTCTCTACAGTAAGTCTGGGAAAACAAGATCCTTCCTCAAATTTCAGGAAGAGATCATCGAGAACCTCCTGTATCCAGGAGGTTCCGTGGCCCCAACCACCAGTGTAGTGAGCCATCTACATGAGCGACATTTCCCCAATGTCGTTTGCTGGTACCTCAAACCAAGCGCCACCCCGAAATAAATGTCGTGTCTGTAGCAGGAGTGGAATATGGCATGACACCCGCTATTTCTGTTTTGACTGCCCTGACCACCCTGCCCTACGCTTAGGGGAGTGTTTCCAGAAGTACCACACAAATGTACACTATTAGTGACAAAGTGCATAATGTACTTTGCCATATCACTGGGCGATTTGTGCTTTGCAGATTGTCCCATGGGGAAGGAGAGGTTTCTCTTATAAAGGCAAAAAAATAAAAATCACAGGTAAGCAAAAAAGTAAAAAAAAGGTTCCAAAAGTTCAATAAAGTTTTTCAAAGTTAATGTTCTGTTTCAAATGTTATCTAAAGTTTATGTTAATACATTTATTGCATTGCGGCCTGTTTTTTTTTTTTTTTTTTCAGTTTTTTTACCTTCTAGGTGGACCAACCGATTGACCAGCTGAAGCACTGATGTGCATTCTGACAGAAGCATTGCGCTGCTGTCAGATTACACAACAGTCGATGTATGCGGCGCTGCAAGATGAGATTTCTCCTCTGCAGTAAAAAAGATACATTTGCCGAGGCTTATGAGCTGAGGGGCGGTGTTCATATGCTTTGGCAAACACTTTGTATATAAAAGATAAAAAATTCCGGCAATGATTTATTCATCCACATCGATTGATGTGAATGGAGAAATTAGGTTTGCCAGGGCATATGAGCTGAGTGGGTTTAGATGTTTGGCGGAGCTCCTATGTCCTGGCAGACGCTAACTGGTGCCCAAAAAAATAATCTTCTATGAACTCGCCATGCCCCTCATGAAATTCCTTGGGGTGTCTTCTTTCCAAAATGGGGTCACACGTGGGGTATTTATACTGCCCTGGCATTTTAGGGGCCCTAAAGTGTGAGAAGAAGTCTGGAATCCAAATGTCTAAAAATGCCCTCCTAAAAGGTACTCATTGGAAATTGGACCCCTTTGCGCATCTTGGCTGCAAAAAAAGTGTCACACATGTGGTATCGCCGTACTCAGCAGAAGTAGGGAAATGTGTTTTGGGGGTGTCTTTTTACATATATCCATGCTGGGTGAGAGAAATATCTCTGTCAAATGAAAACTTTGTATAAAAAAATTGGAAAAGTTGTCTTTTAGAGAGATATTTCTCTCACCCAGCATGGGTATATGTAAAAAGACACCCCAAAACACATTGTCCTACTTCTCCTGAGTACGGCGATACCACTTGTGTGACACTTTTTTGCAGCCAAAATGCGCAAAGGGGCCCAATTTCCAATAAGTACTTTCAGGATTTCACAGGGCATTTTTACGCATTTGGATTCCAAACTACTTCTCACGCTTTAGGGCCCCTAAAATGCAAGGGCAGTATAAATACCTCATATGTGACCCCATTTTGGAAAGAAGACACCCCAAGGTATTCTGTGAGGGGCATGGCGAGTTCCTAGAATATTTTTTTTGGGCACAAGTTAGCGGAAAATGATTATTATTTTTTCTTACAAAGTCTCATATTCCACTAACTTGTGACAAAAAATAAAATTTTACATGATCTCACCATACCCCTCACTGAATACCTTGGGATGTCTTCTTTCCAAAATGGGGTCACTTGTGGGGTACTTATACTGCCCTGGCATTTTAGGGGCCCTTAAGTGTGAGAAGTAGTTTGGAATCCAAATGCATAAAAAATGCCCTGTGAAATCCTCAAGATACTCATTGGACTTTGGGCCCCTTTGCGCATCTTGGCTGCAAAAAGTGTCACACATGTGGTATCACCGTACTCAGAAGAAGTAGGGCAATGTGTTTTGGGGTGTATTTTTTACATATACCCATGCTGGGTGAGAGAAATATCTCTCTAAAAGACAACTTTTCCCATTTTCATTTGTTGTCATTTGACAGAGATATTTCTCTCACCCAGCATGGGTATATGTAAAAAGACACCCCAAAACACATTGTCCTACTTCTCCTGAGTACGGCGATACCACTTGTGTGACACTTTTTTGCAGCCAAAATGCGCAAAGGGGCCCAATTTCCAATAAGTACTTTCAGGATTTCACAGGGCATTTTTACGCATTTGGATTCCAAACTACTTCTCACGCTTTAGGGCCCCTAAAATGCAAGGGCAGTATAAATACCTCATATGTGACCCCATTTTGGAAAGAAGACACCCCAAGGTATTCTGTGAGGGGCATGGCGAGTTCCTAGAATATTTTTTTTGGGCACAAGTTAGCGGAAAATGATTATTATTTTTTCTTACAAAGTCTCATATTCCACTAACTTGTGACAAAAAATAAAATTTTACATGATCTCACCATACCCCTCACTGAATACCTTGGGATGTCTTCTTTCCAAAATGGGGTCACTTGTGGGGTACTTATACTGCCCTGGCATTTTAGGGGCCCTTAAGTGTGAGAAGTAGTTTGGAATCCAAATGCATAAAAAATGCCCTGTGAAATCCTCAAGATACTCATTGGACTTTGGGCCCCTTTGCGCATCTTGGCTGCAAAAAGTGTCACACATGTGGTATCACCGTACTCAGAAGAAGTAGGGCAATGTGTTTTGGGGTGTATTTTTTACATATACCCATGCTGGGTGAGAGAAATATCTCTCTAAAAGACAACTTTTCCCATTTTCATTTGTTGTCATTTGACAGAGATATTTCTCTCACCCAGAATGGGTATATGTAAAAAGACACCCCAAAACACATTGCCCTACTTCTCCTGAGTACGGCTATACCACGTGTGACACTTTTTTGCAGCCTAGGTGCGCCAAGGGGCCCAAATTCCAATGAGCACCTTTTAGGAGGGCATTTTTAGACATTTGGATTCCAGTCTTCTTCTCACACTTTAGGGCCCCTAAAATGCCAGGGCAGTATAAGAAGACAGCCCAAGGTATTCCGTGAGGGGCATGGCGAGTTCATAGAAGATTTTTTTTGCACAAGTTAGCGGAAATTAATATTTTTTTGTTTTTTCTCACAAAGTCTCCCTTTCCGCTAACTTGGGACAAAAAGTTCAATCTTTCATGGACTCATTGTGCCCCTCAGCGAATACCTTGGGTTGTCTTCTTTCCAAAATGGGGTAATTTGTGGGGTGTTTGTACTGCCCTGGCATTTGAGGGTCTCCACAATCATTACATGTATGGCCAGCATTAGGAGTTTCTGCCATTCTCCTTATATTGAGCATACGTGTAATGAGATTTTTTTTTTCTGTTCAGCCTCTGGGCTGAAAGAAAAAATGAACGGCACAGATTTCTTCATTCGCATCGATTAATGTGGATGAAAAAATCTCTGCCAAAAAATGTGCAAAAAAAAAGGAGGGGAAAGACGTCTGCCAGGACATAGGAGCTCCACCCAACATCCAAACCCACTCAGCCCGTATGCCCTAACAAACCCGATTTCTCCATTCACATCAATCGATGTGGATGAATAAATCCTTGCCGGAATTTTTTATATACAAAGTGTTTGCCAAAGCATATGAACACTGCCCCTCAGCTCATAAGCCTCGGCAAACGTATCTTTTTTACTGCAGAGGAGAAATCTCGTCATGCAGCGCCGCATACACCGACTTTTGTGTGTGTGGTAAAAAAAGGACAAACCTCTCCTTCCCCATGGGACAATGTGCAAAGCGCAAATCGCCCAGAGATGTGGCGAAGTACATTATGCACTTTGTCCCAGGTGAAAGGAGATGTTTGCAGCAGCTCTGTGTGAAAGGACCCTAAGAGGCCTGTGTGCCTGTCCTGTGTAACGCAATCCCTATGCTAAGTGTACCTGTGTGTGGTACTTCCGGAAACACTCCCCTAAGCATAGGGCAGGGTGGTCAGGGCAGTCAGGACAGAAATAGCGGGTGTCACGCCTTATTCCACTCCTGCTACAGACACAACATCTTTTTCGGGGTGATGCTTGGGTTGAGGTACCAGCAATGACATTGGGGAAATGTCACTTGTATAGACGGCTCACTACACTGGTGGTTGGGGCCACGGAACATCCTGGATACAGGTGGTTCTCGATGATCTCTTCCTGAAATTTGAGGAAGGATCGTGTTCTCCCAGCCTTACTGTAGAGAACAAAACTATTGTACAGTGCCAATTGAATTAGATATACAGACACCTTCTTATATCAGCATCTGGTCGTGCGGGAAAGTAAATAAGGAACCAACATCTGGTCATTGAAGTCCACCCCTCCCATGAGCAAATTATAGTTGTGGACACAGAGGGGCTTTTCAATGACACTGGTTGCTCGTTCAATTTGTATTGTGTCTGCGTGAATGGAGGAGAGAATGTAAATGTCACGCTTGTTTCTCCATTTCACCGCGAGCAGTTCTTCATTACACAAGGCAGCCCTCTCCCCCCTTGCAAGACGGGTGGTAACGAGCCGTTGGGGGAAGCCCCGGCGACTAAGTCGCGTGGTGCCACAGCAGCCAATCTGTTCTAGAAACAAATGCTTGAAGAGGGGCACACTTGATTGACCACATAAAGATGGTACAGGACAAACCTGAAATGGAGAGACCCCATACTGGGCGCGCTTACTTGGGATGTATTGTTTGAAGCCAAGGCGCCGGGTAAAATGTATAAGGAACTCGTCTATGCAGATGTTTTGCTCAGGGGTATACAAATCTGCAAATTTGGTGTTAAAGTGGTCTAATGAGGGGCCGAATTTTGTGGGGCCGGTCAAAAGCTGGGTGGCCTCTGGGACGAGAGGTGCTGTTGTCACTAAAGTGCAGGAAACGCAGGATGGTCTCAAATCGTGTCCTGGACATGGCAGCAGAGAACATGGGCATGTGATGAATTGGGTTCGTGGACCAATATGACCGCAATTCATGCTTTTTTGTCAGGCCCATGTTGAGGAGAAGGTCCAGAAAAGTTTTAAATTTGGAAACTTGGACGGGTTTCCACCGGAAAAACTGGGCATAAAAGCTTCCCGGGTTGGCAGCTATAAATTGAGTGGCATACCAGTTTGTTTCTGCCACGACTAAGTCCAAGAGCTCCGCAGCTCAAAAAACCCCAGTGCCGATCCGATCTGAGCCGTCTCAACCCAAACTCCAGACTGGGCGGTGAAAGGGGGGACTACTGGTGCGGCTGAAGTTGGGGGCTGCCAATCAGGGTTTGCCAGCACCTCAGGGACTCTACGGGCCTGTCTGTGCGGTGGCTGCGACGGGGGAACTAATGCATGTGCCAACGTACCAGCTTCAACTGCCCTTCTGGTGCTCGCCACTTCACCATGTTCTACGGCAGTGCTGGTACTAGGTCCATCCAGGATGGGCTGCGCTGCTGGTGTATGCCTCACCACGTAATCCAACAGCGCCAGCCCCACTCTGCTGCCCTTGAAGCGGATCCTGCGCAACCTGTGGTCTAGCAATGAGGGGCCGGGTACACCTGGTGGTATCAGGGACCTCAACCTCATCGTCCGAACTTTGGGTCAGACTGACACTGCTTTCTACAGGTTTGAATTCTGACCCGCTGGATTCATCAGATGAGGGTTCCCATTCCTCATCCCACTGGTTCAGAATCCTGTAGGCCTCTTCAGAACAATACCCCTTAATTGCCATTTGGTCAACTAAATTTAGGCGGTATTCCCAAGAAAAAAAGCAATCCTGTCTTACAAATGGGAGGCTATCGAAGTACAGGAAGCCGCTGCGATTGATAAAAAAATATCAAAACTGATTTTTTTATTACTTGTAGTGATTGCGCAGTGATAAAAAAATAAAAAAATAAATTGTCACTGCGGCGGGGCAGGCGTGGGTGAACGCACGTGTGGGCGACCGATCAGGCAAACACTGTTTTGGGTGGAGGGCGAACTTAGGTGACACTAATACTATTATAGATCTGACTGTGATCAGTCTGATCACTTACAGATACTATAAAAGTACCAATGCTGATTAGCGATACGCTAATCAGCGAATCAGTGACTGCGGTGTGGTGGGCGCTAACCGACAAAAACGACCTACTAAAGGGGCCTAAACTATCCTAAAACCTAACCGTCAATACTGGTGAAAAAAAAAAAATGACAATTTACACTGATCACTTTTTTCCCCTTTCACTAGTGATTGACAGGGGTGATCAATGGGTTAATTGGGGTGATGGGGGTGATCTGGGGCTAAATGTGTTGTGTTTTGTGCACTTACAGTGATGTGTGCTCCTCTGCTGGGACCAACCGACAAAAAGGACCAGCAGAGGAGCACAGAAGCCATTTAACACACTATATTTATAAATATAGTGTGTTACATGGCTTCTGATTTGATTTTTCAAAAGTCACCAGCCTGCCAGCGATGATCATTGGCTGGCAGGCTGGTGACAAACTTCTACTGCGACGATTCCCGGCCCGCAGTGCGTACGGGCCGGCTTGGTGCGTCATCTCGCGTCTCGTGAGATGACCCGCTGATGCGTCGAGGAGGAATAAGCCGGCCGCCGCCTGGACGCAATCCTGCGTTAGGCGGTCGGGTAGAGGTTAACAGTGATCGCTCCTTTAACAGTGACCGCCCTTTTAACAGTGACTTTCACAGTGACCGCCCCTTTAACAGTGACTTTTCCAGTAGTGACTGCCCCTTTTAACAGTGACTTTCACAGTGACTGCCCCTTTTAACAGTGACTTTCACAGTGACTGCCCCTTTTAACAGTGACCGCCCCTTTAACAGTGACTTACACAGTGACTGTCCCTTTAACAGTGAGTTTCCCTGTGACCGTCCCTTTAACAGTGAGTTTCCCAGTGACCACCCCTTTAACAGTGACTTTCACAGTAGCCGCCCCTTTAACAGTGACAGCCCCTTTAACAGTGTCTTTCACAGTGACCTCCCCGTTAACAGGGACTTTTATAGAGCTCCCTCCTTTAATAACAGTGACCTCCACAGTGCCCGCCCATTTAATAACCGTCACCTCCACTGTGCCTGCCCCTTTAACCCCTTAGGGACACAGCCTTTTTTTCACCTTAAGGACCGGGCCATTTTTTCATTTTTTGCAAATCTGACCAGTGTCACTTTAAGTGCTGATAACTTTAAAACGCTTTGACTTATCCAGGCCGTTCTGAGATTGTTTTTTTGTCACATATTGTACTTCATGACAGTGGTAAAATGAAGTAAAAAAAATAATTTTATTTATTAAAAAAAATAAAAATGTTACCAAAAATTGGAAAAAAATTGCTAATTTCCAAGTTTCAATTTCTCTACTTCTATAATACATAGTAATACCTCCAAACATAGTTATTACTTTATATTCCCCATATGTCTACTTCATGTTTGCATCATTTTGGGAATTATATTTTTTATTTTGGGGATGTTACAAGGGTTAGAAGTTTGGAAGCAAATCTTTAAATTTTTCAGAAATTTTCAAAAACCCAATTTTTAGGGACCAGTTCAGGTCTGAAGTCACTTTGTGAGGCTTATATAATAGAAACCACCCAAAAATGACTCCATTCTAGAAACTACACACCTCAAGGTATTCAAAACTGATTTTACAAACTTTGTTAACCGGGCACACGGCAAGGCACAGAAGGAAAGCAATGCCATATGGTTTCTGGAAGGCAGGTTTTGCTGTACAGTTTGTTTTTACATCATGTCCAATTTGAAGCCCCCCTGATGCACCCCTAGAGTTAAAACTACATAAAAGTGACCCCATCTAAGAAACTACACCCCTCAAGGTATTCAAAACAGATTTTACGAACGTCGTTAACCCTTTAGGTGTTCCACAAAAATTAATGGAAAATAGAGATACAATTAGAAAATTTCACTTTTTTGGCAGATTTTAAATTTTTTCTTTTTTTTACTTTTACAAACCAAGGGGTAACAGCCAAACAAAACAGATTATGGCCTTGATTCTGTAGTTTACAGAAACACCCCATATGTGGTTGTAAACTGCTGTATGGGCACACGGCAGGGCGCAGATGGAAAAGAAAGCCATACGGTTTTTGTAAGGCAAATTTTTTTGCACCATGTCCCATTTGAAGCCCCCCTGATGCACTCCTAGAGTAGAAACCACAAAAAGTGACCCCATTTTAGAAACTACGGGATAGGACTTTTTGGTACTAGTTTAGGGTACAATGATTTTCGGTTGCTCTATATTACATTTTTTGCGAGGCAAGATAACAAGAAATAGCTGTTTTGGCACCGTTTTTATTTTTTGGTTATTTACAACATTTATCTGACAGGTTAGATCATGTGGTATTTTTATAGACCAGGTTGTCACGGACGCGGCAATACCTAATATATATACATTTTTTTTATTTATGTAAGTTTTGCACAATGATTTCTTTTTTGAAGCAAAAAAAATCATGTTTTAGTGTTTCCATAGTCTGAGAGCTATATTTTTTTCAGCTGTTGGGCGATTACCTTGGGTAGGGTATGATTTTTGCGGGATGAGATGACGTTTTTTATTGGCACTATTTTGGGGTGCGTGTGACTTTTTGATCGCTTGCTATTACACTTTTTGTGATGTAAGGTGACAAAAAATGGTTTATTTAGCACAGTTTTTATTTAAATTTTTTTACGGTGTTCATCTGAGGGGTTAGGTCATGTGATATATTTATAGAACAGGTCGATACGGACGCGGCGATACCAAATATGTATACTTTTTTTTGTATTTTGTATACATTATTTATGTAAGTTTTACACAATGATTTCTTTTTTAAAGCAAAAAAATCATGTTTTAGTGTTTCCATAGTCTGAGAGCCATAATTTTTTTCAGTTTTTGGGCGATTGTCTCAGGTAGGGGCTCCTTTTTTGCTGGATGAGGTGATGGTTAGATTGGCACTATTTTTGATAGCTTGGTGTTGTACTTTTTGTGATGTAAGGTGACAAAAAAATTATTTCTTTAGCACAGTTTTTATTTTTTACGGTGTTCATCTTAGGTCATGGGTTAGGTCATGTGATATGTTTATAGAGCCGGTCGATACAAACGCGGCGATACCTAATATGTATACTTCCCCCTCCCCTATTTTTTACCAATTTTTTTTAACTTTATTTGAGGAAAATTATGTTTTTGTTTATTTTTACTTGAAACTTTTAATTTTGGGGGGGGGGGGGGGAAACATTACATTTTCAACTTTTTTTTCACTTTATTTATTGTCCCACTTTGGGACTTGAACTTTTGGGGGTCTAATCCTTTGCAATGCATTCCAATACTTCTGAAGGTCTGCTGCCTTCCCTGCCATCGGGTCCCCCCACAGCAGCATGAGGACATGATGGCACCGCCACACGTCACCACCGCAACACTGAATTGCCGCAAACCGCAGGTCTGAATTGACGGGACCCCCCCGGGCATTTAGCCGAAGTGCCTGCTCAATGATTTGACTTCATAGGATACAGTCCCAGCCGGAGACTCCAGCTTAACGCAAGCCATCGGGTATGATTTTGCATCCCCATGGATGCACAGCACACTTACTCTTTTGTCCGGCACATAATTACCAGCCACGAAGATGGCATGTAGAAATATAAAAAAGAGAGGATTAGGGTACAATTGAAGTTCTCTGGTCTTGAAAGCGGACCTGGTAACACAGAGAAGAGTACCTGAGGTAGAGGCTAACAGAGGCGCCAAGGGGTGGAGGTGAAACTTCCAACAAGTAGTATATATAAGTTATGCTTGTTTCCAACTATAGAATAGGGTAGGCCGCATAGGTGCTTCGGTGGGTCAAGGATATCCTTGCCCACTGAGGAGAGATAGAGGTGGTGTAGAAAGGAAAAAAAGGGGGGGGGGCCCTTCACACCCGTTAAAAAGAAAAAGAAAACACGTAATAGGCGCCAAATACCCTCAGTCACTAAACGTGATGATAATTTGAATCGGTTGTTAGTTATATATATATATATATATATATATATATATATATATAAAACAACGTAGGTTTAAATAAAAGGACCTTCACCCAGGTCTAATAAAAGAACCAGAGGTTTAGGACTATCAATATATCCTTATGATGGTGATGTCGACAGATAATAAATATAAAATAAGAATGATAAAATCAAATGCACTCACTTCACGGGGAGGGCAGTCACCCGAATCAATTCAGAGACCCCTGGGACTACTTTTCCCCCCGGCCAGGATCACATGCAGAAATGTGTAAATAATTGAACAACGCCTACACAAGTGGCTTCTGGTCAATCATTTTAATTGGTACGTGACTCAACGCGTTTCGAGGGTCTAAAGCCCTCTTCTTCAGGAGAAAAATAAAAATGTAAATTTAATTATAAAAAATTAATAAATATAATTTATTTTTAAAAAAACACAAACATTTATCTATATAGATACATACACACACACATACACCCATATGTGTATGAGCATGTATATACACAAACATACAGACATCCATATGTCTATATTAATGTGAGAAATTTATTTATTTTCACCCCATTGTCATTCGACGTACATAGTGCATCATAAAAATAAATATACAGAACAAAAATTACAATGCAACCGGCTTTATAGTACTGACTATGCAAAAGTAAATTAAAAATCCAGTAAACCATTAGTAGAAGATGAATATACGTGCAT
The DNA here is from genome assembly GCF_014858855.1 of Bufo gargarizans. NCBI lineage: Eukaryota > Metazoa > Chordata > Amphibia > Anura > Bufonidae > Bufo > Bufo gargarizans. The sequence goes on along the minus strand of NC_058086.1, from coordinate 95,860,761 downwards.
GCAAGAATAAAAACATATATTGTGTAACCAAAAAAACCTTCTTGGCCTAAGTACATATAAAGGAAAAAATATATACATATATATATATATATATATATATACACACATGCATACATACACATACACATAAAGGAAAAAACTCCAAATAAGTATTGGAAAAGTGATTGAATTAATCCATACCTTCAGGAGTGCTTGGGACAAGTTTCTAAGACCAGTCTGGAATGTTTGGAGTGAATTGTATTCATGGGATATTTGTAGGTGGCCTGCTAATTTGCACGTGTGTCTTAGTGTGTCTAGGGCTCCTCCCACTTCCTGCTGTCCTGGATTTTATTTACCTCACCCAGTTGAGGAAGCTGGGTGGGATGTACACCCCTTCCAGGACTCTACCATACACTTTTCTGTTCACCTCACCACTATATATATATATATATATATATATATATATATATATATTTATATTTATATGATACAAAAAGCGTGCAGCACTTCGGACTTGTGAAACAATATAGAAAACTTTATTCACCCATGTGGCAAGGCAACTATTCGGCTCAATACCAGAGCCTTTTTCAAGCAAAGAAACAGGACCATCGCATATAGATTATGATTGAGAAAAGTGAATAAATACAGTACAGACCAAAAGTTTGGACACACCTTCTCATTCAAAGAGTTTTCTTTATTTTCATGACCATGAAAATTGTAAATTCACACTGAAGGCATTAAAACACATGTGGAATTATATACATAACAAAAAAGTGTTAAACAACTGAAAATATGTAATATTCTATGTTCTTCAAAGTAGCCACCTTTTGCTTTGATTACTGCTTTGCACACTCTTGGCATTCTCTTGATGAGCTTCAAGAGGTAGTCACCTGAAATGGTCTTCCAAAAGTCTTGAAGGAGTTCCCAGAGATGCTTAGCACTTGTTGGCACTTTTGCCTTCACTCTGCGGTCCAGCTCACCCCAAACCATCTCGATTGGTTCAGGTCTGGTGACTGTGGAGGCTAGGTCATCTGGCGCAGCACCCCATCACTCTCCTTCATGGTCAAAAAGCCCTTACACAGCCTGGAGGTGTGTTTGGGGTCATTGTCCTGTTGAAAAATAAATGATGGTCCAACTAAGCGCAAACCGGATGGAATAGCATGCCGCTGCAAGAGGCTGTGATAGCCATGCTGGTTCAGTATGCCTTCAATTTTGAATAAATCCCCAACAGTGTCACCAGCAAAGCACCCCCACACCATCACACCTCCTCCTCCATGCTTCATGGTGGGAACCAGGCATGTAGAGTCCATCCGTTCACCTTTTCTGCGTCGCACAAAGACACAGTGGTTGGAACCAAAGATCTCAAATTTGGACTCATCAGACCAAAGCACAGATTTCCGCTGGTCTAATGTCCATTCCTTGTGTTCTTTAGCCCAAACAAGTCTCTTCTGCTTGTTGCCTGTCCTTAGCAGTGGTTTCCTAGCAGATATTCTACCATGAAGGCCTGATTCACACAGTCTACATCTTAATAGTTGTTCTAGAGATGTGTCTGCTGCTAGAAATCTGTGTGGCATTGACCTGGTCTCTAATCTGAGCTGCTGTTAACCTGCAATTTCTGAGGCTGGTGACTCGGATGAACTTATCCTCCGTAGCAGAGGTGACTCTTGGTATTCCTTTCCTGGGGCGGTCCGCATGTGAGCCAGTTTCTTTGTAGCGCTTGATGGGTTTTGTGACTGCACTTGTGGACACTTTTAAAGTTTTCCCAATTTTTCGGACTGACCTTAATTTCTTAAAGTAATGATGGCCACTCGTTTTTCTTTATTTAGCTACTTTTTTCTTGCCATAATACAAATTCTAAAAGTCTATTCAGTAGGACTATCATCTGTGTATCCACCTGACTTCTCCACAACGCAACTGATGGTCCCAACCCCATTTATAAGGCAAGAAATCCCACTTATTAAACCTGACAGGGCACACCTGTGAAGTGAAAACTGTTTCAGGTGACTACCTCTTGAAGCTCATCATGCCAAGAGTGTGCAAAGCAGTAATCAAAGGAAAAGGTGGCTACTTTGAAGAACCTAGAATATGACATATTTTCAGTTGTTTCACACTTTTTTGTTATGTATATAATTCCACATGTGTTAATTCATAGTTTTGATGTCTTCAGTGTGAATCTACAATTTTCATAGTCATGAAAATAAAGAAAACTCTTTGAATGAGAAGGTGTGTCCAAACTTTTGGTCTGTACTGTATGTGTGAACAGTGTGCAATACTCATGTATAAAAAATTCCATATATAATCGATACCGCACTATTGTCCGATTGTCACATTCTAAACTAGCCGAACAAGTATCGCAATATAAAATGTATAAACAGGGGCAATACAGGAAAAACGGACCAAAGGGTAGGATGAATGTCCACCATCAAGTAGGCATCACCCTCACCAAATGGAATATCGGATAAAATCCATAAGCCCATGAGGGTTCTCCTCACACCATAAATACATGAACCAATTCTATTAATATTATATTGAAAATACATCTTTTTCGTCATGGCTCAACCTGGGTATGTTAAATAAATAAAAACAATTGAAGTAATATAAACAGAGGAATCGCAAACATCTCCGGCCAGTGCAGCCACACATCCATCCTCATCTTCATCCCCCATCGGTATATCATCTAAGAAGAAAAAAGAAAAAAAATTGTGTTAGTGAATGAATAAAAAAAATATGTTAGATACATATATTTGTCCTTAAATTACTACCCAATAGGCAAGAGGTCCCGCAATCTGATCTGCAGGGGTAGAGGGCAAGCTACCATGTCACTATATATTCCCAATTCTGTAATCAATGTTAAGGCTATTAGGCTGAGGCTATTAAGAATATGAATCCACTTAAAAAAAAAATTCTTAAGAAGACTTACTCTGTTTCCCGTTCTTTTGGGCATCGGGACATGATCAACAATCCAGCCTCTCAAATCCTTCTCCATGTGTTTCAAATCAGAAAAATGTCTAGAAACAGGTAAGTCAAGGCGCTTTTTCCTTAGGCTGGTTTCACACGGGCGTTGCGGGAAAAGATGCGGGTGCGTTGAGGGAACATGCGTGATTTTTCCGCGCAAGTGCAAAATATTGTAGAGAAAAATCGGCATGTTTGGTACCCAAACCCGAACTTCTTCACAGAAGTTCGGGTTTGGGTTCGGTGAACAAGTGGATTAAGTTGAGTTAAATTATGATTTTTATTTTTTTAACCTCTCCAGCCCTATTGTACTATACATTCTGTATTACGAATGCTCTTATTTTCCCTTATAACCATGTTATAAGGGAAAATTATAATGATCAGGTCCCCATCCCGATCATCTCCTAGCAACCGTGTGTGAAAATCGCACCTAAGGGGTTAATTGCCGGGGATCGCAGCCAACGCAGGCCCCTTAGAAGTGAATGGGGCTGCGTAAAAATCGCAAGCATCCGCAAGCAAGTGCGGATGCGGTGCGATTTTCACACACGGTTGCTAGGAGATGATCGGGATGGGGACCTGATCATTATTATTTTCCCTTATAACATGGTACTAAGGGAAAATAAGAGCATTCGTAGTAGTAGTATTTGTAAAAAAAAAGTTTTTACCACTGAGGAAGGAGACAGGTCTTGTCTTTAAACCATACTTTCAACCTAATAGATAGAAAAAAAAAAGATAATAAATCAAGCTCAAGGTCAAACCAGTTAATACGTGCATTAGGGCAAAAAAGAAAGGCCTTACTGAGAACACTCACTTCAGAGGTAGTAAGTTCCTTGGATAAAAGATTAACCACAGTCATTTTTTCTTGTTGATCTGTGTCTTGTTTACAAATGTACTTGTCTTGTTGTTGCGCAATTTTCCTATATCTTCAGCGCCTGGTTCGATGTCGTCTTTTTTTCTCTGCAGTCCGCTTGTCCCCTAAAAAAAAGCTGGAGATGTCTGTATATTCTTTTGTTTCTTTTTTATATGCTATCAACTTGCCATGTGTAAACAGAACCTTTTTTGTAATAATCAAAATCCCTGTCCCACTTTGTCCGCTTCCCCTCCTCGGACTACGTTTGAATGACTGGCCGGAAACCCTACGAAATGATCCCTCTTCCTCCTCCTGTGCCACATCCTCTTCCATCATCGACAGCAGCGTTTTTTCAAGGAGGCATATAAGTGGGATAGTAACGCTGAGAATATAGTGATCGACACTGGCCATGTTGGTGGAGTATTCAAAACAGTGCAACAAGGAACACCGGTCTCGCATGGAGGCCCAGTCATTGGTGGTGTTCCGCAGAGCGACTCACCCGTGTGTTCTGCAGCTGAAACTCCACCAACACCTGCTGCTGCTCGCACAGTCTGGCCAGCATGTGCAAGGTGGAGTTCCACCTTGTGGGAACGTCACATATGAGGCAGTGAGCAGGAAGGCCAAAGTTACGCTGCAGCGCTGACAGGCGAGCAGCAGCAGATGAGAACGCCTAAAGTGCACACAGACAGCCCGCACTTTATGCAGCAGCTCTGGCATGTTGGGGTAATTATTAAGGAATCTCTGCAACACCAAATTCAGCACAGTCGCCAGGCAAGGGATGTGCGTCAAACCGGCTAGTCCCAGAGCTGCTACGAGATTTCGCCCATTATGGCACACCACCAGGCAGGGCTTGAGGCTGACTGGCAAAAACCACTCATCGGCATGTTGCTCAAGGCCCATCCACAGCTCCTGCGCGGTGTGAGGTTTGTCCCCCAAACAGATACGTTTTAAAACTGCTTGCTGACATTTACCCCTGGCTGTGCTGAAGTTCGTGGTGAAGGTGTTACACTGACTGGATGAGAAGCTGGTAGAGGATGAGGAAAAAGAGTAGGAGGAGGAAGCAACAGGAGGCAAACTGAAGTGCCCTGCAATCCTCGGTGGTGGAAGGACATGCGCCAAACTGCCATCTGCCTCAGGCATTTAACCAGTGTGCTGTTATGGAGATATAATGGCCCTGACCGCGCAAACTGGTCCACGTATCTATAGTCAGGTGCACCTTGCTACAGATGGCGTTGCGCAGTGCACACCATTTTGTCCCCTACTTGGTTGTGCAGGGAAGGGATGGCTTGCCTTGAAAAGTAGTGGCGGCTGGGCACGACGTACTGTGGGACAGCCACCACCATAAGGCCTTTAAAACTATCCGTCTCCACCAGACGTAATGACAGCATTTCAAATGCCAGTAATTTAGAAATGCTGTCATTCAGGGCTAGGGATCGCGGGTGGGTAGGGGGGTACTTCCTCTTCCTCTCCAGCGTTTGGGATAAGGAGAGCTGAACGCTTGCGTGGGACACTGTGGAGATGCTTGGTGACCCAGGTTTTGCTGCCAGATCCTCTGTTTGTTGGGTGCCAGGTGGCACTGTCACTCCAGAGGTGGATGAAGAGGCCGCGACTACAGCAGAAGAGGAAGCAGGAGGAGCCGGAGACCTTTCTTGGTTTTTGAGGCGTCTAGTCCACTGCAGCTCGTGCTTTGCACTTAAATGCCTGGTCATGCAGGTTGTGCTCAGGTTGAGAACGTTCATGCCTCGCTTCAGGCTCTTATTGCACAGCGTGCAAACCACTCGTGTCTTGTCGTCAGCACATTGTCTGAAGAACTGCCACTCCAGGGAACTCATTGGAGCTGGCTTTGGTGTGCTCGGTCCCTTGCCGGGGTGGGCAGTAGAAGGCGTACTGTCTAGAGGACAGACGCTCCACATTTGCACCCTGCTCTCTCTTCTGCTGGGCTGGTGGCTCTGTGCAACCATTGCCTCTTCCTCCGAACTACATCGGTCACTCTCATGACTTTGATTCCATGTGGGGTCGAGGACCTCATCGTCCTCCACATCATCTTCCACCCAGTCTTCACCCCTGACTTCCTTGTCGGTCTGCACACTTTCGAAAAACCCCAGCAGTTGGCACCTGAGTTTCGTCATCATCCGAGACGTGCGATCAAAAAGCAGAAGAGACTGCTGCATGACTTGGGGCTCAGAAAGCTTGGCTGATTTGCAAGAGGGTGAGGTGAAAGACTAATGGACATCGGCTGCAGGTGCCAACTGTGGTCTTTCAGCAGGAGACTGGGTGGGAGACAATGTGAAGGAACTGGATCTACTGTCGGCAACCCAATCTACTATCGCCTGTTCTTGTTCAGGCCTGACCATTCGTAGAGCAGCATTAGGCCCTACCTAATAACACTGCAGGTTTTGTCGCCTACTCGCACCTGAGGAAGGGGTTTCACTTGTGCGTGTAGCTGGCACAGATCGACCATGTCCTCTCCCTGCAACAGGAGCTCCACCAGCAGCACCGCAACGTGGGCCACGTCCCTTATTTGACGCTCTCCTCATATTTTTTGAATTTAGGATCTTGCCCTAAATGGGTGTATAATTAATAGTAAAAAAGAACGACAGTATTTAAAGGGTGTATCTCACACGGCCTGAACCAGACTAGGCCTCAATTAAAGATTTCTTTGCACAAAATGGCTGTATTTCAAATGGCTCTATTTCAAATACCTAATTCAAATCCCCTGTATGTATAGTGGGGATCACACACGCCCTGAATCAGTGTAGGCCTGAAGTAAATATATCTTTGCAGAAAAAGACTGTATTTTAAATGCCTAATTCAAACCCCTGTATGTAGAGGGGGTATCTCACAGGGCCTGAACAAGTTTTAGCCTGAATTCAATATTGGTGCACCAAATGGCGGTATTTAAAATCTCTGAATGTAACCCAAATGTATTAAGGGTGTAAGGCAATGCCATCTGCATCAAAGGCTGCCAACTACATTTTTTTGTGCCCAAATGAGTGTTTGTTTAAAAACTGAATTTGACAGCAGTAATTTTACAAGTGCTGATGCTGCAAGGCCTAAAAATAGTGTTTTTTTGTCAAAAGAGTGTGTTTTTCAAACCACAGAAAATGATGGGTGTATTTCTACCTTAAATTACACACTGACTAATACAGATGTTGTAGATTGCCATAATGTCTTTCTTTGCTAACAGAATATGAAAACTGTAGATATTAAACTTGAATTTAACACTTGCAGATCTGGAAAATACTGTTTTAAAAAGAAAAAAAAATGAGTGTTTTTTTTAAACCCCAGAAAATGATGGGTGTATTTTTACCTTAAATTGCACACTGAATAATACAGATGTTGTAGTTTGCCCCCAAAAAATGGTGATTTGCAATGTCCCAAAAGCTCAGATGCAGTGCTGGTGCACTGAGCATGCATAATATGGCCGCAGCCGCCACCCATCTAACTAACAGAATTCTAAAAGTTAGTCTTTTTTAGTCAATGAGCTCAGGGCAGGGTAAAACGATAGTGCCCTGCACCCACACAACTATTTGTCTTTAGATCGCAGAGTTAGATTCTCTCCTATGCTCTCCCTGAAATCACAAGTCCAGCAGCGTCCTCTCCCTACACTTGTAACAGCAGAGTGACATGCAGCGCTACGTCACTCAAGCTTATATAGAGCCTAGGTCACATGCTGCTCTGGCCAATCACTGTGATTGGCCAGAGCCAATGGCTGTGATGGCCTCTTGGGACAAGTAGTATGACACTGGTTGATTGGCTGCTGTGCAGCCTTTCAAAAAGCACCAAAAAAGCGCCGAACACCAAACCCAAACTTTTACTGAAATGTTCGAGTTCGGGGTCCCAAAATCCTAAAGTTCGGTACAAACCAGAACTTTACAGTTCGGGTTTGCTCAACCCTAGCTAACAGCCAACCAAAACTCAATATTTATTGCCCCGATTCTACTTTTACTTATGGACAGGGAGATTGGATGTTAAACAAAATAGACCGGGAACGGCAGGACGAGAGCGTAGCGTTGCACTCTCCCCTCCCTCCCTCAATGACGGCCTACCTCCTTCATGTTGCTGGCTCTGAGATGGCCGTGGTTGTGGATCCCGGTGATGCTGGTGCTGACTCCCTGCTTCTGTCCCTCGCTGTTTGATTCCAGTGGGACTTGTTGCTTTCCTCTGTTTGTTGCTTCCCTCTGCTCCGCTCCTCTCTGCCTGGGTGGTGAAAGTGCTGGCACCTCTTCTGTCTCTGCCGGGTCGGTGCCTGCCTCGCCTGTTCTCCTGCTGCCCTTCCTGTTACCCCGCTGAGACTGCGCTTCCTCCTGCTTCCTTCCACGACAGCAAGTCTATTGCATCTTGACCGCTTTGTCGTCTCCCTGCCTTCTCCCTGGATAGATGCCGAGGTTCCTGTGGGCTCTTCGTCCGGCATTGGTGTTGTCGGTGGATTGTGTTCTCCCCCTCTGATCACCTTCCTTCCCTCTTATCTGTCTGTGGGGTTCGCCTTGAGCTGTCCGGAGGCTGAGACCAGACTGGAAGACCCTGAGAAGACACTTCATTGGTGAGATTCATCCCGGCTGTTCCCCCCCCTTCCATGTTTTTCTTGTTTTCCATCCTCTCCTCGTGTGTCCCTCGGCCTCATCCCCAGCCACCTGACCTCACCTAACCTCTCTTAACCCCCATGTGACAGATTTTTTTGTCGGTTCTTAAGCCTAATTACCCAGTACTGTCAATAATTTGCTAACCTCCTGTATCTACTAACCTTCTGTATTGAAGTGTGGGGGAGGAGAGAAAAAAAAAAAGGAGAAACGATGGCTTTACTGGATTGGGGTGAAAAGGGGGCAGTGAGGATAGTTTGAGGAGAGGGGAAAAAAAAGGGGGGGAGGATAGAAGAAGAAAAAAAAGTGGAAGAGAAAGATGGCCCCTAAACAGAATAGAGGTTCAACAGATCTGAGCGCGGTTAAGGTGGGACAGAAGCAAACAGAGTCCTCTAAAATTGATCAATTTTTTAGATCCTCAAATTCTAGTACTAGGTAAAGGAGAAGTTAGATATGAATATAATAAAAAATCCATCTGAGGCCCGAGCGGAGGAGGCACTTGAAGGGGATTCTCATAGTGGAGACGCGGAGACACCTATGGACAATGCATCTCCATTAGAAGAAATTTTATCCATTGTGAAAAACAATGGAAAAGCAATACAAAATATTGCCGTTTAATTGGGGTCAGTACAGACGGATCTCCTTATTATAAAAGAAGATTTGACAAAGATCCGGGATAGAACCAAAGAATTCGAAAATACGGTGGCTAACCTGGAGCAAGAAGTGAAAATATTAAAAGCAGAGAATATTACAGTAAAAACAGATTATAATTATCTGGGGAAAAAAACGGTGGATCTAGAAGACCGCTCTCGAAGATATAACATTCGAGCTATAGGTTCAATCGAATCATCTGATGATAAAAACCTAGCAGGAATAATACAATCCATTATCTTTGATAATTACGGGAAGCAACATTTCTCACCTTTGTTTCTAATTGAAAAGGGCCCATCGAATACCTGGCGGAAAACCTAGTCCTGGACGGTTGCCAAGGACGGTAATAGTTAAGATGTTAGCCACCTATGATAGAGATATGATTTTGAGGCGAGCACGGCATGCCCCCCCGATTAACCATAATGGATGCAAACTTTCTTTTTTCCCTGATTTTTCAAAAGAGGTTCAAGATAAGAGGCGTACTTTTTTTATGTTAAAAAACGCCTTCAGAGCAAAGACATTAAGTACTTCTTTATATATCTGGCCAAGTTAAGGATTGTATTTAATGACAATGTTCTATTCTTTGACTCTCCAGAAGTGGCCACGGATTGGCTAGATCGGATCAATGTTTAAAAATATTTTAATTTTTTTCCTCTTTCTTTTTGGAGGCTATATGAGGGGGTGGGGGAGGGATGGTCCTAGTTAAGAGGTCTGTTACTTTTAGTGATGGAGCAAGGGGGTTATGGTTTGTTTGGTTGGGAGGGTAGGTGGGGTATGATGTGTCTCTATTGTGGAGGAGAACGGAGTGAAGTCTGGGAAGTTCTATCTATTGGATAATCAGACTAAATAATGGCGACTAGAATACTTACGTGGAATGTTCGGGGCCTTGGGGAGAAGATAAAAAGGCAGGCGGTCTTAGACTTGATACGAAGACACCTACCAGCTATTGTTTTCCTGATAGAAACCCACTTTACACAGGATACGATTGTTCGTCTTGGGGGTAGGTGTGCTACACAGGTGTCTAATTCTACATATACCAGTTACGGTTCTAATTCATAACCGGATTAATTTTGTATGTTTGGCATCATCTATTGATAGACAGGGGAGATATGTTTTTCTCCATGGTAGGCTAGATGGGAAGTTATGCATTTTGGCTTTTTTTTTATATTCCTCCACCTTTTTCTGTACAAATATTGACCTCTCCGATGGCGCTTGTGGATCAATGGCCGGAATGTCTGTTTATAGTTAAGGGGGATTTTAACTGTGTAATTAATACCGAGAGAGATAGGATTAACAGGGTAGGGAATATTTATTCCCCGACTCAGCGGTCCCCCTTGGCTCGGTTTTGTCAGGAGGTTGGCCTTGTTGATATTTGGGAATATCTATTCAAAGATAAAAGGGCCTACTCATGCATAAGTAAATCTGGAAGATCTATGTCTGGGATTGATTTGGCCTTGAGAAACAAAGGATACTTAAACTGTATCAAACTGATGAAATATGAGACCAGATACGTTTAAGACCATGTTCCTTTTGTAATTGAGCTGTGTATGCTTAGTAATAACCTTAGACATAGACCCTAATTTAGATTGAATCCCCACTGGCTATTAATAATTATAACCAGATAGAAAGTGAGATCACTTCCTTTTGCGATAAAAATACTGCTTCAGCCAAACCCCAATTTGTTTGGGATGCGTTTAAAGTAGTTATGAGAGGGGTCTTTATTAGTACAATTGCCAATGTCACTAAACGATATGCTATGAAGGAGAAGGAATTAGAGGAAGCAGCTGCAGCTGGAATGGCTGGCTATGCCAGTTTAAAGACGGAGGAAGCTAGAGAGATTATGCAGAAGACGGGTCAGGCTTTCTCTTATTTTCTTTTGGAAAAAGCCCAACAGAGGTTGTTCTTTAATGGAATTTTTTTTTTTCTGAGGCAGGGCGTCCAGGAAAGATGTTGGCCAGGGTAATAGCTAGCCAGGTCCTAAAGAAAGAGATTCGTAGCATCCGGGCCATGGATGGGACCACTATTGAAGATCAGGAGGGAATTATTGAAACGTTTATAAACTATTTTTCCCTACTATATGAAGCAGAGAGTGTTCTTTCAGACGATGTGATTGACTTGTACTTGGACTCTATTTCCCTTCCAGCTCTCACAGATACTCAAAAAGAACGTCTTGAGATGGACCTAGGTCTTCAAGAGATAGATGATGCAATTAAAGGCTGTTCAGGGAACTCGTCTCCTGGTTCGGATGGACTCCCGTATAGGTTTAATCGTAAGTATAGGGAGACTGTTCTTCCTTATCTGTGGAGAACACTCACTGATTCAATAGAGGAGAACTCTTTTCCAGAAACAATGACAGAGGCTGTCATTATACTGGTATTAAAGAAGGGTAAAGACCCTAATGATTTGGGGTCATATAGACCTCTCTCTCTTCTTAATACAGATGTACAACTTTTCTCTAAGATTTTGGCTAGGAGGTTATCTACTGTTATGACTTTAATTATACACCTAGACACCTAAACAGGCTGTATGCCTAAGAAAGGGACCCACTAAATAATAATTTACATCGGCTTTTTACTAATATACAGACCTCCGGAGGGGAGACACGAGCCATTTTGTCTATAGACGCCTCCAAGGCTTTTGACAGAGTGGAATGGAGGTTCCTTTGGAGAGTGCTTCACAAGATGGGCTTTGGCCCTAGGTTTACTAATATGATAAAACTGTACTGTACAGATCTCCTACCTCAAGATTGAATATAAATATAAATGGTCATCTTACAAGAAGTTTTCCTTTGACTAGAAGCACTCGTCAGGGATGCCCCCTTTCCCCTCTTTTGTTTGATATTTACATTGAGCCTTTGGCGGCTAGGGTTAGACAGGATCCTAGGATCTGGGATATTGAAGACAGAATTTCTCTCTACGCAGATATTTTGTTTTATGTTCAGCAGACTCAATCTACGCTGTTGACCATCATTCAGATGATTCATCGGTTTGGAGAGGTTTCGGGTCTGGATGTAAATTGGGAAAAAAACTACTCTCATGCTCTTGGACAATAGGAATATGCCCCTAGATCAGTGATGGCGAACCTATGGCACGGGTGCCAGAGGCGGCACTCAGAGCCCTTGGAAAAAGTCTATGGTGTACCAATATGCTTTAGACTTTTCCTACCATTCATCAGCACAGGACGCACTATGAACAGCACACTGAATGTAGGCTATTAAGCAATTATAGCTAAATGATAAAGTACATGGAAGATATACTATGTTGGTATTCAGGTTAAATTGCCGTGTTGGCACTTTTGCGATAAATAAGTGGGTATTTGGTTGCAGTTTGGGTACTCTGTCTCTAAAAGGTTCCCCATCACTGCCCTAGATAATTAATAATTCCAAATTGAAGCCCCCATTAATACTTTGAAAATTGCAGACTCTTTTGAGTATTTAGGAATTATAATCTCTCCAAGGGTGGAGGACTTTATTCCCCTCAACTTGACTCAATTGATAAATAAGTTAAGATCTAAAATAACAACTTGGCTCAGCTTACCTTTATCAAAGGCTGACAGAGTATCTCTAATATTAATGGTGATTCTTCCCCAGTTATTGTATCTCTTTAAGAATTCTCCAGTCTGGATTGGGGATAGATTTTTTTAAATTAATAGAAAGAATTATTAGTGATCTACTTTGGGGGCTTAGGACTTAAACTAGAGCACTGGTGCACGCCCCTGGAGAGAGGAGGAGTTAATCTCCCTTGCTTCAGGGGTTACTTTTTAGCCGCACAGTTCTGTTTTCTCGGTGAGTGGACTGATAGTCCACTCTGTAAATACTTAGTTAATAGATCTCCTTCTGATAATTTTTTTACACTGTTAGAGTCTGATCAATTGACCGACTCCGATAGAGGATTTAAATCCGCCAGGAACCTTTTTATGAATTCATGGTATTCAATCAGACTTTGGTATGGAGTGGGAAGAAGAAGGAAAAAAGGAGGAAGTTTATTCAGACACTAAAGGATCTAGAAAGGAAAATCCCCTTGACTGGAGTTTGAGTAGCGCAAGGGTGGCAGCCGAAAAGTGTCCAAACAGATTTTGAAAAAACTAAAATAGGGGTGGGGGGAAGGTACAGGAAAGGCGCCAAACCGAGCAAAAACTGCACTAAAAATGTATTTTTATTTTTTTGTATCAAGGTGCTAGAGTGCTAGCATATTATACATATAGGTCAAAAACTTTTATACATAAAAAAGTTACATCAACCACTACCAATAACTGGACAGCTTTCCATACCCCTTCTTCGGATATGGGAACGAATACACGCCCGCCCCAGCCTCTTCTAACCCAAATTACCAACAATTAGAGACCTATATCTTCTCTCATTACGCTCCCCCCCCCTTGTAGACCACGCGTATGTGTGTATTTATACATCCCCCTTATATGCATGTACACATATATATGTAGATACTATGCAATCCTCTCTAGACCTTTACATGGCTATATACATATTCATCCATTTATCAACACGCATATTCACCCATCTATCAATTCTAAATTTGCTACCAAGCCCCGTATACTCCTCCCACAATCCTCCCATACACTCTCCAGGCATATCCATATCTATACTCTTTATGTGTAATTATATATACACATGTATATACCACTGGCCGTCACTACTACTGCCCACTATGCGAACTATACATACATATGCGCCCGGCCCACTACGCATCCACTCTGTCACTCATCCAATACACTGTATACGTGTCCTTTGGGGGTTAATCACCACCCATTGTGTTCAATAGTAGCGACCATAACTGTATCTTTATTTATCTTAATTTATTTATTTATCCATTCATCATTTATTTATTTAGTATGCAATTCTCAGATTCATTTTTGTCCTTGTTTTAATAGGTGTAAATCCACACACATTTCTTGAAATATTTATGTAGAACCATCTATCCTTTGAAAATATGTATCCATTACCATGTATATACGTCCTATGGAGGTCAAATGACCACCCACCATGCCTACCTATTTCTGTTATGTCATGTATTTCTCACATTTTCATATATGCTCTTATATATACGGTTTTATATGTATTCTTATATCCATTTTTATATTCATTTTATATCTATTTTTATATCTATATTTATCTACATGTATATCTGTATCCTCTGCCCCCCATACGCTATGATCCCACATCAGCCCTTTCCTTTCACCATCCCTCCCTTCACTGTGCCTCAATTCATTGCCCAATTTATTGCCCATTTTTATGCCCCTATTTTTCCTGAATCAATACAGTCTCCCTTTTTCCAGCAACACATACACCCCTCCGCAATGTCGGTTCAGTTACTTTGCGCAGATAGCGATGTTCACGAACTGTTATACCCGCCCTCCTCCGCACTGCTGGTCCAGCCACTCCCAACACATAGCGACTTAAACCCGCCCCCCGGACGTGCGATCCACCATGCGGTCCACATGACGCCAATGCGTCCCTGCCCTGAAGTTACTCCTCCCTCAGCCACGTCCGCCCAGCCTTAGCCGCCTTCACTGAGCTTACACGTCACAGCCACGTCTGACTCAGTTATACCCGGGGTCAGGAAGTCACAGCGGGTGACTGCGCGCTCTATGTCTAAAGATAGTGCTGTTTCTTAATGGTAGCTTTCTGGGTTTGCCTTGCAATCCTTTTTGTCTCACTCAGGGATCCGTAGCTTCTTCTCCTCAGCTGTTTCTTGTCCAGCACTCCCAACCTCCTTATATTCCCCTCTCCCACTTCTCTGGTTACCACAGATATAGAGCTTCCTGCCTGGACTTCTATACTGACCCACTGGAGCTGAGTTGCTGTTATCCATGGTTGTCGTACCAGAGCGTTACCCTCCGGATCCCTGTTGGTTGGTTGTTGTCTCCCACCTGGGATTATGTGTTTTGTCAATATTGTCTGTCTTCTCCCTAGTGTTTCCCTTTAGTGTTAGTGGTGCGGACTAGTGTTCCCACCACCCTATTCACTACGTATGGCTCATTTTAGGGAAAGCCAGGGTTTTAGGAACATGATCGGCGTACGGGTGAGAAACCCCTCTAGGGACGTCAGGGCAGTCAGGTGCCAGCCTCTAGGTGAGTTAAAGGTCACCATCTTTCCCTCTCCCTTGGACAGGGCCTTCTTTTTCCATCCTTTTGCGTCACGTATGTGATCTATAAGTAAACTTTTATCTTTAATAAAAATACATTGTCTGTTATTGTTGCAACTTCAATAAATAAATAAAATTAAAAAAATAAAATTAAAAAAAGCTTTTTCTTATCGAGGCCAGTCTGAGATTGTTTTTTTCGTCGCATAATGTACTTCATCACACTAGTAAAATGGAGTAAAAATCATTTTTATTTATAAAAAAATAACAAATCTACCAAAAATTTCGAAAAAGTAGCAAATTTCCAAGTTTCTATTTCTCTACTTCTATAATACATAGTAATACCTACAAAAATAGTTATTACTTTACATTCCTCATATGTCTACTTCATATTAGGATCATTTTGAGAATTTCTTTTTTTGGGTAGGCTGTTAAAAGGCTTAGAAGTTTAAAAGCAAATCTTGAAATTTTCAAAAACCCACTTTTTAAGGACCAGTTCAGGTCTGAAGTCACTTTGCAAAGCTTACTGTCACGGGGCGTCAAAGGCGCACTCGGTCTCCCATCAGCTGCAGACCTGCTGCTTAGCTTTGGATCTGTATTTGGCCTCGATCCCAGGGCGGCTTTGCTAGCTGGGAGGCTCCCTGCTCCTAGGTCTGCCTTGAGCTCCGAGCTGATCACTCAGTGCTCGACTTGTCTGTCTGTCGGTCATGTAACGCTGGCCACGTCACATGACCCTCAAACCCCACTATAAATACAGGCAGCCTGCTGGCCACAGGTTGCCTGTTAATTCTAGGTTCCTGGCTATTTGTTGGACTACTGAATACTACCTGATCCTGTTCCCTGACAATCCTTTGCCTGCTCCTCCTATACTGCGCATCTCTCCTAGTATCCTGACCCCGGCTTCCACCTGACGATTGTTTGCGGACTCCTGTTGTACTTCTTTTCTCTCCTGGTATTTGACCTCAGCTTTTCCTGACTATTCTCTGCTCATGTAAAATATAGAGAGGCTGAGCACTCTCCAAATGGACCACACAGGGACAGACTCAAAATTACTAATGTTAATACTTATTACACCAATTAGTAGATATAAAAAAAACAATATCACAAAAAACACAATAAATAATAAAATATTCAATATTAAAAATATTCAGATAAAGAACAACATCATAAGTTAATAGCTGGATATACAATGGCATGTAAAGGGTGCTTGATACAACTCAGGTGAATGAATATGTACTGATTGAATAAAAAATCGCTAACAGTTCGATGTTAGATGATAGACGATATGAAAATCGAAGGTTAGTTTATATCGAATATTCTAATGTTCGAATAAATGTCCGGACTAAAATTAGATATTTTCTTTCGATTATGCTTTTCGATTATAACCACATATAATTGTGGTTATAATCGAATTGCCGTCTGACTAGAGCACACAGTGGCGTCCCACGTGGCTAATGGTGTCAGATTCGGAACAGGAACAGTGTGAGCGAGTTGATAGCCCTCAGTGTAGAGATTCGCTGATGTAACAGGAGCTTTGATCGTACCTCTATCGATGTGAGGGTCAGGATATTCGCTAGATGCCAAAAGTATATCAGGGTAAAATCCTCAATTCAAGTCATTAGACTCACGACATCCATCAGCTGATGTGCGGGTCTTTTGAAACCAGATGCGTTTCGGGGGTTTTCCTAGCCCCTTCCTCAGTGGTAACCCGCAGAGGGGGATATACCCCTTTTTATACCCAAAATCCTCTGTGATTAGGCAGAGTAGAAGATCTGGAATGGATCTGACAACTTGTTTGGGCCATTGCATATAAAACCCGATGTGGAATAAAAGGTAAAGATGCACATCAGGTGACAGTTTTTGTAAGTACCAATTTTCCAGCGATAGCTCTCTTTAAAAATGTTAAACAATGTCTTATATAGTTATGCATAAGCCTGTAGCACATTTTATGCAACATCAGTACAATCTTATCAAAAAACACAGGTGCGGTTTTTTCAACAGGTGCGGCTTCTATGCGTTTTCCATGCGTTTTTACAAATTCTTATCTCTGTTGATTATGCATATATATATATATATATATATATATTCTATACAATAATAACAGTCATCTTAGATAATCATGATCTGCGATATAAAAGATGTCATATAAAACAAAAGGTGTTAAATATTATTTTCACAATATTATATATGTTAAAAGATTAAGAACTTAATAAAACCATTGAGTACTAACATTGTCTTATGCAGTATTTCGGATGCGGTTTCTGTATAATAAAAAAACGCAATTGCGTTTTTTATATAATTTTTCGCAATATCTGAATATGTATACTATAAATAGTTAAAAGGTTAAAAGTGTACGGCACA
Organism: Bufo gargarizans; assembly: GCF_014858855.1. Lineage (NCBI taxonomy): Eukaryota > Metazoa > Chordata > Amphibia > Anura > Bufonidae > Bufo > Bufo gargarizans. Next base: position 95,843,290 of record NC_058086.1, on the reverse strand, counting down.
CCACATGAGAAAATATTATATAAAAAAAGAGAAACATAATCATTGACTTTCTCATTGGCCCTTTACTATTTCGATTCATTTTTCAGTAATTATTTTGATGAATTTTTCGATAGCTTTTTTGATGGCTTTTTCAATAGCTTTTTCAATGGCTTTTTCGATGGCTTTTTCGATGGCTTTTTCAGCAGCTTTTTCGATGGCTTTTTCAGCAGCTTTTTCGATGGCTTTTTCAATAGCTTATTTCAATAGCTTTTTCGATAATTTTCTCAATAGCTATTTTGGAAAGAGGGCCAAAACTGGGAGTGGGGAGTAGAGGATTGGGAGCCCTCCATCTGAGAAGGACCAGAGTGGGTAAGACAAACCATCTCTGGGCCTGAGTCAGATGGGGGCGCCCAAACCTGGGCTTTAAAGAAAACCACAAATTTCTGATTCGGCGTTCAAGCCCATCGGTATAATTGAGTTGAAATTGAAAATAAATCTAGATTCGACTCTGGACATTTGTTTGATAAAGTCCCGGCCTCTCCAGTGTGGTTTAACCCTTTCAATAGCGGCAAAGGATAAAACATTTGGATCCTGATTATGATACAATTTAAAATGTCTGGAGACAGTATGTTTGTCTGATTCAATTCTGATTTTTGTAAAATGTTCAGAGACTCTCTCCTTCAGAGACCTTTTCATGCGTCCTATATATTGTTTGTCGCAAGGACACTGAAGGATGTATATTACATTTTTACAATTGCATGTTAAAAAATCATGTTTAAAACCATTCGAAGAGGATGAGACTTCCATTGTTTTCTTAGAAAAAAGTGTTTTTTTTTTGCAATTTGAACAGGTGTTACATCTAAAAAAGCCTTTCAGATTCAGCCACTTATGGATAGTCGAATCCGCGGCAGATTTTCCAAATTTGATGGTCGGGGCAATTTTTAGGCCTAAATTAGGAGCTCCTAAATTAGGAGAGTTCAATGCCCTCCGCTATAAAATTGATTTGTTCCTCATGGAAAAGTTTACTGTTTATAAGTTGGTTAACCATTGCTGATATGCCCTGTGTATGATCGATAGATGTGTATAGTGTTTGAACATCTAAAGTGCCCAAAGTCCATTCTGGGTCATAACTTAACCTTTCTATAATGTTCACTATTTGGGTCGTGTCCTTAATATAGGATCTGGTGTTTTTAACGACTGGTTGAAGTAAATTATCTATATATTGGGAAAGGTTGGCCGTAAGGGAACCTATCCCCGAGATAATGGGACGACCTGGCGGTTTAATTGGGTTTTTGTGGACTTTGGGCAAACAATAAAAAACGGGGAGTCTGCATTGGGTATTTAAAATAAATTTCGCTTCGGGTTCTGATAAGATATTTTGTGTGCCTTTAATACAATAATTATTTAAAATTGTTTTAAAATTTTCTATCGGATCCATATTTAATTTGGTGTAGGTGTTTTTCAGCTAGTTGTTTTTTACATTCTTCATTGTAATCTTGAGTATTCATAATTACAATTGCCCCGCCTTTATCGGCGGGGCGTATTGTGATGTTTTCCTTTGATTGTAAGCATTTAATAGCTTGGATTTCTAAATTGGAGAGATTGTTTTTTGTAAACTTGATATTAAGGGATCTTAAGTCCTGTTCGACACTTTTACGGAATGTATTAATTTCCGGACTGATTTCTTGTATAGGGAATTTTACCGATTTAGGTTTCAATTCAGTGAATACAATGTGTGTATTTTGAATTCTTCTCCTGATGGGGGGGTAATTGGATTTTTAAGAAAATATTTTTTAAGACAAAGTTTGCGAATATATTTTTCAATCCCTATATATCAAATTTATTTGCTTTAGTGGAAGGAGCAAATTTTAATCCTTTATTTAGGAGTTTGATTTGAGGTTCAGTTAAATTTACATCACTTAAATTAATTATGGCATCTTGATATAAGTTCATTTTGTCATGGTCTTACCTTCTTACTACTCTCCTTCGTTTGACATGTGCTGGCGGCCATCTTGGTTTCTTGTAGCCTCCCACCCTGCGGCTTCTCCTTCCCACTGGGAGGAGCTGGATGCCTAGCTCATATATATAGGAGGTCTGTGGCTTCAGTTCCTTGCTTGGTCCTCCTGTGTTCACATGCTTCTAAGACTGCTGCTGCTTCTGGTTCCTGATCCTGGCCTCGTCTGACTACCCCGTTGGTTCCTGATCCTGGCTTCGTCTGACTACCCGGTTGGTTCCTGATCCTGGCTTCGTCTGACTACCCTTCTGGTTCCTGACCTCTGTCTCCGCAAGACCCTGCTTCGGTTTAGCCATCCGTTTGGACTTTTGCTTATGGCTTGCTTTTCAATAAAACCTTCTTATTTTCCACTTATCTCTTGTTGTACGTCTGGTTCATGGTTCCATGACATTAGGACCAAGCCATGAATTCTGACGGTACAGGGCCATCCTCGCTACCTACGCTGGTTGCCAGACTTGATCAGCAGGATCACCTGTTGGGTCGGTTCGCTGTGGCGTTGCAAACCCTGCTTGAACGCACGGCTCATTTCGCTTCCGTTGCCGATGGGTCGGTTGTCGCTCCTGGGCCCGTTCCTACTGCCGCTCCGGTTGTTGCGCCAGAGTCTACCCCGACACCTGTTGCTGCGCCTGCGGTGTCTCGGGGTATGACCGGTTCTGCCCCCCTTCCACAGCGCTTTGGGGGAGAGCCAACTCAGTGCCGAGGTTTCCTTAACCAGGTGGGCATTTATTTCGAGTTGCTGCCACATGCCTTTCCTACTGAGAGATCAAAGGTGGGCTTCTGGATCTCGCTGCTCTCGGACAAGGCCTTGGCCTGGGCCAGCCCTTTATGGGAGAACAACAATCCGGTGGTTGCCGAGTTTTCCGGTTTTGTTGCTTCTCTTCGGAAGGTATTCGATGTGCCGGCTCGTGCTGCCTCTGCTGCGAAGCTCCTTATGTCCATCAGACAGGGTTCACGATCCGTAGCTGAATACGCCATTGAGTTTCGTACCCTGGCAGCAGAGGTGGGCTGGAATAATGAGGCTCTGGTCGCTGCTTTCTCTCATGGTCTTTCGGATGCCTTGAAGGATGAGGTTGCAGCTAAGGACCTACCAGTGGAGCTCGAGTCTCTTATTTCTTTCCTGATTTTGATTGACACCAGACTCAGGGAGAGACCTTCCTTTAAGGAGAGCCTGCGGAGGTCTTCTAACAGATTGGCGCCTACGTTTGCTGTCCCACCCGTGCCTCCCTCTCCTCCCACGCCTCCTGGGGATGACTTGTCTGGGGGTGAACCCGTGCAGCTGGGGCTTGCTCGCCTGTCCGAGGGGGAGAGGGTACTCCGGAGACGCGAGGGCCGATGCATGTACTGTGGTCTCGGTGGGCATTTTCGGTTGGCATGTCCGAACCGTCCGGGAAACGCTCGCACCTGAGATCCTGTCGGGGGCAGATCTTGGGTGGAGTCTCCTCGTCCCCGGTTTCCCGTGTTGACAAACCACTGATCACTGTTGTCCTCTCCTGGGTCGGGGGCTCGGTGACGACCCAGGCGTTGGTGGACTCTGGTGCTGGTGGTTTGTTCATTGATAGTGTGTTCGCTGCCGCCAATTCCATTCCTCTGCAGCCTCGAGGTTCCCCACTGGCTCTTGAGGCGATAGACGGCAGACCCCTTCTGCCGCCACACGTGACTCATGAGACCCTTCCAGTGGGGATAGCCATTGGTGCCGTTCACAGAGAGTCGGTCTGTTTCCAGGTGATTTCGTCTCCACACTACTCGGTGGTCTTGGGGTACCCCTGGCTCCAGAAGCATAATCCGACTTTCGATTGGAGATCGGCCGAGATCCTCTCGTGGTCACCGCAGTGTGGGGCTAGTTGCATCCATGGGCCTGTCAAGTTGCTGTGTACTTCCTCGGACTCTCTGTTGCCTCCTGAATACGAAGAGTACCGGGATGTATTCGATAAGGTGCGCGCGGTTGCCCTACCTCCGCACCGCCCATACGATTGTGCCATAGAGTTACAATCTGGTGCCGTTCCTCCTCGTGGCAAAGTCTATCCACTGTCGGTAGCGGAGAATGAGGCCATTGAGGAGTACGTGAGGGAGGCGCTTTCACGCGGACACATTCGCAAATCCTCGTCCCCGGCAGGGGCTGGATTTTTCTTTGTGAAAAAGAAGGGCGGTGAGTTGAGGCCTTGCATCGATTACAGGGGTCTCAATCGCATCACGATCAAGAACGCTTACCCGATACCCTTGATTTCCGAGCTGTTCGATCGCCTCAAAGGGGCCACGGTCTTTACCAAACTCGACCTGAGGGCGGCATATAACCTGGTAAGGATCAAGGCGGGCGATGAGTGGAAGACCGCGTTTAACACCAGGACTGGTCATTATGAATCCTTGGTTATGCCCTTTGGGTTGTGCAATGCGCCCGCAGTCTTCCAGGAATTCATCAACGATGTTTTCCGTGACCTGTTGCAGCAGTGTGTGGTGGTCTATTTGGATGACATCTTGGTATATTCTGAATCCATGGAGGCCCACATTATGGATGTCAGACGAGTGTTGCAACGGTTACGAGAGAACAGGCTGTTCGGTAAGCTTGAGAAATGCGAATTTCACCGATCCCAGGTAACCTTCTTAGGTTACATCATTTCCGCTGAGGGGTTCTCCATGGATCCTGAGAAGGTTTCGGCTGTCTTACAGTGGCCCCAGCCCAGTGGTCTCCGTGCCCTGCAGCGCTTTTTGGGCTTCGCCAATTATTATCGGAAGTTCATCAGGGACTTTTCTATGCTAGCCAAGCCGCTCACGGATCTGACCAGGAAGGGCAGTAATTTCCAGGTCTGGCCGCTCGAGGCCATCCGAGCGTTTGAGGCTCTAAAGTCCGCCTTTGTGTCGGCTCCGATTCTGTCGCATCCCAACCCTGGGTTGCCCTTTGTCCTCGAGGTGGACGCGTCTGAGACGGGAGTAGGCGCCCTCCTGTCTCAGCGTAGAACACCAGAGGGTCCTCTGCTTCCTTGTGGGTTTTACTCCCGGAAACTGTCTTCCGCGGAGTGCAACTATCAGATTGGTGACAGGGAGTTATTGGCCATCGTGCAGGCCCTTAAAGAATGGAGGCACTTGCTCGAGGGTTCAGTGGTTCCGGTTCTCATCCTGACGGACCACAAGAATCTGACCTACCTTTCTGAGGCCAAGAGATTGACACCACGTCAGGCCAGATGGGCTCTGTTCTTGTCACGTTTTAATTACGTGGTCTCCTACCTACCCGGTTCCAAGAACATCAGAGCGGATGCCTTATCACGGCAGTACTCCGAGCTGTCCGGGGAGGAGTCGATTCCGACTTCGGTCATACCTCCGAATCAGATCCTGGCCGCCATTCGCACCAGCCTGACCTCTCCCCTGGGTGAGCAGATTTTGGCGGCTCAATCTGGTGCTCCCTCTGGGAGACCCAACGGCAGGTGTTTTGTGCCTGAGGAGTTGCGCATTCGGTTGTTGCGAACCTACCATAACTCCAAGGCCGCGGGGCATCCTGGAAAGAATCAGCTGTCCTGGGCTGTTTCACGTCTGTTCTGGTGGCCTTCTCTACGTTCCAACATCGCCGCATATGTAGCGGCATGCTCCGTTTGTGCCCAGAGTAAGTCCCCTCGGCACCTTCCGTTGGGCCTTTTGCAACCCATAGCCACCGGGGAGCGCCCATGGTCACACCTGGGGATGGATTTCATTGTGGACCTCCCTGCATCCCGAGGCCATACGGTCATTCTCATGATTGTGGATCGGTTTTCCAAAATGTGCCACTGTGTTCCTCTCAAGAAGTTACCCTCTGCACAAGAGTTGGCCACGATTTTCGCCAGGGAGGTCTTCCGGTTGCACGGTTTGCCCAAGGAGATTGTGTCGGATCGGGGGAGTCAGTTTGTGTCCAGGTTCTGGCGCGCCTTTTGCTCCCAGTTGGGGATTCATCTCTCTTTCTCCTCGGCCTACCACCCTCAGTCCAATGGGGCCGCAGAACGATCCAATCAGGCCTTGGAGCAATTCCTTCGTTGCTATGTCTCCGATCACCAAGACAATTGGGTTGACCTCCTGCCTTGGGCTGAGTTCGCCAGGAACACGGCAGTGAACTCTTCCTCTGGGACGTCTCCCTTCATGGCCAATTATGGGTTCCAACCTGCCGTGTTACCGGAGGTATTCTCTCCCCAGGATATTCCGGCTGTGGAGGATCACCTTTCCGTCCTACGTGCTTCTTGGGTACAGATCCAGAGGTCCCTTGAGGTCTCTGCGCAGCGCCAGAGACTCCAGGCTGATCGCAGACGAGCGCCCGCTCCTTCCTACCAGGTCGGAGACCGTGTATGGTTGTCCACCCGCAACCTCAACCTTCGAGTGCCCACTCCCAAGCTGGCGCCTCGTTTTGTTGGTCCCTTCCGAGTGTTTCGCAGGGTAAACCCGGTAGCCTATGCCCTTGCGCTTCCTCCTGGCATGCGGATCTCCAACGTGTTTCATGTCTCCCTGTTGAAGCCATTGGTGTGTAATCGTTTCACTTCCTCGGTTCCTCGGCCCCGTCCGGTCCAAGTGGGCAATCGTGAGGAATATGAGGTGAGCAATATCCTGGACTCACGCCTGGTCCGCGGTCGGTTGCAGTTTTTGGTCCATTGGCGTGGTTATGGTCCAGAGGAGCGTTCCTGGGTTCCCTCCGCAGATGTCCATGCTCCTGCTTTGCTCCGAGCCTTCCACGCACGCTTCCCTCAGAAACCGTTCCTTACTCCGTGGAGGAGGGGCCCTTGAGGGGAAGGTACTGTCATGGTCTTACCTTCTTACTACTCTCCTTCGTTTGACATGTGCTGGCGGCCATCTTGGTTTCTGGGTTTCTTGTAGCCTCCCACCCTGCGGCTTCTCCTTCCCACTGGGAGGAGCTGGATGCCTAGCTCATATATATAGGAGGTCTGTGGCTTCAGTTCCTTGCTTGGTCCTCCTGTGTTCACATGCTTCTAAGACTGCTGCTGCTTCTGGTTCCTGATCCTGGCCTCGTCTGACTACCCCGTTGGTTCCTGATCCTGGCTTCGTCTGACTACCCCGTTGGTTCCTGATCCTGGCTTCGTCTGACTACCCTTCTGGTTCCTGACCTCTGTCTCAGCAAGACCCTGCTTCGGTTTAGCCATCCGTTTGGACTTTTGCTTACGGCTTGCTTTTCAATAAAACCTTCTTATTTTCCACTTATCTCTTGTTGTACGTCTGGTTCATGGTTCCATGACACATTTCCTGTTGTGATTGTAGTGACTTTCGTTTACTCCTCCGTGTTTTTCTCTTCCTGTTTGGTGCGTGTATTTTTTGTGATTTTTCTGTGTTGTCTCTTGTGGCCATTCTTGTTCTTGATATTGGTTGTGTCTCTGGGGTGATCGTTCTCGGGGAGCTCTGTGGCCCCAATCTTCTGGTCGGTTCCTCAGATTGTATGGATGTGAAATGGGTGATGGTGAGTAGCGTGGTCTGATCGGTGAATGCTTCGTGTGATTGTAATGTTGTCTCGTGCGTACTCTGTGGTGTGGTGGTGTCCAGTCTAAAAAAATTATCACTCATCAACACTTCATACCTATTTGAGGTTGGAATATTAGACCTAATTTGTATTGTGTCTTGTGGAAAGTTGGTGTCATTAAATCTTGTGGGTTCTTTTGTTTTGCTGTGTGTATCTTCTAATTGAAAATGGTCCACACTTTGAGTGTGTGGGACATTTGGATGTCTTCTTTCATGATTATTAAACTTTCTAAACTTTCCTGCCAGGAATTAAATTCCTCGTCTTTAGGAAATTTTTCTATAACTTCTTTCATCTTGGAGATTTTAACTTTAGTTTCATCCGAGATTTGGGTTCTTCTTCTAATGATTAATTGAATCAGTAATACTGACTGATCAAATAGAAGTTTCTCCCATTCTTTGGTGAAATCAGTATTAACGGGTCCTGTGGTGGAGTCTTAGATAATAACAGACCTTTAGGTATATATCCATTCTCTACATATTGCAAAAGTGATCTAATCTCCCATCTTTGTTTAAGTTGTTTATGTAGGAGGATTTCAAGTTCTCTAAATGCTTCAGTCATAGTTTGGTCGATGTTAATATTTTCTTCTCTATGGTCAAATTTAAACATCTCTACTTTCTGATGTTTAGTCTCCATGTGGTTCCAGATGTCCATAGCTAAAGGCGGTGGATTATTTTTCGATTATAACCACATATTCGATCAATATTCCCTGTATGGCAAAATGAAAGTCACACTTGCGAATTGCCGTCTGACTAGAGCACACAGTGGCGTCTCACGTGGCTAATGGTGTCAGATTCGGCGGTACCTGTTAATGGTGATTCCGCAGGAACAGTGTGAGCGAGTTGATAGCCCTCAGTGTAGAGATTCTCCGATGTAACAGGAGCTTTGATCGTACCTCTATCGATGTGAGGGTCAGGATATTCGCTAGATGCCAAAAGTATATCAGGGTAAAATCCTCAATTCAAGTCATTAGACTCAGGACGTCCATCAGCTTATGTGCGGGTCTTTTGAAACCAGACGCGTTTCAGGGTCTTTTCCTAGCCCCTTCCTCAGTGGTAACCCGCAGAGGGGGATATACCCCTTTTTATACCCAAAATCCTCTGTGATTAGGCAGAGTAGAAGATCTGGAATGGATCTGCCAACTTGTTTGGGCCATTGCATATAAAACCCGGTGTGGAATAAAAGGTAAATATGCATATCAGATATATCCATAGGTGACAGTTTTTGTAAGTACCAATTTTCCAGTGATAGCTCTCTTTAAAAATGTTAAACAATGTCTTATATAGTTATGCATAAGCCTGTAGCACAGTTTATGCAACATCAGTACAATCTTATCAAAAAACGCAGGTGCGTTTTTTTCAACAGGTGCGGCTTCTATGCGTTTTCCATGCGTTTTTACAAATTCTTATTTTAAGAACTTAATAAAACCATTGAGTACTAACATTGTCTTATGCAGTATTTCGGATGCGGTTTTTGTATAATAAAAAAACGCAATTGCGTTTTTTATATAATTTTTCGCAATATCTGAATATGTATACTATAAATAGTTAAAAGGTTAAAAGTGTACGGCACACCACATGCGAAAATATTATATTAAAAAACGGGAAACATAATCATTGACTTTCTCATTGGTCATTTACTATTTCGATTCATTTTTCAGTAATTATTTCGATGACTTTTTTGATAACTTTTTCAATAGCTTATTTAGATAGCTTTTTCGATAATTTTCTCAATAGCTATTTCGGAAAGAGGCCTGAAACTGTTTTTTTTTTTTTTTATTATACAGAAACCGCATCCGAAATACTGCATAAGACAATGTTAGTACTCAATGGTTTTATTAAGTTCTTAATCTTTTAACATACATAATATTGTGAAAATAATATATAACACCTTTTGTTTTATATGACATCTTTTATATCGCAGATCATGATTATCTAAGATGACTGTTATTATTGTATAGAATATATATATATATAAATAATCAACAGAGATAAGAATTTGTAAAAACGCATGGAAAACGCTAAGAGGCCGCAACTGTTGAAAAAAACGCACCTGCGTTTTTTGATAAGATTGTACTGATGTTGCATAAACTGTGGATATATCTGATATGCATATTTACCTTTTATTCCACACCGGGTTTTATATGCAATGGCCCAAACAAGTTGGCAGATCCATTCCAGATCTTCTACTCTGACTAATCACAGAGGATTTTGGGTATAAAAAGGGGTATATCCCCCTCTGCGGGTTACCACTGAGGAAGGGACTAGAAAAAGACCCCGAAACGCGTCTGGTTTCAAAAGACCCGCACATCAGCTGATGGACGTCCTGAGTCTAATGACTTGAATTTAGGATTTTACCCTGATATACTTTTGGCATCTAGCGAATATCCTGACCCTCACATCGATAGAGGTATGATCAAAGCTCCTGTTACATCGGAGAATCTCTACACTGAGGGCCATCAACTCGCTCACACTGTTCCTGCGGAATCACCATTAACAGGTACCGCCGAATCTGACACCATTAGCCACGTGGGACGCCACTGTGTGCTCTAGTCAGACGGCAATTCGCAAGTGTGACTTTCATTTTGCCATACAGGGAATATTGATCGAATATGTGGTTATGATCGAAAAATAATCGAAAGAAAATATCGAATTTTAGTCCGGACATTTATTAGAACATAATATTATTATTATTCGATATAAACTAACCTTCGATTTTCATATCGTCGATCATCTAACATCGAACTGTTGATTTTTTATTCAATCAGGACATATTCATTCACCTGAGTTGTATCATGCACCCTTTACATGCCATTGTATATCCAGCTATTAACTTATGATGTTGTTCTTTATCTGAATATTTTTAATATTGAATATTTTATTATTTATTGTGTTTTTTGTGATATTGTTTTTTTTTATCTACTAATTGGTGTAATAAATATTAACATTAGTAATTTTGAGTCAGTCCCTGTGTGGTCCATTTGGAGAGTGCTCAGCCTCTCGATATTTTACATTTTCCTTTTGACTGGGTGAGTCATTAGGCTTAGTAGCACCAACTCATAGCTATAGGCGTTAGTGAGCCACCATACTCTTTATATCATTTATATTCTCTGCTCATTCCTTAGTACTGCGTAGCTCTCTAGGTATTAACTCGGTCCGTTCACATTCCGTTATTTGTCTTGTCCGTCTTCCCAGCACGTATCCTAAGTTAGGGACTGCCGTCTAGTTGTCCCCTGTCATTAGAACTTGCGAACTTCCTGAGCTCTTTTCTGGCGATCGGAAGAAGTTTCTTTCCTTTAAACAAAATTGTAAACTTTTTTTTCGTTTGCGCCCCGTATCCTCTGGCCCCGAGAGTCAACGCGAGGGCATTGTCATTTCCCGGTAACAGGGTGATCCCCAGGACTGGGCATTTTCTTTATCTGCTGCCGCCAGTTATTTAACATCAGTAGAGGGTTTTTTCAGGCCCTGGGTACCCTGTACGATGAACCAGACTAGTAGCCGAGACTGCTCTAAAGGTTCTGGTTCAGGGCGATCTACCTAGTAACATAGTAGTAACATAGTAACATAGTACATAAGGCCGAAAAAAGACATTTGTCCATCCAGTTCGGCCTGTTATCCCGCAAGTTGATCCAGAGGAAGACCCCTCTCTAGTAGCTATAGCCTGTAATATTATTAAGCTCCAGAAATACGTCCAGGGCCCTCTTGAATTCCTTTATTGTACTCACCATCACCACCTCCTCAGGCAGAGAGTTCCATAGTCTCACTGCTCTTACTGTAAATAATCCTTTTCTATGTTTGCGTACAAACCTTCTTTCCTCCAGACGCAGAGGATGTCCCCTCGTCACAGTCACAGTCCTGGGGATAAATAGCTGATGGGATAGATCTCTGTACTGACCCCTGATATATTTATACATATTAATTAGATCTCCCCTCAGTCGTCTTTTTTCTAAAGTGAATAACCCTAATTTTGATAATCTTTCAGGGTACTGTAGTTGCCCCATTCCAGTTATTACTTTAGATGCCCTCCTCTGGACCTTCTCCAGCTCTGCTATGTTTGCCTTGTTTACAGGAGCCCAGAACTGTACACAGTACTCCATGTGTGGTCTGACTAGCGATTTGTAAAGTGGTAGGACTATGTTCTTATCTGAGTGTGTACCGTTAATAACCACCCTCTGTTTTCTATCACTGAGCCAGTTACTTACCCACATACAGATGTTTTCTCCCAGTCTGAGCATTCTCATTTTATATACTAACCTTTTATGTGGTACAGTGTCAAATGCTTTGGAGAAGTCCAGATATACGACATCCATTGATTCGCCGCTGTCAAGTCTAGAACTTACCTCCTCATAGAAACTGATTAAATTAGTCTGACATGACCGATCCCTCATGAAGCCATGCTGATATGGCGTTATTTGCTTATTTCTGTTGAGATGCTCTAATATAGCATCTCTCAGAAAACCTTCAAACAGTTTACCCACAACAGATGTTAAACTTACCGGCCTATAGTTTCCAGGCTCTGTTTTTGGCCCCTTTTTGAATATTGGCACCACATATGCCATGCGCCAATCCTGTGGGACATTCCCTGTCAGTATAGAGTCTGCAAATATCAGAAATAAGGGTCTGGCTATGACATTACTTAATTCCTTTAGCATACGGGGGTGTATGTCATCCGGTCCTGGCGATTTGTCTATTTTAATCTTTTTAAGTCGCTGATGTACTTCTTCCTGGGTCACACAGGACACTTTTAATGGGGAATTTATTTTTTGCATTCTGCATGTCATCTGACAATTTATTTTCCTCAGTGAATACATTGGAGAAAAAAATATTTAACAGCTTTGCTTTCCCCTCATCGCTCTCTGCGACTTCCCCCTCATTACTCTTTAAAGGGCCGATACCTTCAGATTTATACTTTTTAACATTTATATAATTGAAGAACATTTTAGGGTTAGTTTTACTCTCTTTGGCAATTAATCTCTCTGTCTCTAGTTTGGCCGCTTTTATTTGTTTTTTACATGTTCTATTTTTTTCCTTATAGTTTTTCAGTGCTTCCGTGCTCCCCTCCTGTTTCAGTGAATGATATGCTTTCTTTTTGTCATTTATTGCTTTCGTTACAGTTCTATTTATCCACATTGGTTTCTTTTTGTTCCTTAACCTTTTATTACCATACGGTATGTACCTCTCACAATGAGATTTTAGGATGTTTTTAAAGATATCCCATTTTGTGGCTGTATTTTTATTTTTGAGGACTTTGTCCCAGTTAGTTTGGCCTATGGCCTCTCTTAGTTGGCTAAATTTAGCTTTTTTGAAGTTTGGTATTTTTGTTCCTCCCTGTAGAAACGCTCTTTTGAATGATAATTGGAAGGTTATTACTTTGTGGTCACTATTTCCCAGGTGTCCCCCAACCTGCACGTCTGTTGTTCTGTCCGGCCTATTGGTTAATACTAAGTCCAGTATGGCCGTCCCTCTAGTCGGGTCCTGAACCAGTTGGGAGAGTTACTGTCTTTGGTTATTGCCAAGAACCTATTTCCTTTATGAGATATACAAGTTTCAGTTTCCCAGTCTATATCTGGGTAGTTGAAGTCCCCCATAATAACCACCTCATTATGATTTGCCGCCTCGTCTATCTCGTTTAGTAATAGATTTTCTGTGGACTCTGGTATATTAGGTGGTTTATAGTAAACTCCTATTAGTAATTTATTGTTGTTTTTAGCTCCATGTATCTCTACCCACAGTGACTCCACATGTTCATGTCCCTCACTTATATCTTCGCGGAGTGTGGGCTTTAGACCGGACTTTACATAGAGGCAGACCCCTCCCCCTCTCCGGTTTTGACGATCCTTTCTAAACAGACTGTAATCTTGTACATTAACCGCCCAGTCATAGCTATCATCCAGCCATGTCTCAGTTATTCCCACTATGTCATAGTTCTCCTCACACATCACTAATTCCAGTTCACCAGTTTTATTAGTCAGGCTTCTGGCATTAGTATACATACATTTCAGAGGTTTATGTATATTTTTTACCATCCACCTTTCCTTCTGAACTGTTCTAGTCCCTCCTTCTATTCCTCCCCCAGTCCCATTACTTTGCCCCCAGTCTCTATCTGCACTATCTTCCCGTCCTATAACGTAATTACCCTCCCCCCAGTCCCTAGTTTAAACACTCCTCCAACTTTCTAGCCATCTTTTTCCCCAGCACAGCTGCCCCTTCCCCATTGAGGTGCAGCCCGTCCCTACGATAGAGCCTGTAGCCGATAGAAAAATCGGCTCAGTTCTCCAGGAACCCAAACCCCTCCTTCCTACACCAGTTCTTGAGCCACTTGTTAATCTCCATAATCTCCCGTTGCCTTTCTTGTGTGGCTCGTGGTACAGGCAGTATTTCGGAAAATACTACCTTTGAGGTCCTTGCCCTCAGCTTTTGACCTAAATCCCTGAAATCATTTTTAAGGACTCTCCACCTACCTCTAACTTTGTCATTGGTTCCGATATGGACCATGACCGCTGGATCTTCTCCAGCCCCTCCCAGTAATCTGTCAACCCGATCCGCGATGTGTCGAACTCTAGCGCCAGGAAGACAGCACACTGTTCGGCGATCACGGTCTTTGTGACAGGTTTCCCTATCTGTTCCCCTAATAATGGAGTCGCCCACTACCAGTCCTGCTCTCCTGGTTCCCTGCTTACTGGAGCTGACATTCCCCTGACTGGCAGAGGAAGTGTCCGGCTGCAGCAGTGCCGTCCCCGGACTGACATCCCCCTCATCTGCCAAACGTGCAAACTTGTTGGGGTGTGTCAGATCAGGGCTAGCCTCCCTGGCACTCTTCCCTCTACCCCGCTTTCTAACTGTTACCCAGCTAGCTACCTCACTTTCCTCAGCCTCCTCTCTGTCACCCTTCCCCTCATCTACCCCAAAGAGTGCTTGCTCGGTGAGAAGCAAACTCTTTTGCAAATTATCAATGCCTCTCAGTGTTGCAACTTGCCCGTTTAGAGACTCGATTTGCGATTACAAACGGGTTATTTGCTCACATCTAGAACAAAGATATGCACCCTTGAACTCCTGTTCCAGGACTGCATACATCATGCAAGATGTGCACTGGACTGCGTTGTAAATTGTGCAACACTGTCATGGTCTTACCTCCTTGCTGTTCTCCTTCGTTTGACATGTGCTGGCGGCCATCTTGGTTTCTGGGTTTCTTGTAGCCTCCCACCCTGCGGCTCCTCCTTCCCACTGGGAGGAGCTGGATGCCTAGCTCATATATATAGGAGGTCTGTGGCTTCAGTTCCCTGCTTGGTCTTCCTGTGCTCACATGCTTCTAAGACTGCTGCTGCTTCTGGTTCCTGATCCTGGCTTCGTCTGACTACCCTGCTGATTCCTGATCCTGGCTTCGTCTGACTACCCTGTTGGTTCCTGATCCTGGCTTCATCTGACTACCCTTCTGGTTCCTGATCTCTGGTTTCGCAAGACCCTGCTTCGGTTTAGCCATCCGTTTGGACTTTTGCCTTACAGCTTTATTTCAATAAAGCCTTCTTATTTCCACTCATCTCTTGTTGTACGTCTGGTTCATGGTTCCATGACATTAGGACCAAGCCATGAATTCTGACGGTACAGGGCCATCCTCGCTACCTACGCTGGTTGCCAGACTTGATCAGCAGGATCACCTGTTGGGTCGGTTCGCTGTGGCGTTGCAAACCCTGCTTGAACGCACGGCTCATTTAGCTTCCGTTGCCGATGGGTCGGTTGTCGCTCCTGGGCCCGCTCCTACTGCCGCTCCGGTTGTTGCGCCAGAGTCTACCCCGACACCTGTTGCTGCGCCTGCGGTGTTTCGGGGTATGACCGGTTCTGCCCCCCTTCCACAGCGCTTTGGGGGAGAGCCAACTCAGTGCCGAGGTTTCCTTAACCAGGTGGGCATTTACTTTGAGTTGCTGCCACATGCCTTTCCTACTGAGAGATCAAAGGTGGGCTTCTTGATCTCGCTGCTCTCGGACAAGGCCTTGGCCTGGGCCAGCCCTTTATGGGAGAACAACAATCCGGTGGTTGCCGAGTTTTCCGGTTTTGTTGCTTCTCTTCGGAAGGTATTCGATGTGCCGGCTCGTGCTGCCTCTGCTGCGAAGCTCCTTATGTCCATCAGACAGGGTTCACGATCCGTAGCTGAATACGCCATTGAGTTTCGTACCCTGGCAGCAGAGGTGGGCTGGAATAATGAGGCTCTGGTCGCTGCTTTCTCTCATGGTCTCTCGGATGCCTTGAAGGATGAGGTTGCAGCTAAGGACCTACCAGTGGAGCTCGAGTCTCTTATTTCTTTCCTGATTTTGATTGACACCAGACTCAGGGAGAGACCTTCCTTTCAGGAGAGCCTGCGGAGGCCTTCTAACAGATTGGCGCCTACGTTTGCTGTCCCACCCGTGCCTCCCTCTCCTCCCACGCCTCCTGGGGATGACTTGTCTGGGGGTGAACCCATGCAGCTGGGGTTTGCTCGCCTGTCCGAGGGGGAGAGGGTACTCCGGAGACGCGAGGGCCGATGCATGTACTGTGGTCTCGGTGGGCATTTTCGGTTGGCATGCCCGAACCGTCCGGGAAACGCTCGCACCTGAGATCCTGTCGGGGGCAGATCTTGGGTGGAGTCTCCTCGTCCCCGGTTTCCCGTGTTGACAAACCACTGATTACTGTTGTCCTCTCCTGGGTCGGGGGCTCGGTGACGACCCAGGCGTTGGTGGACTCTGGTGCTGGTGGTTTGTTCATTGATAGTGTGTTCGCTGCCGCCAATTCCATTCCTCTGCAGCCTCGAGGTTCCCCACTGGCTCTTGAGGCGATAGACGGCAGACCCCTTCTGCCGCCACACGTGACTCATGAGACCCTTCCAGTGGGGATGGCCATTGGTGCCGTTCACAGAGAGTCGGTCTGTCTCCAGGTTATTTCGTCTCCACACTACTCGGTGGTCTTGGGGTACCCCTGGCTCCAGAAGCATAATCCGACTTTCGATTGGAAATCGGCCGAGATCCTCTCGTGGTCACCGCAGTGTGGGGCTAGTTGCATCCATGGGCCTGTCAAGTTGCTGTGTACTTCCTCGGACTCTCTGTTGCCTCCTGAATACGAGGAGTACCGGGATGTATTCGATAAGGTGCGTGCGGTTGCCCTACCTCCGCACCGCCCATACGATTGTGCCATAGAGTTACAATCTGGTGCCGTTCCTCCTCGTGGCAAAGTCTATCCACTGTCGGTAGCGGAGAATGAGGCCATGGAGGAGTACGTGAGGGAGGCGCTTTCACGCGGACACATTCGCAAATCCTCGTCCCCGGCAGGGGCTGGATTTTTCTTTGTGAAAAAGAAGGGCGGTGAGTTGAGGCCTTGCATCGATTACAGGGGTCTCAATCGCATCACGATCAAGAACGCTTACCCGATACCCTTGATTTCCGAGCTGTTCGATCGCCTCAAAGGGGCCACGGTCTTTACCAAACTCGACCTGAGGGCGGCATATAACCTGGTAAGGATCAAGGCGGGCGATGAGTGGAAGACCGCGTTTAACACCAGGACCGGTCATTATGAATCCTTGGTTATGCCCTTTGGGTTGTGCAATGCGCCTGCAGTCTTCCAGGAATTCATCAACGATGTTTTCCGTGACCTGTTGCAGCAGTGTGTGGTGGTCTATTTGGATGACATCTTGGTATATTCTGAATCCATGGAGGCCAACATTCTGGATGTCAGACGAGTGTTGCAACGGTTACGAGAGAACAAGCTGTTCGGTAAGCTTGAGAAATGCGAATTTCACCGATCCCAGGTAACCTTCTTAGGTTACATCATTTCCGCTGAGGGGTTCTCCATGGATCCTGAGAAGGTTTCGGCTGTCTTACAGTGGCCCCAGCCCAGTGGTCTCCGTGCCCTGCAGCGCTTTTTGGGCTTCGCCAATTATTATCGGAAGTTCATCAGGGACTTTTCCATGCTAGCCAAGCCTCTCACGGATCTGACCAGGAAGGGCAGTAATCCCCAGGTCTGGCCGCCCGAGGCCATCCGAGCTTTTGAGGCTCTAAAGTCCGCCTTTGTGTCGGCTCCGATTCTGTCGCATCCCAACCCTGGGTTGCCGTTTGTCCTCGAGGTGGACGCGTCTGAGACGGGAGTAGGCGCCCTCCTGTCTCAGCGTAGAACACCAGAGGGTCCTCTGCTTCCTTGTGGGTTTTACTCCCGGAAACTGTCTTCCGCGGAGTGCAACTATCAGATTGGTGACAGGGAGTTATTGGCCATCGTGCAGGCCCTTAAAGAATGGAGGCACTTGCTTGAGGGCTCGGTGGTTCCGGTTCTCATCCTGACGGACCACAAGAATCTGACCTACCTCTCTGAGGCCAAGAGATTGACACCACGTCAGGCCAGATGGGCTCTGTTCTTGTCACGTTTTAATTACGTGGTCTCCTACCTACCCGGTTCCAAGAACATCAGAGCGGATGCCTTATCACGGCAGTACTCCGAGCTGTCCGGGGAGGAGTCGATTCCGACTTCGGTCATACCTCCGAATCAGATCCTGGCCGCCATTCGCACCAGCCTGACCTCTCCCCTGGGTGAGCAGATTTTGGCGGCTCAATCTGGTGCTCCCTCTGGGAGACCCAACGGCAGGTGTTTTGTGCCTGAGGAGTTGCGCACTCGATTGTTGCGAACCTACCATAACTCCAAGGCCGCGGGGCATCCTGGAAAGAATCAGCTGTCCTGGGCTGTTTCACGTCTGTTCTGGTGGCCTTCTCTACGTTCCGACATCGCCGCATATGTAGCGGCATGCTCCGTTTGTGCCCAGAGTAAGTCCTTTTGCAACCCATAGCCACCGGGGAGCGTCCATGGTCACACCTGGGGATGGATTTCATTGTGGACCTCCCTGCATCCCGAGGCCATACGGTCATTCTCATGATAGTGGATCGGTTTTCCAAAATGTGCCACTGTGTACCTCTCAAGAAGTTACCCTCTGCACAAGAGTTGGCCTCGATTTTTGCCTGGGAGGCCTCCGGTTGCACGGTTTGCCCAAGGAGATTGTGTCGGATCGGGGGAGTCAGTTTGTGTCCAGGTTCTGGCGCGCCTTTTGCTCCCAGTTGGGGATTCATCTCTCTTTCTCCTCGGCCTACCACCCTCAGTCCAATGGGGCCGCAGAACGATCCAATCAGGCCTTGGAGCAATTCCTTCGTTGCTATGTCTCCGATCACCAAGACAATTGGGTTGACCTCCTGCCTTGGGCTGAGTTTGCCAGGAACACGGCAGTGAACTCTTCCTCTGGGACGTCTCCCTTCATGGCCAATTATGGGTTCCAACCTGCCGTGTTACCGGAGGTATTCTCTCCCCAGGATATTCCGGCTGTGGAGGATCACCTTTCCGTCCTACGTGCTTCTTGGGTACAGATCCAGAGGTCCCTTGAGGTCTCTGCGCAGCGCCAGAGACTCCAGGCTGATCGCAGGACGAGCGCCCGCTCCTTCCTACCAGGTCGGAGACCGCGTATGGTTGTCCACCCGCAACCTCAACCTTCGAGTGCCCACTCCCAAGCTGGCGCCTCGCTTTGTTGGTCCCTTCCGAGTGCTTCGCAGGGTAAACCCGGTAGCCTATGCCCTTGCGCTTCCTCCTGGCATGCGGATCTCCAACGTGTTTTATGTCTCCCTCTTGAAGCCACTGGTGTGTAATCGTTTCACTTCCTCGATTCCTCGGCCTCGTCCGGTCCAAGTGGGCAATCGTGAGGAGTATGAGGTGAGCAATATCCTGGACTCACGCCTGGTCCGCGGCCGGGTGCAGTTTTTGGTCCATTGGCGTGGTTATGGTCCAGAGGAGCGTTCCTGGGTTCCCTCCGCAGATGTCCATGCTCCTGCCTTGCTCCGAGCCTTCCACGCACGCTTCCCTCAGAAACCGTTCCTTTCTCCGCGGAGGAGGGGCCCTTGAGGGGGAGGTACTGTCATGGTCTTACCTCCTTGCTGTTCTCCTTTGTTTGACATGTGCTGGCGGCCATCTTGGTTTCTGGGTTTCTTGTAGCCTCCCACCCTGCGGCTCCTCCTTCCCACTGGGAGGAGCTGGATGCCTAGCTCATATATATAGGAGGTCTGTGGCTTCAGTTCCCTGCTTGGTCCTCCTGTGCTCACATGCTTCTAAGACTGCTGCTGCTTCTGGTTCCTGATCCTGGCTTCGTCTGACTACCCTGCTGATTCCTGATCCTGGCTTCGTCTGACTACCCTGTTGGTTCCTGATCCTGGCTTCATCTGACTACCCTTCTGGTTCCTGATCTCTGGTTTCGCAAGACCCTGCTTCGGTTTAGCCATCCGTTTGGACTTTTGCCTTACAGCTTTATTTTCAATAAAGCCTTCTTATTTCCACTTATCTCGTTGTACGTCTGGTTCATGGTTCCATGACAAACACATACTAAATGGGGATTACAACAGTAAAAAAGTAAAACAGTATATATGATTCAGACCTAGACCCTGTCTGCTGTAGCCGAAAGGGCTACGCAAAACCAAGCCAACAACACACAAGGAAATTATATCCAACCTTAGTTTCCAAACTCCTTTTCTTAAACGCCTTGTTTTTTTTAACTCCACTTAATAAGAAGCCCACTTAGTAGAGCAAGCCCCAGGAAGAGCAGGCTCTAGAGAGTTTTAGTGGGTCAATTTATAGCACCTGGTTGCCCAGGGCACTCCCCTTAATTAAGCAGAGGGAAAAAAAAAAAAGGTTTAAATGGCAGTACTAGAATACAAACACTTAACTTTCAATGATCTCTACTGCAATCCACACTCAGCCACCTGCAATCACTCCCACAAAACCACACACAGCGCTAGAACTCCTTGTTTTTTTAACTCCTCATTAATAAGAAGCCCACTTAGTAGAACTAGCCCTGCAAGTCTTGGCTTCCTAGCTCCAAGGGAAGTCACCGTGTGGTACTTCCATGAAGTAGGGGGACTTTGCCCAAAATGTGTCCGAGCTTATGGAAGCGAAATCGGGTAAGGTAGTCTGACTTTGTCCCGGACCGAACTTCCACAAGAGGTGCAGTTTTGAGAAAGAGAACTGCTATGAGAACGAATCTGGTATTTTTTACCCGACCAGCAGTTCCAGAGCCTGGTCATGCTGGCGCACCACCCCTGGGCCACAGGGGTGGCGTTGCACGGGAGGGGGGCCCCCTTTCCAACACCTCCCGGAAGAAGGTAGAGAAACCCTGGGGGGTGGGCAGGGCGTTTGCGTCCCACCATCAGTTCCAGAACTTCAGCATCTGTTCCCCCGGTCTGAACTTCCACAGAAGAGGGGTACTTTGCACAAAATGTACCCGAGCTTATGGAAGTGTTTTCGGGTAAAAAAGTCAGATTTTGCCCCTCTGCCATCTGGGAAGGGAAGGTGGCACAGACTAGCTGGAGGTCTCCTCTTGAAGTACAAGTCCCCCACTACTAGCCCTGCAAGTCTTGGCTTCCTAGCTCCAAGGGAAGTCGTCGTGTGGTACTTCCATGTAGGAGGGGGACTTTGCCCAAAATGTGTCCAAACTTATGGAAGCGAAATCGGGTAAGGTAGTCTGACTTTGTCCCCGGCAAAACTTCCACGAGTGGTGCAGTTTTGAGAAAGAGAACCGCTATGAGAACGAATCTGGATTTTTTACCCGACCAGCAGTTCCAGAGCCTGGGCATGCCGGCGCACCACCCCTGGGTCACAGGGGTGGCGTTGCACGGGAGGGGGGCCCCCCTTCCCAATACCTCCCGGAAGAAGGTAGAGAAACCCTGGGGGGTGGGCAGGGTGTTTGCATCCCACCATCAGTTCCAGAACTTCAGAGACCCCGCGGGGGGGCCCTCTGAGGTGGGGACTTCAACGGCAGGGGGAATTTTGGAAATTTCTACCCAGGAAAGGAGCGCTATAGGCGGGTAAGAATTTCTGAATTTCACCCCCTGCCATTACCGGAGGCAAGGTGGGCCAGACTAGCTGGAGGTCTCCTCTTGGAGCACAAGTCCCCCTCTACAAGCCCATGCAAGTCTCGGCTTCCTAGCCTCCAGGGGAGAACTGGGTGGTCACATCCCACCAGCAGTTCCAGGGGCCTGGGTAGGAGTCGCCCACTCCTCCCGCTGGCTCAGAGAAGTGTGGACTTTGTCATTTTTTTAGAGAGAGAGAGGGTACCGTGACAAGGGGACGGAGTGGAGGGGCGCATCCAGCCAGCGGTTCCAGGGGCTGGGGCAGGAGTCCACCGCCCCGGCCTTTCGCCACCCCTGGGCAAGGGACTTGCGCTTCTGAAGCGTGCGACCGACGAGAGAGAACTCGATGGGGTTGTCCCGCCAGCAGCCCCCCCGGGCTCACGGAAGCGTGATCGGGTAAGGCGGTCTGACTTTGCCCCCGGCAAAACTTCCACGAGCGGTGCGGTTTTGAGAAAGAGAACCGCTATGAGAACGAATCTGGATTTTTTTTACCCGACCAGCAGTTCCAGAGCCTGGGCATGCCGGCGCGCCACCCCTGGGTCACAGGGGTGGCATTGCACGGGAGGGGGGCCCCCTTTCCAACACCTCCCGGAAGAAGGTAGAGAGGCCCCAGAGAGCGAACTGGGTGGAAGCATCCCACCGAGCAGTTCAGGGGCCTGGGCAGGAGTTCCTCGCTCCTCCCGCTGGCAGAGAAGGTAGAATCTGCCGGTTTGAGCGAGAGGACCGCTATGAGAACGAATCTGGATTTTTTACCCGACCAGCAGTTCCAGAGCCTGGGCATGCCGGCGCACCACCCCTGGGTCACAGGGGTGGCATTGCACGGGAGGGGGGCCCCCTTTCCAACACCTCCCGGAAGAAGGTAGAGAGGCCCCGGGGAGCGAACTGGGTGGAAGCATCCCACCGAGCAGTTCAGGGGCCTGGGCAGGAGTTCCTCGCTCCTCCCGCCGGCAGAGAAGGTAGAATCTGCCGGTTTGAGCGAGAGGACCGCTATGAGAACGAATCTGGATTTTTTATCCGACCAGCAGTTCCAGAGCCTGGGCATGCCGGCGCACCACCCCTGGGTCACAGGGGTGGCGTTGCACGGGAGGGGGGCCCCCTTTCCAACACCTCCCGGAAGAAGGTAGAGAGGCCCTGGGGAGCGAACTGGGTGGAAGCATCCCACCGAGCAGTTCAGGGGCCTGGGCAGGAGTTCCTCGCTCCTCCCGCCGGCAGAGAAGGTAGAATCTGCCGGTTTGAGCGAGAGGACCGCTATGAGAACGAATCTGAATTTTTTATCCGACCAGCAGTTCCAGAGCCTGGGCATGCCTGGCGCACCACCCCTGGGTCACAGGGGTGGCGTTGCACGGGAGGGGGGCCCCTCTTTCCAACACCTCCCGGAAGAAGGTAGAGAGGCCCCGGGGAGTGAACTGGGTGGAAGCATCCCACCGAGCAGTTCAGGGGCCTGGGCAGGAGTTCCTCGCTCCTCCCGCCGGCAGAGAAGGTAGAATCTGCCGGTTTGAGCGAGAGGACCGCTATGAGAATGAATCTGAATTTTTTATCCGACCAGCAGTTCCAGAGCCTGGGCATGCTGGCGCACCACCCCTGGGTCACAGGGGTGGCGTTGCACGGGAGGGGGGCCCCCTTTCCAACACCTCCCGGAAGAAGGTAGAGAGGCCCCGGGGAGCGAACTGGGTGGAAGCATCCCACTGAGCAGTTCAGGGGCCTGGGCAGGAGTTCCTCGCTCCTCCCGCCGGCAGAGAAGGTAGAATCTGCCGGTTTGAGCGAGAGGACCGCTATGAGAACGAATCTGGATTCTTTTTTTAGCCGACCAGCAGTTCCAGGGGCCTGGGTAGGAGTCCCCCATTCCTCCCTTCTGCCTCCTCCACCCTCGATCGATTTGGCATGTCGCGACCCGGCGGGTAGGGACCCTCGCTCGGCCGGACTTTGGAGTCCGTGCCGGCATACGGCGAGCGTGTCCTCTCTCCCTTCTAGCCCGGGTCCGACGCTGCGTTTTCGCAGCTCTCGTGGCGGTCCCCTCACCCGTTCGACCCCGTCGCCCAGCTCCTGCTGCCGGCGGTGGGTGCTTGGGGGGGAACCCCCTCTGGCTGTCCTGTCGAGCTCGCTCCGAACGGGCAGAAAAACAGGTGTCTGAAGTCGCGCGGTCTCGCCGCGGGAGGACCTCCCGGGCCTAAGGGACGCGTGGGTCGTACGCCCTCCGCCGCTCCCCAGCGACCCGATTTGTTTCGGGCCTAAGGGATGCGTGGGGGTGTTGTCTGCCCTCTGCCTCTCCCCAGTAACCCGAGTCGTTCCATCCCTGCGGTGTGCCCTGCGCGGCGGCACATCTTCTCCGCGGTCGATACTCCTAACAACCCGAACGGGCAGAAAAAATGTGTTTGAAACCGTGCGGTCTCGCCCCCACGGGAGGGCCTCCCGGGCCTAAGGGACGCGTGGGTCGCACGCCTTCCGCCGCTCCCCAGTTCACCCGATTCGCTTCGGGCCTAAGGGATCGGTGGGGTGTTGTCTGCCCTCTGCCTCTCCCCAGTAACCCGGGTCGGCTTCCGTCCCCGCGGCGTTCCCCGTGCGGCGGAGGCACGTCTTTCTCTGCGGTCGACACCCTGACGGGCAGGGAAAATGCGTTTGAAGTCGTGCGGTCTCACCACGGGAGGACAGCCTCCTGGGCCTAAGGGACACGCGGTGGAACGCCCTCCGCCGCTCCCCAGCGACCCGATTTACTTCGGGCCTAAGGGATGCGTGGGGTGTCCTGCCGGTAGCCGTTCCCCAGTCACCCGGGCCGGTCGTTCCGTTCCCGCGGCGCCCTCCGCGCGGCGGCTGCGCTGCTTCTCTGCGGTCGACGCCCGTACTTCCAGAAAAAAAGGCGTCTGAAGTCGCGCGGTCTCGCCGCGGGAGGACCTCCCGGGCCTAAGGGACGCTTGGGTCGTGCGCCCTCCGCCGCTCCCCAGTCACCGATTCGTTTCGGGCCTAAGGGATGCGTGGGGTGTCTGCCCTCTGCCGCTCCCCAGTAACCCTGGTCGTTCCTTCTCTGCGGCGGCCGGGCGCCTCCTCTGCTGTCGTCGGGCTCCCCATCGCCGGCCGGCCGGTGCGGCTGCGCGATCCACTCGTTGGCGACCCCACGGCGGGGTGAACCCGCGCCTTCCGAGCGACCTCGCTCGCGGGGGCGTGGGATCATCCGCGCCGCATAGCCCCTACGTTTGCCAGAGAAGAGAGACTACAGGGTTGAAGCGGGTAGACAAGGAGCCCGAGAGGCAGGCGACCCGTCCCCGGGCCTCGGCCCTGGGGGCTTCTTTTCCTCCTCCGCCACCTCCTTCCCTCTCACCCCCACCGCCCTCGTCTGCTCCTCTGCTGTCAGCGGCTAGGAAGGGGGAGGAAGAGGGCCGCGCTCGGTCTCGCGTGCGGGCGCCCTTCATGGGCGTTTGGTCGGACTCTCCGGGTCTTTCCTTACGCCTCCTCCTCCCTCTCCACGGGGGGCGGCTTCACCGAAAGCCCCCTCCTCGCTCCGTCGCCTACCTGGTTGATCCTGCCAGTAGCATATGCTTGTCTCAAAGATTAAGCCATGCACGTGTAAGTACGCACGGCCGGTACAGTGAAACTGCGAATGGCTCATTAAATCAGTTATGGTTCCTTTGATCGCTCCAACCGTTACTTGGATAACTGTGGTAATTCTAGAGCTAATACATGCCGACGAGCGCTGACCCCCAGGGATGCGTGCATTTATCAGACCAAAACCAATCCGGGGGCCCGGGCGCGGCGGGGCCCGCGGGCGGGGGTGGTCTCGGCCTCCCCGATTCCCGCCCGCCGCCGCTCTCCCCGGCCGCTTTGGTGACTCTAGATAACCTCGGGCCGATCGCACGTCCCCGTGACGGCGACGATCCATTCGGATGTCTGCCCTATCAACTTTCGATGGTACTTTCTGCGCCTACCATGGTGACCACGGGTAACGGGGAATCAGGGTTCGATTCCGGAGAGGGAGCCTGAGAAATGGCTACCACATCCAAGGAAGGCAGCAGGCGCGCAAATTACCCACTCCCGACTCGGGGAGGTAGTGACGAAAAATAACAATACAGGACTCTTTCGAGGCCCTGTAATTGGAATGAGTACACTTTAAATCCTTTAACGAGGATCTATTGGAGGGCAAGTCTGGTGCCAGCAGCCACGGAGTGAGGAGGTGTGTCTGCTGAGCTCTCTGAACCTCCACAGCACAGGCCTCTCTGGGGAGTTTCCTAACATCTGCTCCCCAGGAGGAGTTCCAGACTTGCGGGGAGTTTTTTACCATCTCTCCCCAGCCCAGGCCCTGCCTCTCCCTAGGGAGCTGGCAGGGTCCTGCAGCCATGGCATCCCGCAAGGACACCCCTGCTCCCCGGTCTGGGTCGGCGGGGAGTAAGGGGACACAGCGACCGACCAGGAGTGATGACGGCGAGGGGGTAGCAACATCTACCAAGTCCCCCCTGAAGACCCAAAGCCGCATGGAGGAGGAAGCCATCCCGCAGAAGATCAGGAGGTGTCGTCCCAGGTAGGTTGGGGGTCCCGGTGGGAAGGAGAAAGTACCCTCGCCTACAGCTCTCGCTTAGCTGCCCACCTGCGAGAGTATGATAATCTGGGACGGCACCTCAAAGCTGTAAGGAAAGAACTAAAAGAGACAAGGGCTAAGTCTACCATCTCTTCAAGGGCAAAGAGGCCCCCCCTTACGGCAAGAATCAAGGTTTTGAAAGAGGACTTGGAGGCCTCCTTGAGGCGGCAGGACCAGCTGCTAGAGGGCAGTGGTCCCTTTAAGGAGAAGTTATTGAATGGGGATCGGTTCAGGGAGATGGAGGCTGTGAGGAGAGGGGAGCTGTGTGGGGGTGCAGAGAGCGAGATTGAGGAGTTGGAAGACTCCGGATCTCTAACACACCAGGCAAACCCACACCAGCCCCAAACCTTGCAGCCTGTGACCCATGTGACCCCGGTAATAGAAGCATCAGTAACATCAGAAATAAATAGTGGCATTCCGCCTGAGCAGAAGCGCTTACCATCATCAGACGAGGCCTCAGCTATGGAGGAGGAGGGTAGTGAGGAAGATGGTGGCGGACTATTAACGGAAATCCGAATGTTGGAATCACCAAGGGTGGATTTTCGGAACTTCGCCTTCGGAGATGATTTATTGGATGAAAGCGGCAAGAAAAAGAAAACTGCTAATATACAAACAAGCTTTGTCTATGTGTCAAATACACGCTTGGTGAGGGCTGAAAAGTCCACACCAGGCGTGTATCCCGCAAAACTCCCCGGCTCGGCATCTGAGGTGGTGTCTGAGCGGAGGAGCGGGGAGATTGAGAAATCCAAAATGGCGCCGGACGCCATCCGTGCAAGTCAGCCATGTATTGAAAGTGGAGGGGGTGGGCAGGGAAATCGAGAGGCCCCGCCCACTGCGCTGTCGGCCGCCCCGTCTGCTGCTCTGGTTACCGCCCTGCCTGCCGTCCCGGTGTGTAGGGTGGTGCTGGGGCGGTGTGATGAGGGGGTCACCGTTCCTCCTACACAGGGCGGTGATAGCTCCGGGTCCCCGCATGCAGCTGCAAACGTGCGGCGGGGATCAGGGGAGGCGGCGGTGGGCGGCACGGGGGCCGTGGCCGTTTACGTGGCCAAGGGGGTGTCTGGGGGTGCGGCCGGGCATCCTCCTGTCGACACGCATGTGAGCGTGGCCGGGGGGGGGTGCCCGGCCGTGCTTCTGGATGCACCTCTGATGCAGAGAGTGCGGGTGCGGGCAGTAAGCGCCCACGTACAGGAGTCAGGAGCCGGGGCAACTGGGATAGGTGTGGCTGTAGTGCCCCGGTCCACGAAGAAAGGGTTTATTTTGCCAGAACAAATGGCCAGGTACATTGCCACTGGACACGCCCCCTCCGTCTCCTCCTCCGGCACTGAATTAAGAGCTGGGGAGGGGGGGAACGTGGTAGTCAAAGCCCAGGTCTTAAGGGCAGAGGGGGGGGCTTGGCCGGTGGCAATGAGGGTGGCAAGGGGTACAGTAGATACAGTAAAAACAGTAAGAATAACAAGGGTAATAATAATAATGCTGCACCAGCTGTCCCAGCAGGAAGCAAGGGTGCATGTGAGCATGGTGGTAGGGGTGGTGGTAGAGGTGCTGCATCGGGTCCCAAAGGCGGGATGGATGCTGGGGGTCAGCGGACCGTCGCTGAAAAAGCGGTGGCTGCGGCTCCTGGTGTCCGCGCTCCGGAGGGATCCGGTGTGGCATCTGGTAGTAATGTAGTGGGGGGTGCCGGTTCGGTTGCCCCTCCTGCGGCCGTAACACCTGGCAGAAGTTATGCCTGTGTGGCTGCGGCCGTGGGGGGGGGAGGGGCTATCCTCGTTGGCTTCCTCATTCCCGGGAGTCGCGGTTGGTGACTTGCAGCGGCAGCTCCTGGAGGACATCAAAAAGGGGGAGAGTTCAATAACAGTAGAGGGTGAGAAAGTGGACCTATCCATGTGGATAGACAGGCACGGCCTGCGAGCTTTCCGAGAGGAAAGGGGGGGGCGAGACCACCTGGTCCCTGCCCACAACCGGCCCTGGGACCAGACAGAATGTAGTCTGTCTCAAGTGGAGAAGCAATGATGCCTGCCCTACAAGAAAAAGGGTGGTGGAGCTCCTGCTTGAGATGGGCTTCAGGGTGGCTGACATCTTCGCCCTGATACATCCCTATGGTTCCAGGGAGTTCGACGTCAGCTTTGCCCGGCCGGAGGGCCTAGAGCTTTTCTGGTCCGGGTATGAGCTGGCGAAGAACTTACCGGAGTGGAAGGGGTTTTTCGCCCAGGCGATAACCCATCAGAACAACGTCAAGAAGGTGACCGTTTTGACCCGTAACGAATCACTCTCTTGCGTTGACATTCTGACCTGGCTAAGCAGGTACGGTGACGTCCAGGGTGTACCCTCTAAAAACCTGGACGAATTTGGCATTTGGTCGGGAGCCTGGAATTTCAATATAAAGTTGAAATGTCTGGGAAGAACGGTTTCCCACATTCCATCCTCTGCCTTCATCGGCCAGGATAGGATTCTCGTCTTCTACAGAGGGCAGCCTAAGCTCTGTCACAAGTGCGGCAGCCCTTCACACTTCAGCGCCAGCTGCCAAGTGCAGAAGTGCGCGTTGTGTGGAGGGACAGGTCACCTTGCCGGATCTTGTAAGAAGATTAGGTGCAACCTGTGTGGTGTGCTCGGACACCCATTTAGTCGTTGTCCCCTCTCAGAGGTTAATGCGGCCCGAGCTCACGCAGGGGTGGTCCGGGAGGTCCCTTCGGCTGAGGCGGGTGCTGGCGGAGACAGTCGGGTTGAGGGGTCAGTGAAGACCAAGAGCGGTCCGTCCCGGCAGAGGGAGAGACGCCAGGCGGAGAGGGAGCAGAAGGAGCCTCGCCACAATGGGGTGATGTCTGCCCCCCCCAAATGGCTGACTCCCGTAGTTCGGAGACCCTAGGGGACAGGGAGCTAAGTGCGGAAGTCGAGAGACTAGACCGAGCCGATGGGACCCAGTCTTCGCACTACGAAAACGTATCAGAGGGTGGTGAGACTGGGTCCTATACCAACAGACGGAAGCGGTACTCCAAAAAGAGAACGAGCCCGGCCAAAGTAGCCAGGGAAGGCGCAACTGGCTCCCCTCTTGAGCTCTCCAACCGGTATCTCACTTTGGATGAGACCTCCGCCTCCTCTTCATCCAGGGAGGAGGTAAGAAGTGGGGTACCGGAGGCGAAGGTGGGAGAGCCTCCAGGAGGCCCCTTGCCCCTCTCTGGTGCGGACGTAAGGTCCCCAGAAGAGGAGGCAAACCCGATTCCCGGAACTAAGAAAGGCAGGGGCGGTACGCAAGAGGGAGCGGTGGTGACAGAAGGTATGGACACCACCGTCTCCCTCAAAAGAGGACGTGCCGCCTTAGAGGATAGCCCTGGGAGGGGTAGGAGGGGTGGGAAGGAAGGAGGACGTTCAGCTTAAACACCAAGTATGGCGGTACCCACTCGGCTCACGCTGGCGACCATTAATGTCGCCAGCGTAAAATCTGATGCGGCTTGCTACGCAGCCTTTGATTTTTTCAGCCGTGTTGAAGCTGACGTTTTGTTTTTGCAGGAGACCAGACTGTAAAACTTGGCAGAAGTACACAAAGCAAAGAGGGAGTGGAGATCTGGGCCCTCCTTCTGGTCTCTTGCGGCTGAGCCGTATAGCGGAGTGGCGGTTCTTTTCACCGCACCGGTAGAATGCCGACGGGTGGTTGAGCTGGAAATGGGGAGGTGTTTGATTTTAGATATCCTCATGAAGGGACAGGAACTGCGCCTAATTAACATCTATGGGCCCCAGTCCAAGTGGGACAGGAAATGTCTCTTTATGAGGATCAAGCCTTTCCTTTTTACAAGCCGGCAAGTGGTCTTTGGTGGGGACTTTAACACCATCGTGAGGTCCCAGGATAGGGGAGGCACCGGAGTTCGGCTGGCTTACGATAGTATAGCTTTAAATAGCATAGCTAGTGAGGCTCGTCTGGTGGATGTCCACATTAGGCACACCCCAGACCACGGGGGTTTCACTTACTATAGAGAAGATAGGATTAGGTCTAGAATAGACAGGTTTTTTTTGAAGGAGGAGGCTACTTTCTCGCCCTTGAGAATTGTGGAGGTAGAATTCTCTGATCACTGTCTGATTATGTTTTCTCTGAACATTTCAGAATCTGAAGCTGAATGCGGGAGTCCTGGAGGAAGCAGAGGTGAGACAATCCTTTGAGGACTTTCTTCAGAGTCAGGTAACCTTACTGGATCTCTGTGACACTAAGTCAGAGTGGTGGGAGGTATTCAAAGATCGGGCTGCAAAGTTCCTCCGCCAGCTCTCGAGCCTCAGGTCTCTGGACAGGTACCGCCTGTATCAGAGTCTGAGGAGGAAACTCGAAGATCTGGTCTCGACTGGAGGTAGCCGCGAGGATATCTCCAGGGTGAAATCTTTGCTCAAGAGGTGACAGTATGATAGGCACGCATCTTTAGTTTTTGAGAGGGATTTCGGGAGGTACCGCTCGCCCGACCCCTACAGAAACTGTAAGATGTCAGTGAAGAGTAAATTAATAACAGGACTGGTTGACGGTACGGGGTCTCTGAACAGGTCCAGATCAGGGATCCTGGAAGTCGTCAGATCCTTTTACTCGTGCCTCTTGGGGAAGAGGGATCTGGATCGGGACAAGATGTCGGCTTTTCTGAGTCAGAAGCTCACCTCTCTTTTGACGTTTTGGTAGAAGAGATCAGAAAGGAGGAAGTTATCCTGGCGGTGGAAGGGTTAGCTCTGAAGAAGTCGCCAGGCCCGGATGGCTTAACATCCGAGTTTTATAGAACCTTTAAGGACTCTTTATGTCCCCTCTTGACTGAGGTATTCAATGAGTGTTTATCCTCGGGCACTCTGCCTCGGTCAATGAGGAGGTCAGCACTGATCCTTCTATCAAAGGGTAAAGATCCGAGCCGTAAGATTCTGGCCAAGATACTGTTTAACAGGCTGGTGAAGTTCGCGCCTCAGCTTCTTTCGGTGGCTCAGCATTGCTCAGTTCCAGGCCGCAGCGCTTTTAGTGCTGTCCTCGGTGTCCGAGAGGCAGTGGAACAGAGTAGGGCAGGCCATTGGAAGGGGTACATGCTGTCCTTAGATCAAGCAAAGGCGTTTGATCGGGTGAACCACGAGTACCTCTGGTCGGTCCTTCTGAAGTATGGCCTGCCGGGGGGGGTTCGTCGATTGGTTAAAGATCTTGTATGCAGGGGCGGAGAGTTTCCCGCTTGTGAACGGTTGGTCTGGCTGCCCTTTTGAGGTTGGGTCTGGCGTTCGCCAGGGTTGTCCTTTGAGCCCGCTTTTATACGTGTTCGCGATTGATCCCTTTCTTAAGCGGGTCAATCGTGGACCGTTGGCGGGAGTCGGGATGGATCCGGCGGCGGAAGCCACTCTGAGGACAGTAGCGTGCGCCGACGATGTCACCATTTTCGTGTCCTCGAAAGGGGAGGCGGAATACGTGATGTCTGAGGTGGATCGCTACTCGGAGGCATCCGGGTCCATGATCAATCGGGATAAGTGTGAGAGTCTCTGGCTGGGAGGGGGTGATCCAGCTTTCGATCTCCCGGACACCCTCCCAGGGCCCCAGTTGTCAGCCAAAGTCCTAGGCATCCATTTCGGCCATGGGGATTACCCCACCCAAAATTGGGACGACAGGCTTAAGATCGCCGCTCAGAAGGTCGACCAGTGGAAGGGCTGGTCTTTGACCCTCAGGGAAAGGGTGCACCTGAACAAAGCTTTCCTGCTCCCTTTGCTAATCTATTTGGGCAGTGTGTGTATCTTGCCAGAGCCTCTCTGGACTCGGGTTTACAGTCTGTTCTTCCAGCTCTTATGGGGGAATAGACTGAACCTGATCAAGAGAGAGGTGACTTACCGCACGAGGAGACTAGGGGGGTTATCTATGGTCAACCCCGTGGTGTTTCTTGTAAACACATTTGTTAAGGCAAATTTGGCAAACCTCTGGATGGAGAGGGCTTCCCCGTGGGTAGTCTCCTGCCGGGGGTGGTTTCGGCCTTTCTTCCAGGAATGGGAGACAGGAGGGCGAGTGAAGGACTTGCGCACGCCTCATGGATATCTCCCGGCTTATGTCACCCCGATTCTGAAGGTAATCCGCCGGTGGGGTTTGGAGGTAGGGGAAATCAGGACTCTGTCAAGGAGGTCCCTTGACGAGAGGGTCTTGTTGTCCCACTTCCAAAAGCCCCTGGCCCTCAAGGATTGCCCAAGCCAGGATCTAGACAAGGGGTTACAGTTGCTAAATTCTGCAAGGATCCCCTTGAAGTTTTGGGACTTGGCTTGGCGCTGCTTTCACGGGAGGCTGTATGTAAGGGACAATCTGAAGTACAGGAACTCTGAGGAAAGGGGTTGTCCCCAGGAGGAGTGCGGCTCCATACTGGAAAGTATGGAGCACTTCCTGCTTCAGTGTCCCTTTAATACAGCCGTGTACAAACGGGTGGGAGCTTCCATTGGCTGGCCTATGGAGTGCTCAGAGACCTGGGAAGAAGGGACCCGTGCACATGTTTTTTAGTCAGCATACTGGTTAGGTTCTACACGTGGAATGCACAGTGTTTAGTTTCGACGAAGCAGAAAGTCCTCCCAGTAGATGAGGTGTGTAGGAACATTCTGGGGGACCTGGTGAAGGTGCGTTCTCTTGAGTACGAAAGACTGGGTACCAGTAGGGCCTCTCTCCTCTGGAGAGGCTTTGCTTTTAGTGTACCGTAGTTTAGTAGTACTCCTCCTGGTGGTGGGCTGAGGCTATTACCCTAGATTTTTGTTTTGAAAGAAAGTATGGCTTTTGAAAGGCTTGCAAAGGCCGAACTTGGTCCTTCGGGATTGGTTTTGTGTGGGTTGTAGTGATGTTATTGTGTATGTTGTTTGTATATATGTATATTTATATTATGTTATGTTGAGGATAGGGCAAGTGGGGGTTAGTTAGTTAGGTTGGGTGGGTTAGGGAGAGGGGAGGGCACTTTTTTAAGTGTGGGGAGGCCTGCATCCAGTCCAGGACTACGCGGACATGGGAGGACATGGGGCGAGGGCTGGATGTGGGTGGTGGTGGAGGGGCTGGCCTCGGACTATGCGGACATGCTGAGGACATGAGGCGGAGGTCAGCCCTGAGGGTCTTAGTTTAGAATAGGGAG